>NC_135717.1:80580140-80899390 GCF_964656455.1 Halichoerus grypus | reverse complement strand
CTTATAAAAATTAAAAAGGCAGTATCATAAATTTGGGAAATTCTTATTATACACAAACATTCACTGAGAGCCTAAGAATAGCCATTTTTATGAGCATTTGTAGGCAAGGCGGTGTGGTAAGCATTCCACACACACTACCTTTAACTCTCAGAGCAACTCTGATACAGATATTGCTATCCCCACTATCAGATAAGGAAACAGGCTAAGCAATCTGCCTGTAGTCTGATAGCTGATAAGTACCTGAGCCAGGATTAGGAACCAGGTCCAAAGTCTATACCTGTAGCCGTGACATAACAGTGTCTCATCAGTACATGTCAATGAGACAATATATTAGGCTCTAGGGTTACAAAGAGTATAGCTCATGGATCTTGTTCCCAAGGAACTTAGACTCTAATAGAGTTCAGTCACTAGACTAGTAAAAAGCTCAGGTCGTGATCTCAGGGTCTGGGGTTAAGCCCTGCGTCGGGCTCCCTGCTCAGTGGGGAGCCTACTTCTCCCTTTCCCTCTGCTGCTCCCCCAGCTTGTGCTCTCGCTCTCTCAAATAAATAAATGAAATCTTTAAAAAAAAAAAAAAAAAAGGAAGGAAGGAAAACCAAAGAAGCCCAAAACATGTGGCAAGAGGGATCTCAAATCAAAGACTAAGTCAAGATTGAAAGCAAGAAATGAGAATCATGCAAACTTCCCTGTTCGTTGTCTGGAAAAAATGTGGTCCAGTGGCTAGGGCTTGGGCTCTAAATGGACAAACCTGGGTGCAAATTCCAGCAGCTCACATAATTAGTTGGAAGAATTCCAACAAATTCTTTAACCTGAGCCTCAGTTTTCTCACTGTAAAATGCAGGTGACCCTAGCTGTCTCGGAGGGGGGCCGTCAGTGCTGCAGGAGGGAAATTCTAGTAAGAGGTCCACAGGCAGTGGGGCTCAGAACTCTCAGCTGCTTTTCTCCCTTCCCCACCACCCCCTTCCTTCTGTGTATCTTAGCTAGAAGTGAACACTGGCAAAATGTTAAGGAGAACAAAGGCAGAGAGAAGAAAAACACATTAAATAAACCAAATACATTCCCGTTATAAAATTAAGTGTTTTGGACTAGGCTTACCCAAAGTATCACATTTGGATTTAGGTTTCTTCTCCTTCTTTTCAACTGGGGATTTTACCTTCACTTCTTTCTTCTTAATTTCTTTCACTTTATTTTTTCCCATAGTGAAGTCTTCATCATCGTCTTCACTCTCATTAAAATCAGAGTCATCCTCAGACTCTTCACCTAAAACAGAGGATTACATACTTGATCTTTGCTCTAAAAAGTGAGGCTTTCATGTATACCTGAAACTAATATAACATTGTATGTCAATTTACTTCGATTTTAAAACAAAGTGAGGTTTCTATTGCCTCGACTTTACAGCCTTTGCACTCAATTCTTGGGCACCTCGTGCTATGCTATGCCCCACCGCAGGACTGAGAGCACGGTTGCCTGGGTTTGAATCCTGGCCCCTCTGCTTACACTTTGTGTGACCTCAGACAGGCCGCTCACCTCACTGTGCTTAAGTTTCCTATGTATAAAATGAGGATCGTCATAAAGCCTACATGGGAGGGTTGTTGTGCAGATTAAAGGAGTTAATATAGGTAAAGCATTTAGAATAACATGTGGCCAAGAGCAAGCAAAACAGAACTGTTTGCTCTTACTATTATCATTATAATTTCCCATCAGTAATCTTTACTTCCAATTTTTCCAATTTAACTTAGGAACTTTTTAAAAGAATAGTAGGGCATAATATTAGCAACTCCTTCAAAACAAGGACCTTGATGGTAATAATAACAGTATACTTTCCTTTAATCACATAAACTTCAACATTCTAGAATAGAAACCCATTGGGAATCGAGAAGAGACTAACCATACCACAACATATTAACTGATAACCCTATGTATGATTTCATTTGGGACACACCTTTCATTTCCCACAAGCTCTTCTCTGTATTATATGAGACGATACAAGCTAGTGAGGTGATATGTTAAGTAGCTACGGCTGCTCTGGAAATCAACATATTTCACACAGCTGGAACAAATAATCCTAAAATTTGTATGGAACCAGAAAAGACCCCGAATAGCCAAAGGAATATTGAAAAAGAAAACCAAAGCTGGCGGCATCACAATTCCGGACTTCAAACTCTATTACAAAGCTGTCATCATCAAGACAGTATGGTACTGGCACAAAAACAGACACATAGATCAATGGAACAGAACAGAGACCCCAGAAATGGACCCTCAACTCTATGGTCAACTAATCTTCGACAAAGGAGGAAAGAATATCCAATGGAAACAAGACAGTCTCTTCAACAAATGGTGTTGGGAAAACTAGAGAGCAACATGCAGAAGAATGAAACTGGACCATTTTCTTACACCATACACAACAATAGACTCAAAATGGATGGAAGACCTAAATGTGAGACAGGAATCCATCAAAATCCTAGAGGAGAACACAGGCAGCAACCTCTGTGACCTCGGCCACAGCAACTTCTTGCTAGACACGTCTCCAAAGGCAAGGGAAACAGAAGCAAAAATGAACTATTGGGACTTCATCAAGATAAAAAGCTTCTGCACAGCAAAGGAAACAGTCAAGAAAACAAAGAGGCAACCCACAGAATGGGAGAAGATATTTGCAAATATCTTATCAGATAAAAGGCTAGTATCCAAGATCTATAAAGAACTTAGTAAATACCCAAAAAACAAATAATCCAGTCAAGAAATGGGCAGAAGGCATGAACAGACACTTCTCCAAAAAAGACACACAAATAGCCAACAGACACATGAAAAAATGCTCACCATCATTCATCATCAGGGAAATACAAATCAAAACCACAATGAGATACCACCTCACACCAATCAGAATGGCTAAAATTAACAAGTCAGGAAACAACAAATGTTGGCAAGGATGCAGAGAAAAGGGAACCCTCTTACACTGCTGGTGGGAATGCAAGCTGGTACAGTCACTCTGGAAAACAGTATGGAGGTTCCCCAGCTATTGCACTATTAGGTATTTATCCAAAGGATACAAACATAGTGACCTGAAGGGGTACCTGCATCCCAATGTTTATGGCAGCAATGTCCACAATGGCCAAACTATGGAAAGAGCCCAGATATCCACTGACAGATGGATGGATAAAGAAGATGTGGAATATTACTCAGCCACCAAAAAAAAAAAAAAATGAAATCTTGCCATTTGCAACGATGTGGATGGAACTAGAGGGTATTAAGCTAAGCAAAATAAGTCAATCAGAGAATGACAATTATCATATGGTGTTACTCATATGTGGAATTTAAGAAACAAAAAACAGAAGCTCATAGAGGAAGGGAGGAAAAAATAAAACAGACGAAATCAGAGACAGAAAAAAAACCATGAGAGACTCTTAACTAGGAAATAAACTGAGGGTTGCTGGAGGGGAGGTGGGTGGGAGGATGGGGTATCTGAGTGATGGGCATTAAGGAGGGCACATGATGTAATGAGCACAGGGTGTTATATAAGACTGATGAATCACTGACCTCTACCTCTGAAACTAATAACACAGTATATGTTAATTAATTGAATTTAATAAATTAAATTTAATTTTAAAAAAGAATATCTGATAGTTAAGCAATGATTCTTCTGTTTTGGGAAAGGCCAGGGGAGGGGAGTCAGAAAGCCATGTCTTATAACTAATAAATTCTGAATACTAAGTGTAAGTAAGGAGTAGTACTATATTCATAAAAACTTTACATTTTTTTATATTATAAAACAGTACATGCTTCTTGAAGGAAATATAGAGCACACCAAAGAAATATCAACGCAAAAGAAAATCCACTCTTAATCTCGCCACTCAGAGATAACCACTGTTATGCTCAGTGTATATAATATTTACCTATCTGTAGGAAATAATAAATTTTATATAAAAAAATACATAAACATTTCCAAGCATACACAACGATAGACAATAATAAACTACCACTCAGACTCAATATTCATCAATATTTTTCTACATTTGTTTCATCTCTCTCTTGTCTTCTCTTCCCCTTCCTCCTTGGAGTATTTTAAAATAAATCCAAGGCATCAGCTCATTACACTCCTAGATACTTCAGAGTACGTCTCTAAAAAACCTGGGCTTTTTTTTTTTTTTTTAACACAGCAATGTCATTATCATATCTTACAGTATCAACAACAGTTTCTTGGCATCACCTTCTATCCAATCATTATTAATCATTTTTAAATAGAGCAATATCCCTTCCTTTTTCCCCCCAATGCTTTTGACTTGTTGAAGTAACCAGATCAGTTGTCCTATAGAACTTCCAATATTCTAGATTTGTCTGTTTTCTTCCTCATGGTGTCATTTAGCTTATTCTGTGAGTTGGAATTTTCCCAAGGCTCAATTAGGATCAGGCTCACCTTATTATTTTTTTTGTAAGAATATAATTCATAAGCAATGCTCTGTACTTTATATCAGATCAGAAAGCACATAACATATGTCCTACTCTCAGTTGGCTCAGTTGGCCCAAACTCTCATTGTGAAGGTCCTCATCAGCCTTCCACTGATGGTCTTTGCCTAAATTAATGACATCATTATGATCTTCAAATTGCGATTTCCTTATTCATTCTTTCCACACAAATAAAAACTTAAAAACAGATGGGAGTAATCAACCCACAGAGTCACATAATGATTACTGGGTTATATAAACATTAGTCATATGATGCCAGCAGACCACATGAAGGCTGCTATAAATAGTACTTTGTAAAATCAAATAATTATTTCTGAAGTTCCAAAAGGATCTAGGTTTGGGGAGGGCAAGTAGGGGAGTTTCTCCAAAATTTCAAAATACAGACTCTTGGAGGACAAAACTTCCTATGTATCCAACAGTTTTGGTAGTGCATGTATTCTTTTCTTGGCTTGAGGATAAATGGTAGAAGCTGACTAAACTCTATTTATCAAACTTTTCTAAAGATGGGGTCCAACTGATCATCATCAGTCAACAAAGAAAGTAGTTTAAATAATTTGGTGGTGGGAAGACAGAGCTCCCAGAATCCCAAGTCATTAACACACCATATTAGCAAATCTGGAAGGCCCAAACAATGGGGTTATGGATTCTGTGAATCTTCAGACGTCCTTAAGAATTCTTAAGTCTTATGTTCTCAGTCAGGGGGAGGAGCAAGATGGCAGAGGAGTAGGAGACCTAAATTTCGTCTGGTCCCAGGAATTCAGCTAGACAGGGATCAAACCATTCTGAACACCTACAAACACAACAGAAGATCGAAGAAAAGAATAGCAGCAATTCTCTGAACAGAACAGCGACCACTTTCTGGAAGGTCTCTTCTGATTTGTTTAGTGTATATTTTTCTGGGGTCATTGCTACCCTGTTAGCATTTTGTTCTCTCATTCATCTATTCTCCTCTGGACAAAATGACAAGACGGAAAAAATTACCTCAAAAAAAAGAACAAGAGGCAGGATCGACTGCCAGGGACCTAATCAATACGGACATTAGTAAGATGTCAGAACTAGAGTTCAGAATGATGATTTTAAAGGTACTAGCTGGGCTTGAAAAAAGCATGGAAGATATTAGAGAAACCCTTTCTGGAGAAATAATAGAACTAAAATCTAACCAAGTTGAAATCAAAAAGGCTATTAATGAGGTACAATCAAAAATGGAGGCTCTAACTGCTAGGATAAATGAGGCAGAAGAGAGAATCAGTGATATAGAAGAACAAATGATGGAAAATAAAGAAGCTGAGAAAAAGAGAGATAAACAACTACTGGATCACGAGGGCAGAATTCGAGAGATACTTGATACCATAAGACAAAATGATACCATAAGACAAAACAATATTAGAATAATTGGGATCCCAGAAGAAGAAAGAAAGAGAGGGGCAGAAGGTATATTGGAGCAAATTATAGCAGAGAACTTCCTAATTTGGGGAAGGAAACAGGCATCAAAATCCAGGAAGCACAGAGAACCCCTCTCAAAATCAATAAAAATAGGTCAACACCTCAACATCTAATAGTAGAACTTACGAGTCTCAGAGACAAAGAGAAAATCCTGAAAGCAGCTCAGGAGAAGAGATCTGTAACCTACAATGGTAGAAATATTAGATTGGCAACAGACCTATCCACAGAGACCTGGCAGGCCAGAAGGACTGGCATGATATATTCAGAGCACTAAATTAGAAAAATATGCAGCATGCAGCCAAGAATACTATATCCAGCTAGGCTGTCATTGAAAATAGGAGAGATAAAAAGCTTCCAGGACAAACAAAAACTAAAGGAATTTGCAAACACGAAACCAGCCCTACAAGAAATATTGAAAGGGGTCCTCTAAGCAAAGAGAGAGCCTAAAAGTAACACAGACCAGAAAGGAACACAGACAACAGTAACAGTCACCTTACAGGCAATACAATGGCACTAAATTCATATCTTTCAAAAGTTATCCTGAATGTAAATGGGCTAAATGCCCCAATCAAAAGACACAGGATATCAGATTGGATAAAAAAACAAGACCCATCGATATGCTGTCTGCAAGAGACTCATTTTAGACCAAAAGACACCCCCAGATTGAAAGCGAGGGGATGGAAAAGCATTTACCATGCTAATGGACACCAAAAGAAAACTGGGGTCGCAATCCTTATATCAGGCAAATTAGATTTTAAACCAAAGACTGTAATAAGAGATGAGGAAGGCACTATATCCTACTTAAAGGGTCTATCCAACAAGAAGATCTAACAATTGTAAATATTTATGCCCCTAACATGGGAGCAGCCAATTATATAAGCCAATTAATAACAAAATCAAAGAAACACATTGACAACAATACAATAATAGTGGGGGACTTTAACACCCCATTCACTGAAATGGACAGATCATCTAAGCAAAAGATCAACAAGGACATAAAGACTTTAAATGACACACTGGACCAAATGGACTTCACAGATATATTCAGAACATTCCATCCCAAAGCCACGGAATACACATTCTTCTCTAGTGCCCATGGAACATTCTCCAGAATAGATCACATCCTAGGTCACAAATCAGGTCTCAACTGGTACCAAAAGATTGGGATCATTCCCTGCATATCTTCAGACCACAATGCTTTGAAACTAGAACTCAATCACAAGAGGAAAGTCGGAAAGAACTCAAATACATGGAGGCTGAAGAGCATCCTACTAAAGAATGAATGGGTCAACCAGGAAATTAAAGAAGAATTTAAAAAATTCATGGAAGCCAATGAAAATGAAAACACAACTGTTCAAAATCTTTGGGATGCAGCAAAGGCAGTCCTAAGAGGAAAGTATATAGCAATACAAGCCTTTCTCAAGAAACAAGAAAGGTCTCAAGTACACAACCTAACCCTACACCTAAAGGAGCTGGAGAAAGAACAGCAAAGAAAGCCTAAACCCAGCAGGAGAAGAGAAATAATAAAGATCAGAGCAGAAATCAATGAAATAGAAACCAAAAGAACAGTAGAACAGATCAACGAAACTAAGAGCTGGTTCTTTGAAAGAATTAACAAGATTGATAAACCCCTGGCCAGACTTATCAAAAAGAAAAGAGAAATGACCCAAATCAACAAAATCATGAATGAAAGAGGAGAGATCACAACCAACACCAAAGAAATACAAACAATTATAAGAACATATTATGAGCAACTCGATGCCAGCAAATTCGATAACCTGGAAGAAATGGATGCATTCCTAGAGATGTATCAACTACCAAAACTGAACCAGGAAGAAACAGAAAACCTGAACAGACCTATAACCACTAAGGAAATTGAAGCAGTCATCAAAAATCTCCCAACAAACAAAAGCCCAGGGCCAGATGGCTTCCCAGGGGAATTCTACCAAACATTTAAAAAAGAATTAATACCTATTCTTCTGAAACTGTTCCAAAAAATAGAAATGGAAGGAAAACTTCCAAACTCGTTTTATGAGGCCACCATTACCTTGATCCCCAAACCAGACAAAGACCCCATCAAAAAGGAGAATTACCGACCAATATCCTTGATATACATGGATGCAAAAATTCTCACCAAAATACTAGCCAATAGGATCCAACAGTACATTAAAAGGATTATTCACCACGACCAAGTGGGATTTATCCCTGGGCTGCAAGGTTGGTTCAACATCCGCAAATCAATCAACGTGATACAATACATTAACAAAACAAAGAACAAGACTCATATGATCTTCTCAATAGATGCAGAAAAAGCATTTGACAAAGTACAGCATTCTTTCTTGATCAAAACTCTTCAGAGTATAGGGATAGAGGATACATACCTCAATATCATAAAAGCCATCTATGAAAAACCCACAGTAAATATCATTCTCAATGGGGAAAAACTGAGAGCTTTCCCCCTAAGGTCAGGAACACAGCAGGGATGTCCACTATCACCACTGCTATTCAACATAGTATTAAAAGTCCTAGCCACAGCAATCAGACAACAAAAAGAAATAAAAGGCATCCAAATCGGCAAAGAAGAAGTCAAACTCTCACTCTTTGTAGATCATATGATACTTCATGTGGAAAACCCAAAAGACTCCACCCCAAAACTGCTAGAACTCATACAGGAATTCAGTCAAGTGGCAGGATATAAAATCAATGCACAGAAATCAGTGGCATTCCTATACACCAACAACAAGACAGAAGAAAGAGAAGTTAAGGAGTTGATCCCATTTACAATGGCACCCAAAACCATAAGATACCTAGGAATAAATCTAACCAAAGAGGCAAAGGATCTGTACTCAGAAAACTATAAAATACTCATGAAAGAAATTGAGGAAGACACAAAGAAATGGAAAAACGTTCCATGCTCATGGATTGGAAGAACCAATATTGTGAAGATGTCAATGCTACCTAGAGCTATCTACACATTCAATGCAATCCCCATCAAAATACCATCCACTTTTTTCAAAGAAATGGAACAAATAATCCTAAAATTTGTATGGAACCAGAAAAGACCCCGAATAGCCAGAGGAATGTTGAAAAAGAAAAGCAAAGCTGGTGGCATCACAATTCCGGACTTCAAACTCTATTACAAAGCTGTCATCATCAAGACAGTATGGTACTGGCACAAAAACAGACACAGAGATCAATGGAACAGAACAAAGAGCCCAGAAATGGACCGTCAACTCTATGGTCAACTAATCTTCGAGCAAAGCAGGAAAGAATGTCCAATGGCAAAAAGACAGTCTCTTCAACAAATGGTGTTGGGAAAATTGGACAGCCACATGCAGAAGAATGAAACTGGACCATTGCCTTACACCACACACACAAATAGACTCAAAATGGTTGAAAGACCTAAATGTGAGACAGGAATCCATCAAAATCCTAAAGGAGAACACAGGCAGCAACCTCTTCGACCTCAGCCGCAGCAACTTCTTCCTAGAAACATCGCCAAAGGCAAGGGAAGCAAGGGCAAAAATGAACTATTGGGACCTCATCAAGATTAAAAGCTTTTGCACAGCAAAAGAAACAGTCAACAAAACCAAAAGACAACCGACAGACTGGGAGAAGATATTTGCAAATGACATATCAGATAAAGGGCTAGTATCCAAAATCTATAAAGAATTTCTTAAACTCTACACCCAAAAACAAATGATCCAATCAAGAAATAGGCAGAAGACATGAACAGACATTTTTCCAAAGAAGACATCCAAACGGCCAACAGACACATGAAAAAGTGCTCAACATCACTCGGCATCAGGGAAATCCACATCAAAACCTCAATGAGATATCACCTCACACCAGTCAGAATGGCTAAAATTAACAAGTCAGGAAACGACAGATGTTGGCGGGGATGTGGAGAAAGGGGAACCCTCCTACACTGTTGGTGGGAAGGCAAGCTGGTGCAGCCACTCTGGAAAACAGTATGGAGGTTCCTCAAAAAGCAGAAAATAGAACTACCCTACGATCCAGCAATTGCACTACTGGGTATTTACCCCAAAGATACAAATGTAGTGATCTGACGGTGTACATGCACCCTGATGTTTATAGCAGCAATGTCCACAATAGCCAAACTGTGGAAAGAACCAAGATGTCCATCGACAGATGAATGGATAAAGAAGATGTGGTATATACATACACATACACAATGGAATATTATGCAGCCATCAAAAGGAATGAGATCTTGCCATTTGCAACGACGTGGATGGAACTGGAGGGTATTATGCTGAGCGATATAAGTCAATCAGAGAAAGACATGTATCATATGACCTCACTGATATGAGGAATTCTTAATCTCAGGAAACAAACTGAGGGTTGCTGGAGTGGTGGGGGGTGGGAGGGATGGGGTGGCTGGGTGATAAGACATTGGGGAGGGTATGTGCTATGGTGAGTGCTGTGAATTATTTAAGACTGTTGAATCACAGATCTGTACCTCTGAAACAAATAATACATTATATGTTAAAAAAAAAAAAAAAGAAGATAGCAGGGAGGAAAAAATGAAGGAGGGGAAATCGGAGGGGGAGATGAACCATGAGAGACTATGGACCTGAGAAACAAGCTGAGGGTTCTATAGGGTAGGACGGTGGGGGGATGGGTTAGCCCAGTGATGGGTATTAAAGAGGGCATGTACTGAATGGAGCACTGGGTGTTAAAAGCAAACAATGAATCATGGAACACTATATCAAAAACTAATGATGTAATGTATGGTGATTAACATAACTTAATAAAAAAAAAAGAGAGAAAAAAAAAAGTCTTATGTTCTCTCCAATTTTCATTTTTCTTTCTCTACCGAAGGTCACAATGATCCTTCTTCTCATCTAGGGTGAATCAGTACAGGGGTAGAGTTCTGACATGTCACCTAAAGAAAAGGATCCTGCTCCAAAATAACTTCAGGTTGTCTGAAATGATACCAGTTACACATTCAAGTGCAATAGACAATCACTCTGAGGGAACTGGAGAGTTGTCAGTCATCGCTGGCTTAGAGTGAAAGAAAATACACTGATTGTATTGCTCCTTAAAGTACACTAAACATGAAGAGGAACAGGTTTATCTTTCAACTTAAAGGTAAAGCAGGCTTGGCTGGAATAGCTTAAGGAGGCTTACACAGCCAGAAGACAGTATAAGGCTTTTGCATGCTCTGGCAGGGGACAGAAAAAGTTAGAGAAACAAGGAGAAAATTCTGTCTAAAGCTTAGTTTGTGTATCCACGGCACAGGCCAGTGGGCAGTTCTCACCACAGCTAATGAGCCAGCTCCCTCTAACAGAAGGACTGCTTCCCAGGGTGGACCACATGGCATTTTATAGGGAGAAGAGCCATACTTGTAGTTTGGTGGAAACCATAATAATGTAACGGGAAAAAAACCAAACCAGCTCTCAAAGAGCTGGAGAAGTAGCAGTCATTTTAGTCCACAAATGATGCCAGATAGGGGATACTTCTTAGAACCTAAGAATGTATATATATTACTATACAAACAATTTGCATTATTTTCTCCCAGTGTCCTAACCAGTCTCAGATCCAAGGATTCAGACATTCCATTTATTGACAAGTCACTGTTACCACAACAGCTTCCTGTAGTGACTACTGTCTTAGTTATAATGATAATGACCCTCATCATCAGAATTCACAGTAAAATCACCATTTGACAAGCACATTTCCCCCCAAACAGCTAACAGGTCTTGAATCCATCCAAAGGAAGTGAGAATAATTTTCAGTTAGAAATATTTTTTGCAGTCCTCACATCCAGCATAATTTCAGAAGCACATATTTCAATAAATGTTTTCTTTCCTATTTTCAGTGTTTTCTATATCCTAAATCACCATTCAACTGTACAGAACTTGAAATTAAATCTATTCCTCTTTCAGAACTGTGGCTCATATTCCATCTCAAAAATATTTGTTTATGCAAAATTGAATGAGAAAAACAACCTGGAACCAAACCAGTTACTTTTATTTTTTTTTATTTTTTATTTTTTAAAGATTTTATTTATTTAACAGAGAGAGCACAAGCAGAGGGAGAGAGAGGGAGAAGCAGGCTCCCTGCTGAGCAAGGAGCCTGAAACCAGTTACTTTTAAAAAATGACTATTTCCTTCTTTTAAAAAAATTTCTAATTGTGGTAAAAAAAAAAAAAAAACACTAACATAAAATTTACTATCTTAATCCTTTTTACGTGTGGAGTTCAGTAGTGTTGAACATATTCACATTGTTGTGCAACAGAACTCTGGAACCTTTTCATCTTGCAAAATTGAAACTGTACTCATTCAACAACTCCCATTCCTGCCTCTCCCCAGTCTCTGCTAACCACCATTCTACTTTGTTTCTATGAATTTGACTATTTTAGATACCTCTTCTAAGTGGAATCACACAGTATTTGTCTTCTGTGCCTGGCTTATTTCACTTAGCATAAAGTCCTTAAGGTCCATCCAAACTGTAGCATGTGACAGGATTTCCTTCCTTTTCAAGGCTGAATATCCCATTGTACATGAGACCACATGGTGTTTATCCATTAATCCATTGATTGGCATTTGGGTTGCTTCCATCTCTTAGCTATTGTGAAGAATGCTGCTATAAATATGGGTGTGCAAATATCTGAGACCCTGCTTTCAATTCTTCTGGGATATATACCCAGAAGTGGGATTGCTAGATAATATGATACTTCTATTTTTAATTTTTTGAGGACCTGTGGTCCTGTTTTCCACAGCGGAAATGCCACTACCAGCGCACAAGGGTTCTAATTTCTCCACATCTTCACGAACACTTGTTATTTTCTGTTTTTTGACATCCTAATGGGTGTGAGATGACAGCTCATTGTGACTCTGATTTGTATTTCCCTAATGATACTGATACTGGGCATCTTTTCATATGTTTTTCGGCCATTTGTATATTATCTTTAGAGATTTTAACTACTTTTAAAGGCATACAGGTGACTTTTAAGTCACTATCCAAATTACAATTTCAATAAAAACTTATTTTTATAAAAGGATTCAAGACTATCTGAAGTTAGAATGCAAATAACACAATATTATTCTTTTTAAATCTCTATCATACCTGAAACATAACCCATATAAACCCAGCCAACAAAGCAAGTGATTTCACTTCCACATAGAAAGCAAACATTTGAACCATTACTAAAGATAAATTGATTTCATTGACATGCTGAGTAGACTTGCTATCTATAACTTTAAAATTGTTTATGGATTTTTCTGACAAGCGTGCATCAGATAATGATAAGGACATTCTAGAAGTGCTACGATCATCACCCCTGAAAGACACTTAAACTGACAAGGGGTTATTTTTATCATTTGGGGCTTTTTTGTATTCAGTAAACTTCAGTTGGAAAGCATTCAGCCTGTGCTCTCCTATACTATTTCTTCAGGGTGTTTTCTTTCACTGGCTCCTGTTCTGGCGCTCCGCTTATGTCCGTGTTTCTCCAAGTAGGACCCCTAGACCACCTGCTTTGGCATGACCTGGGTCATGTAAACGGCAGGGACTGGTTCAAAAGGCAGATTTCTGGCCTCTACCCTGCCTTTCTCTTCTTCACGGCTCTTCTATGATGACACTGGACACATTCTACATTTCATTACTGTCTGTGTCCCCTTGCTTGAATTCAAGCTCCTTAAGGGAGCTCTGGTATTTTTTGTTGTTGTTGTTGTTCACTGCTGTATTCCTAAGTGTCCAGAATATAATGCACAGATACTCAAATATTTACAGAATGTTGATGAACAAAACCATTTGTCAAGAGCATGTTAAAATCTGTCAAACTATATCATCTGATTTGGCACAAATTTATGGATTTATTCACTTTAAATTTTAATTAATATATTATGATGCTCTGTCAAGGTCACTATGCTTCCCATCTGCCCTAATTTCTGAATGAGTTTGAAAACATGTCACAATAAGATACAGGTTTCATATCACTTCAATCCCAAAATATGTCATGAATTTCCACTATCTACAGAAAAAGTCTACACTTCTCAGAGTGGGTCTGAGACCCTCCACGATCTTGTGCCAGCCTGCCTCTTTAGCCTCTTCTACAACATTCTCTCCTGCAGGCTCACTGACTTCTTGTATGTGTCCTTGTCTATTCCACTGTTTACGCCTTTCTGTCAGCCAGGAAAGCTATTTTACCCTGTTATTTTGCCTAAATGCTACTCATTTTTCAAGCCACAGCTTAAAGGTCACCTCCACATAAAGCTTTCTCCCCAAATGGCAGAGCTGAATTTAACTGTCCTGTATGTTCCTCAAGTTTGCATATACCAAACACTTAGCACAGTGCTTTGTATACATTAATGGTCTCTAAGAACTTTGTATTGAATTTCCGTAGGCTTAATTTTGAGGTAGGCTATAACTCACCAGTTGCAGAGTCTGGTTCAGAGTCATTAGCACTATCACCATCACTACCGTCCAAAAGAATCTTCCTCTGTTGTACCACAGCTTTTGATGCTGCTTTTCTTTTCCCTTGAGCACCGTGAAAATCATCTTCCTCGGTAATCTTATCCAAATCTTCAGGAGAGGCGTAAAAATCAACGGAAAACTTTTGTGACAGGTAATATTGCAAGAACTGCAGAATAGACTTCTATCACATCTGTTGTTTTTATTTGCCCCGCTTCATCCCTTCACTGCTTCTGAGAGACCACAGAGTCCAACCTGGGTCAATCCCAGTACCTCAGCTTCCTGACAAAAGAGTCCAGTTTAAGGATAAGTGCGAGACTCAACTGAGGAGTCCTTCCCCAAGAAACAATAAAAACGAGCTGGGAAGATGCAGCCCCTTTCTTCAGTGGTCAACAGCTACTGGCTAGGAGCCGGGGGTCATCATGACCCTTCCCCAGGGAAGAAAAGAAAAATGGGTCTGCAGTAAAAGGGAAGAAAACTAAAACACAAAGAAACAAAGGAGAAGTGGTAAAAGGAACCTTGACAAATTTAAATATCTTGGTTCTAGCTACCGTGTCAGGTATTTAAATCAAAGTCAGAAAAATTGCAATGTTGACAGAAAAAGTAAATATTATTATTAATATCAAAACTTACCTAAATAATCACTGGCTACACTGCAATTGGAGATATGGGGAGCCTTATTCATTGTTCCGGTTTCGCTGCTGCCACATTTTTCGGTGCCTAAAGACAAGGAAGAAGGAAAAAGATAGAGGCAACTTAATCAGCCAAGGGGCAGAAATAGGAAAATTGGTGCTCCAATGTAAAAGCAACCAGATACAGATGAATGATCCAAACTCAGAGCACAATGATTTACCTTGGAAAGGTTAGCATATGGTTAGGAGTTTGGGCTCTGAAATCACACAGACTTAGACTTCAGTTGAAATTCAGGCTCTATCATTTACATTGGCTATATGGCCACAGGAAAGTTGCTTATCCTCTCTAAGACTTAATGTCTTCATCTATAATATGGAGATAAAAAATAGTGTGTGGAATAATTGGGTTTATTGTGGGGGATTAAATGTCGATCACATATAGGAATTGCTTATTGTAGTGCCCAGCACATAGGAAACAGTCAATAAATATTAACTATCATTTCCATGTAAGCTGATACATGCTCTTACTAACAAAGCCTCTTCAATCATTATAATAATCTTAAAATGATTTAAAGTATTTCAAGAGGACTTTAAGTCATGATAATTGGTACTATTAAATCCCATTGCTATAAAGGGCATTCATCTATGAGAAGTGGTACTTCCAAGGAAATCCTGCTATGTATTCTACCCTCTCTTACTGGAGAGAGATGAATTTCATTTTCTCAATTTTTGGATATAAGATAATTCTCTTTTTACATTTCTTTGATTTCCTGATTACTAAATGGCTCCCTAATCAACAGTGTCTCATTCATTTCCAAATAGGAGGCAATACTGATTTAAACATCTATACCCCTAAATAAGCTAATAAGTTAAAAATATCCTCCAACACAAGTTAAGCCAAAACAATTTCATCCAAAAAGTATTTTAACAGTTTGAATATCTTTTCCAGGAATAATGATTTCTGCCTCTCCAGAATATCAATATTGCCATCTGCTGCACAGTTGCCAGAAAAATCGAAGGAGAAAAACCCAGAGAAATCCACAAGTCACACATCTCTTATGTCCACTGAGCTTGCTAACCAAACCAGTATCTTTAACCTGTAAATAATAAAAACTACCACCACCAGGTCATGTTTAATGGATTTGAATTTTGAGAGAAAACAGGTGGATTGTTAGGATTGTATAGACCAATTCATTTGATCAAGAAATTAAATTTCCACTGTAAAC
Source organism: Halichoerus grypus (assembly GCF_964656455.1). NCBI lineage: Eukaryota > Metazoa > Chordata > Mammalia > Carnivora > Phocidae > Halichoerus > Halichoerus grypus. The sequence goes on along the minus strand of NC_135717.1, from coordinate 80,883,195 downwards.
AAAAATGTAGCTTGAACATCCAAGCTCATAGTCCATGACCACAAGTTTACATTAAGTGTTAAGCAGAGATATGTGTGTGGGGTGGGGTGGAGGGGGGCGTAGATTTATGCAGCAGAATAAACAACCGAATCTAATTGTGCCCTCTGCAAACTGCTCCATTTGTTGTCCATAGTATTAAAATTTTACTCTTCCCTCTGTGAAGGCTCATCCAGAGAAATGATGACAAGAACACAAGGTTATAAAGATAAATATATGGAAAATAAAGTTACTTTTATCTTGAGCCTCTTCCACATCAATGGTGACTGTTGAAAGTTCCTTCACTGATAAAGCTAGTGCGACTTCTAAGTCTCGCTGGTAGAGCTTGTCATCTAAAGCCATCCTAAGGTGGACACACAAACAAAAATCAGTTTTTAAAAATACCAATCTCAACCAAACAGCAAAATCTGTGATTTTCCTAAATTACTATTTAAGAGCTGCCAACTCACAAAAATGTTTTTAAACAGTAATCATGATCATAATTGACTTTACTGACAACACTGCTAATATGTAGTAATGTCATGTTACATCTAGCACAAGAAACTGAAAAGAGCAGCAAGCACCATTGTTAAGTACTGTTTCCTTTCTGTGTAATGTCAGTCCTTACTACCAACTCCAAGCAGCTGCTCAACCTAGAATAAAGATGTGGCTCAAAAACCCACTTAGAAATCTTCTTTGACCTCACTCACACCTCCCTAGACAAGTATTATAGCTCTTATATTAAACTGGTTTTTAACATCTGTTCCTCCCAATCTCAACTTTAACAAATATGTCACCAAGTACTTACTGTGTATGAGGCACACACTAGATAGAATACTAAAACTACCCTCAAGGAACCTGCAATTAATGAGGAGGGTAGGGAAATAAGACATACTAATAATTATATATGCAGATTATTATTATTATTATTATCTCCTATTCAAGGTGGTCAAAAGTGCTATGGTAAGAAAAGAAATCAAAGATTTTTTAAAAAAAGGTTATATAAGGACAAAATACTGAGATGCACCTTGAGGGATTTATTATTTTCTAAAAACAAGTTTTATTGAGATATAATTTACATAGCATAAAACTCACCCTTTTAAAGTGTACAATTCAGCAGTCTATAGTATATTCAGAGTTGAGAAACCATCACTACTATCTAATTTCAGAATATTTTCATCACCCCAAAAAGAAACCCTATATCCATTAGCAGTCACTCCCTGCTTACCCCTCCCCAGCACCTGGCAACCACTAATCTACTTTCTGTTTCTATGGACTCACCTGTTCCGGACATTTCATATCAATGGAATCATACATGTGGACTTTTATGTTTGGCTTCTTTTGCTCAGCATGTTTTCAAGGTTCATCCATGTTGTAGCATATATCAGGACTTCTTTTTATTGCTGAATGATAGTCCAGTGTATGGACAGACCATATTTTATTTATCCATTCACTAGTTGGTAGACATTTGGATTGCTTCCATTTTTTGGCCATTATGAATAATGCTATGAACCTTCATGTCCAAGTTTTTGTATGGCTATATGTTTTCATTTCTCCTGGGTATATACCTAGGCTGGGTTATAAAATAACTTTGTGTTTAACATTTGGAGGAACTGCTAACTCTGCTTTCCAATGTGGCTGCACCATTTTACATCCCCAGCAACAATGTGTCAGAGTTCCAATTGCTCCACATCCTCTCACTGGCTATTGTCTGTCTTTTTGATTATGGCCATCCCAACGGGTGTGGGTGTGAAGTACCGTCTCACCACAGTATTGATTTGCACTTCCCTGATGGCTAAGAATGTCAAGCATCTTTTATGTGCTTATTAGCCATTTGTAGATCTTCTTTGGAGAAATGTCTACTCAAATCCTTTGCCCATTTTGTAAATTGGGTTATTAGTCTTTTATTGTTGAGTTGTAAGAGTTCTTTATATATTCTGAATACAAATCCCTCATCAATTATATGATTGGGAAATACTCTCTCCCATTTGTAGGTTATTTTTTCACTGTATTTAAAATGTAGTACAAGGAGCTCGAAAACAAAAACGAAAAAAGAGAAAAAAGTAAAGAGCAGGACATGGGGTAAATTTCTCTGTTAATGAACTCTTCTCATACTCGCAGCAGTGAACCATATCATACCCCATGTTCCATTTGTTAATACTCCCATCTGCGTTGGTGGTATAGTGGTGAGCATAGCTGCCTTCCATTTGTTAATACTCCCCTTCTGCCCATCTCTCCATACTACAGGTTTGGGGCTTCTCGGGACTTCCTTCTCTCATTCTCTCTTCTCTCTTGGTACTAACTAATGGAAATCCTATAGTCTACAAACTATAGGACCTTCTCAGTGCTGGACAAGTCTCAACAATATAAAGAGAAAATATCTTTTACCTACAGAAAAATAACATGGTTTTAATTTTTAGAAGATTATCCTTACAAATGTAATTTTTAACAAAGTAGTCTTATAAGACTTGAGGACTTTAGAGACAGGTACAGAGTCCTATCAAAGTAAGCTGTAACTCCTAAACTTTGTAATTATGATTATCTTAATACTTAAATGAGTATTTCCTTACATGTTTGTGAATTTCTTTTTTAAGGCAGAAAGTCAGAAGGGGATTAATGGTACATCCCTGTTCTCTTACACCCACTAAATAAAATAATACCTAGGACTCTGCTCAAGTAATAATTTAAACCAAGAGTTCAAATCTGTCCCTCTCTTAGATTAACACATCTAATGTATATTTACTATATGTCTTACCTCTCACCTTTTTTTAGGGGTTTTCTCTTGTTGTGAGATATCTTCTTTCTGGAGATTCTTCAGTTCAGGTTTCCTTGTTTCTAGTTTTAACTCCTTTGGTGTTGTTCTGGGTTTCTTATTTAAAGGTGCAGTTGCAGAAACAAAGTCATCTATTTATGTGTGAATCAAAAATAAAAGAATCTATGACATTGCTTTTCATAAGTAAGAAATAAAAACATTTTCTGAGCAGTTGAAATTCATTACAGTGTGAGTTCAAGTTTTAAACATTAAGAAAATTGTTTAACTGCCACAACGTAAAAAATGTGGTTGGCATATTATTTATCTTTATTCTCACTCATGCTTTTCAACTTTGTCGTAGTGGCCTTTATTTATGAAATTATCAGTCTAGCAAAAACTGATACAGTTCCAGTGACACTCAACATAAAACTGCTGCTATAGCTTTTATACTCATGTGTGACACACGCGTGAATAACTTCCGGGCACATGTAGTCTTAATTGCAGCGTTAGTATTAATACATGTTGTCTCTTTAGAGATTCCCAGAGTAGGAATATGATAACTCGTGGCTTGTCCCCCAACTCCACTCCATAATGTCTAGAACACAACTGGCAATTTATAAAAATCTACTGACCTACTGATAATAGTAATAAAAAGCTACAAGTTAGAGTCTCTACAATTTTCTCCCAAGTTTTAGACACACTTATGGTTGAGCCCAATGCAAAAAACAGGTTCCTTCAAACCTCAGGATTACAAAACATTTGACTCACAGAAAGCTCTGGTGGTCTGAGAAATACAGAACCTACTTCGAAGTATAATGTAATCTAACTAAATGTTTCTCACACTTTCTGACCAAAATTCCCTTAATAGCAGAGACAAAAAAATACATAACCCAATAGGGTATAGCTTACTCCTAGCCTTTCTTCGAGGTCTTTTTTTTTTCTTCCAAGTTTTTATTTAAATTCCTGTTAGTTAACATACAGTGTAATGTTTACTAGAATTTAGTGATTCAACACTTATAATCAACACCCAGCGTGCATCACAAGTGGTGCCCTCCTTAATCCCCATCACCTATTACCCCCTCCCCCCCCCCACTCAGCCCCGCTCTGGTAACCATCAGTTTGTTCTCTACAGTTAAGAGTCTATTTCTTGGGGTGCCTGGGTGGCTCAGTCATTAAGCATCTGCCTTCGGCTCAGGTCATGATCCCAGGGTCCTGGGATCGAGTCCCGCATCAGGCTCCCTGCTCTGCAGGAAGCCTGCTTCTCCCTCTCCCACTCCCTCTGCTTGTGTTCCCTCTCTCGCTGTGTCTCTGTCAAATAAATAAATAAAATTTTTAAAAAAAAAGTCTATTTCTTGGTTTGCCTCTCTTCCCCCCACCATGTTCATTTGTTTTGTTTTTAAAATTCCACATGAGCGAGATCATATGGTATTTCTTTCTCTGATGTATTTCACTTAGCATAATACACTTTAGCTCTATCCATGTCATTGCAAATGTAAGATTTCATTCTTCTTTATGGCTGAGTAATATATGATCCAGCAATTGCACTAGTAGGTATTTACCCAAAGGATACAAAAATACTAATTTGAAGGGATACACGCACCCTGATGTTTATACCAGCATTATCTACAATAGCCAAATTATGGAAAGAGCCCGAATGTCCACTGACCGATGAATGGATAAAGAAGATGTGGTATATAAAATCTTGTTTTATTGTACAATTAATGGGCATTTCACATTATATTCTGTAACACATTTGTGTTTCAAAAGCCAATGTGTTTCTTCTTAAGGAAAGGGATAGGAGGAGACAAATCCCACTATGAGAAACAAGAACCTAGAATAGTTTAGATCTAAAGAGCCATTTCACCTGGCCCTGTTCACTTTTCACTTACCCACATAATTCTTATCAGTGTAATTATCAGCATAATCATCCCAAATGCTTAGAAGGTCATTTTTGCAGCCCTAGCTCATATACAATTGAGCAATATCTTCAATGTTAGAGTTCTATATGTCATACAAATTCTGAGAAAATAGATTTCCAAATTTTTAAAGCAAAAATATGAATCTCCACTTACCATCGCTGTCAGAATTCTCAAACTGTGAATAATTGACTGGTTTCTTATGCCTATGACCAAGAGAGAAATTTTTTAATTACACAAATACCAATTTCCCACCTCCAATCCTTAAGATCATTAACAGTCTTGAGTAAAGGAAAATGTGTTTCGATTCTCTTAAGAATACTTAAACTTGAAACACGAGTTGGATTTTACAGTTGGAACTTAGCATTAGCTGAAGTAATTACAACTATACTTGATACACCTGATAAGGAAAAAATGAATTCAGATGAACCCTCAAAGTAAAAATAATCAATATCATTAACATAATTTACATACTGTGTAATTGCTGTGAGGTGCTTATAAGTTCCTGTTATACGTTTTCTTTTGTTTTATGTGCGCATTCTGTCTTATTAAAAACTTGACATTGAAAGCTATTTTCTCTCTTTCTTTAATCTCCCCACAATACTAAATAATGTTCTTTATGCACTGGACAGCGAAACAATGGTGAGTGACTTTGTACCTGCCACCTGAAACAAATCTTTTACTACTTTAGAGAGCCATTAGAAGAAAGTGATATTCAAAGTGGAAAAAATAAACTCACTTTCTTCCCCCTTCCTCTAGGCACTAAATGAAATGGCATTGTGGTTTTCTTTTCTACCTTTTGCCAAATACCCAAGTGTGAATAACCTAGTAGGCCAATTGTTCTTTCAAGTAAAATGGTGTTCTATGGAAAAGAAGTCAGTTCAGCTCCCAACTCAATCTCATAAGTGCTTTCCCTGGAGACAAACACTGTAGAAGTAGTTTATGTGTATATACGTAACTCTTACTACTCTCCTAATCTTTGGAGCTAAAGAATTTGAAAGCTGAATAAAATACAAAAACCCCTTTAGAAACTCTGAAGACTGAATAATAGTAAAATATAATAAAACCTCTTAAAAAAAGAAGTATGCTCAACAGTTGAGCTATAATGAATATGAGAATTCTTACTGCTTCATCAAACACACTCTTAAGTGAAACTGGCATTTTCTCTCTCTTTTTTTTTTTTGTACTCTGAGTGTGCAGCAGTAAAGAATACAAAGATACTCGTGCAGTTCGGTGCCACTGCCTTGATTTGTGCTGAGCTTCCAGCAGTTATGCCACCATTGCAGTGCAGATGACAGAACAATGAATAAAGCGAGCAATGTCTCAGGATTACTATGAAAATAGTTTTGACCTTAGAAGGTTTCAGGGAACCATAGGGGTCTGTAGCTGGTACTTTGACAACTGCTATTCCAGACAAGGGGATTATGTCTTTGCTACTTGGGTGTTTAAAATCCATTTCAGACTTCATGTGCTCAAAATGGAACTCCTGATCCCCCACACCTCCTGAACCTGTTCCCTTTCCTAGTCTTCCCCACCTTGGTTAGTACAAAGATCATCCATTCAAGTAGCTCAGGCCAGAAATACTGTGAAATCATCCTTGATTCTTTTTTCCCCCTACCTCTACATCCACTTCATCTGCAAATTCTGTCAGCAGTATCTCCAAAATATATCCCAAATTCATCTGTCCCATTCCATGTCCACTGGTAACACCCTACTCCAAACCACTATCCAATGATATAGCAGTTTCCCTGTTCCCATTCTGGTCACCCCATCTTCCATTCTTTCTCCACCAGAAGCCAGTGAACTTTATAAAACCAAAATTAGATTTCCTTGCCCTACTTAAAACTCTCCATTGGCTTCCCATTGTACGTAGAATAAAATTCAAACTCCTTTTGAAGCCTACAAGGTCCTACCTACTCTGGCCCCTACCTATTTCTCTGACCTAATCCCCTACAATTCTCCCCACTGCTTGCTAATGCTACAGCTTTAGTGGCCTTCTTTCTGCTCCTCAAACATAGTCAAGCTCAGGGCCTTGGCTCTTGTCCCCCTCTACCTGGACTGTCCCAGATTTTCACTGGCTAGCTCCTTCTCATCATTCATATCTCTAATCATGTATTATCTCTGCAGAGAGGCACATCCTAACTACACTATTTAAAATAAGATTTTCCTCCTTCTCACTCTCCATCACTTCGCAGTATTTATTTGTGGCCCCCTAACCTTACCCCTTGACTTGAATGTAACCTCCCACAATTAGTACAGTATACAGGTAACTTTCTAAATGAATGGCTGACTCTAGGCCTCCATAGCACTCCACTGTGGTTAGGTAGGGGAACAGTTTCAAAGAGTATAATGGAAAGCACAGAGGATCTGGAGCCAGATGATTTAGGTTTGAGTGTTATCCTGCCACTCACTAGCTGTGTGACTCACCTAAATTGGCCTAGGAGTTTAAATCGATAAAAACAGGGATACCTAAACTGTTATATCAAAGAACTACAGTGATGAAAAAATGAAATAACATGTAAGTAGGAGCTCGGTGAAATGTAAAGCGCTGTTCGAACGCTTACACAACCAGGGCTTCTTTGAATGGTGTCGGTAAAAGAATCCGCAATTGCTGCGAAGGGGGGGCAAAGAGAAGGGAAAAGCTAGCATGCTAAAATACGTCTGCGTTTTGGGTGACTCTCAGTGGAGACTGGAGAGCTTCCCAGAAACCGTCCATCCCACCCCACCTTCGCTACCCTCCGTCCTATTCGGCCCTTTCCCCTCAATCGGGTGTAGACGAAGTTGCCTACAGCGTCTTCCTGCCTTTTCTCCCCATCCCCGGGGCTGTCGCGAACTACTCACCTCACAGGCCGCACCATGGCCCCCTCCAATGCTGAAAATTCGCAGCTTTCAAGTTCTTGTTGGCAGCAGCGGCGGTTCCAATTCCCGCCCAAAACCAGACACAGAAGCTCTCCGCCCCCTGCCACCAGCCCTCCAATGATTACCAGCCAGCCTTGCAGCTGCGCATGCGCTCTGAGAAGCCCTGAGTACTCACGCCGTTCCCAAGGCATTGCCCTTCCGCATCCGGTCTACCAAAGCTGAGTTTGTGCTTTGCCTTTGCACTTTCGCCACGACAGTGGATTCCTTTTTTTTTTTTTTTTTTTTTTTTTTTTTGCGCCTTCTCTGAAATTCACAGTAACAGTATAAATACACCTTATTACATTTTTAAATGACTAAATTGAGGCAGGATGGAAAAACGGGGCACTTAGACTGAGGAATTTTCTATAGAGTGCCGGGAAAGAGGAAAAAGTATGGGCGAATCTGCTGAAGCGGATCTGTTAGCTGTAAAAACAAGTGGGTAAGTCAGCTGATGTTCCCTGTGCCCCAGCTCATTGACAGCTCGGAGTGTGCGGTCAGCTCAGGACTTCGGAACTAGGGAAGGTGAGCCCAGAACCACGAGCGAGGAATCCCTTTGAGACTGAAACCGCCTAATGGAGCGGGTGTTCTCACTCGGCTGGAGCTTCTCGCGCAGGCAGCCTGCCCTCCCTTTCCTGCACTCAGAACCTGCGCTCTGTTGGCGGCAGGAGTTCGGTCCAGCCCTCCTCCTCCCATCCCAATTTTGCCTGGGAAATCTTCCTTAATTTCACCCCTGCTAAAAAAAAATTAAAGTGGGACTAAAGGGAACTAAAGAAGAGAACTAAAGTTTCAGTTTGTTGAAACATAATAAGTTTAAATGTTGAGCCGTTTGAAACCGGAGCTAATGGTTTTTGACCGAAAATATTGAATCTGAACAAGATTAGATCATAACCCATTTATCCGTAACTTCAGTTCCCTTTTACAGTGTTCCCTTACTGCTTTTGTCTTCATCATGTATACTCAATCAGCAACCTGTGATTTTTTTTATTATTATGTTCTTAGAGAACTTTTATTATTATTACTAGCCTTCATCTATTGATCATCTTGTTTGTCAGATGCTTCGTATTTATTATTCGACTAATCCTTATGATAATCTTACAAATTAAAAGACTTCTCCGGTGCCCATCTGAAGAATGAGTAGCTGTTATCCAAGGAAAGAAAAGCAGTAAGAGTGCTCTAGGCAAAGAAAAAGCATTCAAAACGGTTGGAAGTGGAAAGAGAGGTTTGGTGTTGAAAAGAGCTCAGTATGACTGGAAAATGGCTTGTGAATTTGTGTGTTGCGGATGAGGGGATGCAGGTGCTGGGGGAAAGAAGTCTGGAAATATAAACATTGTATACTGGGTAAAGGAGTTTGAATTTTATCCTGAGAGCAGTGGAATGTGATCAAAAGTTTTTAAGCAGATGAGCAACATGATCAGATAGGCACTTTGGAAAGATTACTATAACTTCAGTATAGAGAATACTATGAAAACTGTTTTGATGGTGAAAAGTGTAGAGATGGAGTTTAGCAAGGAGGCTGATAAATATCCTCAATTGATATTGATTCTTAACTCTTTGTGGCCAGATTTTCTTCTTTTGAAAAGTGTCCAATTTACCTTTTTTTGTATGTCTTTTTCCCACATGGAAATCTTTCCAACACCATCTTTCTTCCATCCATGCCCAATAAGATCTCATAACATCGAAGATCTTCAAGATTACTTCTTGGTCCCTGATCTATTTCTTTGACTTTGTATTCACCAGTTATTTCATAACTCTGTATCTGTCTACCCATTCATCTCTTCCTAAAAATTTTCTCTGCTCTTCTCTCCATGTTCTCTCTCTATGCTTGAGAACCCTGCCTAGGAGTGCAAAATACTTTATGGGCACAATGTTTTTTTTTCTTTCCTAAGTGAAGTTTAAAAGGAACTTTTTTCATTAAAAAAAGAAGCACTTCATTTCCTTCATGAAGGTGAAAATGCAGGGATAAAGGTGGGAAAACCTAGAATAATTAGCTTTGAGTCACACAAAATCACTGAGTGGTGGAACATTTTCTTAAAAGTGGTACAACAATAAGGAAACATTATGATTTTTATGGACTTATGATCTGCTGGGCTTTTGTTTGTTTGTTCTATAGAAATCCTGCCAAAGAAGATGAAGAAAAGCAGAGAAAGATTCTGCAACAGAGAGAGGGAATTTGTATATGAATTCAAAGTAGGAAGTCAGTGCTTAGAACTGAGGGTGCCCCTCAAATTTCCTATTCAAGAGAATGCCAGTCATTTACATGGGCGTCTGATGCTGCTGCACAGTTTACCATGCTTTATAGAAAAAGGTGAGAACTGATTTTTTTAAGGGTTTATTTGTTTATTTTAGAGAGAGGGAGCATGTGGGGGTGGGGGAGGGGCAGAGGGAGAGAATCTTCAAGCTAATTGCCCACTGAGCACAGAGCCCAACATGGGGCTCCATCTCATGACAATGAGATCATGACCTGAGCCAAAACCAAGAGTTGGACGCCTAACCGACTTAGCCACCCAGGCACTCCAAGGACTGATTTTTTTTTTTAAAGATTTATTTATTTGAGAGAGAGCACGCACATGTGTGTGCAAGTGGAGGGAGGGATAGAGGGAGAGAATCTTTAGGCAGACTCCCCACTGAGCATGGAGCCCAACACTGGGCTCGATATCATGACCCATGAGATCATGACCTCACCCAAAATCAAGAATCAGACACTTAACCAGCTGAGCCACTGAGGTGCCCTGAGGACTGATTTTTTTTAACACTTTATTATTAATTACACTTTATTATTTTCTGATAGTCTCTTTCCTTAGACATTTCATATTAGAAAGCTTAAGCCTGAGAAGCTTGAAACAGCCATAAAATATGAAGTGTTTAACTGCTTCCTAGAATAAAAAGGTTCCCCAGGCCTTTGTTATTGAGTGTTTTTTTTCCTATAACCCTTGTAGTTGTTTATTGGGCAATTTAGTATAAAAATTAATTTACAGGGGTGCCTGGGTGACTCAGTTGGCTAAGCATCTGACTCTTGATCTCAGCTCAGATCTTGATCTCAGGGTTGTGAGTTCAAGCCCCACATTTAAAAAGATTAAAAAATAAATAAATGAAAATCAATTTATATAATGAAAAATTAGTTATAAGGTTTGGGTTAGAATGCTTACTCTCTTAATTTAGTTGGGTGGATACATTTCAGCTATCACTAATTATGACATTATAGAATTGTATTGCTAAATGCATTGCCCTTTTAATGATCTGGTCCTCAATTCCTGAGATGTCATGGAAAGGAAGGAATACTAATCTTTGAATAATTTGTGCTTACCTAAATTAATTCATAAGGTCATCTGTATTAAATCCTTTTTAAAAGGTCTCTATGTTCTATGTCACAAATGAGAAAAACATTTTAAGCTGAGAATATGTTAGATCATAGAGTTAAAGGGAATCTAGGAACTTTTTAACACAATCTCATTGTACAAATACATTGAAAAGTTAAATTTTTTGCCTAAGGCAGTGGTTCCCATAGGTTGTTCCTATCAGAAGCTACAGCATCACTTGGAACCTTGTTAGAAATGCACATTCTTGGGCCTCGCCCCATTCTTTCAGAATCAGACACTCTGGGGGTGGCATGTAGCAATCTATGTCAGTAAGCCCTCCAGGGATTTCTGATGCATGCTAAAAATTGAGAACCACTGGTCTAAAGCTACAAACATAGTGATAGAGCCAAAACCAGAACACAAGTATCCTGATTTCTGTCCCTGTGCTCTTTCCATTATATCATCTCTAAGTAGTGTCTCTAAAACTGGAATTATAGATCATCCCAATTAAATCCATTTTAATATGCTAATCATTCAATTTCTCTTTCAAATTCAAGGACTGTAACTCTATGTATAGGAAGCTTTTTCATTTAAGTACAGTAACCTTCAGAACCTCAAAATCTGTAGATTTTTCTTCATGTGCTTTTATCTGCTCAGTTTCAAACTGAAGAATCAGACTTAAGAAAGTAATGTTTTAAATTAGTATCAAGGTTATACATAAGAATTTTGACCATTCTCAATGCAATAACCTGTAACAGTAAAGAAAAATAATTGTGAAACTAGTCAAATGATCCCCAAGCTGATTTTATTGTATTTAGACATTAAGTATACAAGCTTGATAAAATAAAATTTCACATTGGAATGCTTATTCAGGTAAAATGTTCCCTGTTTACGTCAGGATTTTGCTGATGTTGGCATTTCTTATCCCTGTTACAGACTTAAAAGAAGCTCTGAGCCAGTTTATAGAAGAAGAATCCCTCAGAGATTATGACAGAGATGCCGAAGCATCCCTGGAAGCTGTGAAATCAGGTGAAGTAGATTTACATCAGCTGGCCAGTTCATGGGCCAAAGCTTATGCTGAGGTAAGAAAATAGATCAGATTGTAAATATCAGGGATATTTTGGACTTTGTTGAAGCTTTTAAATTGCTAAAGTAATACTGAAACAGTTGTGGAATCCTTTTTTCTCTACATACAAGATTTTATTCCATAATATATAACCTATATTGATGTTCCTGTGCCTCCTTCCTATATGAGGGTGAGCACCAAATACTTTATGTAATATCTTTGTAAAAGAGAAGCTACTTTTATATTTCTAACCAGCACAGGGTTGGCAGATTTAGCAATTAAAAATACAGGGCACCCAAATCTCAAAGAATGAATCATTTTTTAGTATAAGTATATCCCACATATTATATGGAACATACTTACAGTAAAATTTATTCTTTTCTTATCTGAAATTCTAATTTAACCAGATGACCTGTATTTTATCTGGCAACCTTAAACTAGCAGGAGTAGTTCATTTTAGGCTTTTACTTTTGTCCTCTCACTTATCCTCACTGTTGTTGTTGTTGCCTTTTTTGATTTGTTTTGTTTTAGAGAGAGCAAGCGGGCGTGAGTTGGGGGCACAGGGGCAGAGGGAGAGAGAGAATCTTAAGCAGGCTGCCTGCTTAATGCGGAGCCCAACGCGTGGCTCTATCTCAACCCTGAGATCATGACCTGAACCCAGGCATCCCTTCACTGTTGTTTTTATAGTTACATAATGTCATCATTTTTCCATTTAAATAATATATCTTATTTCATAGAGTCTAAGATGCCATTGATCATAACACACACCATTATTTTATTTACTACTGAGATAGAACACCACCATCAATTAAGCAATGGTAGAATACCAAGATACCATCAGTATAAGACACATTCTGATTTCTCAGAGTTGTAATGTGAAAAAATACGCATCTTAGAATTGATGAGATACAGTTGAGAATCTACTGCATGCCAGGTACTGTACTGTGCCAGGTATTGGACATAAAATGGTGAGCAAGATAGACACAAAATGAAATTTACATTTTAGTTAAGGAGCCAGAAACAGAACTACATAAACAGACAAATTCGATAATTGCAAGCTATAATGAGTGAATTACATCCCACTTTAAGCAACTTGGTCTATGAGAATTTGAAAATCAATTTTATGGGGTCATATTTTGTTGTTCAAAGCAGTTTGCTTCATGTCCATTAAGGTTTCCTAGTATGTTTAAAAGATGACACTATTTACATGTATTATTTTGAATGTTAAGAACACAGTTGTTGCATTAAAAAAAAGATATGCCTGTAATAATTACTATTTAAAGAAACCTAATCTTTTTGCTGATAAAGGAATAAATAATTAAGATGTAGTTAAAGAATAATTCTACTTAATTTATTCAAGCAGTATTTTTTTGTACATCTAAAATGTACACAGCTGAGGATTAAGTCTTTGCCTTCAAGGAGCTTACAATCTAGTAGAAAGAGACAAATCTATAGCCAATAACACTGTGCAATCAGTGTTGGGATCAAGGTAAATACATGGGAGCATGTAGAGAAGTTGGGAGAAGAGTGGTCAAGAGTTCCTGAAGAAAGCAATCAATTCCTCTTCTAGGATTGCTATTGTTTTGATACAAAATCTGGAAGCAGAACCTCTTCTAGCCCTGATTTGGTGTAACCAAAGAGAAAACTTCCCAAATGTTAGGTCAATAAGTGCTTATGTGTTTAAATTTATCTTATTATAAAAAAATAATTACCATATTCACTAATTTATGGTTTTCCTTATTCTTCTGCACATTAGCCATTCTAAAAATAAGAATTTGACTGTCTTCCAGATTAATGATCATAACAATAGTAATAATAATAGTAATATTAATGTAACAAAATAAGAACACTCTATACTTATTCATTTAATCACAAGAGTGCAGATTTACAGTGAATTAAAATCAACAAGCCTCCATCGAGCAAGTACTCTGTTCTCACCCTCTGCAAATTTAGTAGATACATAGCACCTCTTGTTACTTAGAGTTCAGCTTTCTAGCAATGCCAGGATTCTAGAAGTATAGTTGCTTGTTTGTTTTTAAAGAATTAAGAAAAGAAAGAGCAAAGAAGCTAATACTAACAGTAAAAAAAGGAAATCTTGACTGTCAGGAAAATAACCGAGAAGACCTAAATATTGTTATACCCACTGGATGTATTCGGGCTGCCACTGGCTGTGAAAATTATAAAAGCTGAACAGCTAGTACAGGCTCAAGAATGTAGGAATCTGTGACTAAAAAGAAGGAATTGAAAGGGAAAAGGAAACGATGTTGCAGATCACCAAAGGGCCAGCAGAGATTAGAAGCTGCAGCCTTATGGAGATCAGAAGAATCCAAGTATGGCAGGCAGAAGACTGTGATAGTGGAAGCAGAATGGAGTAGAGGGGACAGAGGGGCTAACACATCGCTGCAGTATATGGGTAAATGGTATTTCAGTCACCTGAGAAGAATAACTGGACCATCAGGAAAAAGGTGAAATAGCATAATGTTTACAGTAATATCGATTACCTTGGTTATGAAGGAATGAGCTCCATGTACTATAAATGGACCTACTAGATATTTCAGATGCTAATATATTTAAATCGTGAAACTTTTTCCTTAACCACCTTTTGACGAAGATCTTTTAAAAATATAGTACAGGGGTACCTGGCTGGCTCAGTAGGAGCAGTGTATGGCTCTTGATCTCAGGGTCATCAGTTCCAGCCCCATGTTGGGTGTAGATTACTTTAGATAAAGATAAATAAACTTTAAAAAAATTTTAAATAAGGAATGTAGTACACATTTCCTTGCTTTCTTAAACACAGTATATAAAATTCAGTTCTAACTTCTTGAGGACCCTGAGTCATTACTATAAATATAAGTGATTATACCTTTACGTGATACAGTGAGGCACAGCTACAAGGAAGGACTGTCTGTCCCATCACTGCAGATGCAGTACACTGCAGAGATGTACTGAGTATGCTGCTGTTATATAAGGAATTTCCATTGTGGAAGACCATTGCCCCTGATAACAGAGCTGTACTTTAATGGATGTACTTGCCTGGTAGAGGAGATTCTGATGGCCTACTAAAATAAAGTGTGTATGACTGTGAATCTCTACTGTGTGGAGTAATTCTGTTTTCTTCTGTGTTTCTTTTTCTTGTCTACTGTCATAGGATCTATTGCTTGTCATCTTGTTCTGTTTTCAGCCTCTAAAAACCTTATATGGTTTTTTCCTAATCACAGCTGTGTCTTTGCTATTGCACTAATTTTTTAAAATAATGAGAAGTAAGCTTGGCTAGATGAGGAAAGCTAAACAGAGCCAAATATTGGCAAAATTGTGAAGTTGGCTATTTATTTTTGGTGGTGCCCTATCTTCCATTTCAGTATTGTCTTCTCAAGTCTCTTTGTATTCATCCATTCATCAAATGTGTACTGAGCTTCTGTTAGATATCAGATATTGTGTTAGGCACTTGGGGATAAGCAGAAAGAAAATAGACACAGTTCTTACCTTCTCAGAGTTTACAGACTGGCAGCAGACAGATATTTAAAATTAAGTGCAGTGGGGCACCTGGGTGGCTCAGTCGGTTAAGCATCTGCCATCAGCTCAGGTCATGATCTCAGGTCCTGGGATCGAGCCCCATGTGGGGCTCCCTGCTCAGCGGGGATCCTGCTTCTCCCTCTCCCTCTGCTCCTCCCCCACTCATGCACACTCTGTCTCTCTCTCTCTCAAGTAAATAAATAAAATCTTTAGAAAAATAAAATAAAATTAAGTACAGTGAATGTGATAAGTGCTATGGTACAGGACAGTGCAAGGAGAGCACAAAGCAGGTACACCTATTCTAATCTAGAGAACTTCAGGAAAGCTTCCCACAGGAAAGAGAAAGTGAGTTGAGACCTGAAAGATTAGTTGGAAATAGGTAGGTGGAAGGTATGTGGTGGGAGAGGAGAAAAATAATACCCTAGGTAGAGGGTATAAATATAAAGGTTTGGAGGTGAGAGAGCCCATGGCACATTAGAAAAACTGAAAGTTGTTCAGAATGGCTAAGAAAGAGAGTTGCAGGCCATCTTGAGTTCTGTCTTTATGCCGAAGGTAATGAGCAGCTTTAAAAGAGTTTAGTAGAGGAGTAAGATGATGATCATATTTGCACTTCAGGAACGTCAGTTCAGTGCATTAGCGTGAAGAGTTTATCCTGCAAGGGAGAAATATTGGAATAAGTTAGAGGACTGTTGTAGTTAGGGAAGAAATTATGAAAGCTTAGTCTAGAACAATGGTAGTTAAAATGGTAAAGAGAAGATAACAAATGACTTTCCATTCATATATTTGTTTATTCAGCAAATACTTTGTGTGGATCCTGTACTAGGCATTGGGGATGTATCAACATAACAAATCTGGTCCTTATTCCCATGGAACGGTAGTGAAGAAGACAGTTAATAAGTACATAAATTATAATTTTAAAAATGTTATTAAGGAAATAAGTAGGGTGCTGTCATGGAGAACCATGAAGGGGGTTATAAACCTAATTTATATAGGAATAGAGAACTCTTCTCTAAGGTGTTAATATTTAAGCTGAGACATGAAAGATAAAAGATCAATTGGCTCAGATTTCTTGCTTGGACAACTGAGGGAATGGTGGAGTGGTGGCTCCCTTCACTTGAGCTCCTTTCACTTGAGAAGCAAGTTACAGCATAAAAATGATGGCTTCAGTTTATACCCTTTAAATGTGAAGTGCCTACAAGAGGCACCCATGTGGAGATGTCTCATAAGCACTTAGCTATGTACACCTGGCACTCAGGAAAGATGATTGGATTGGAGACATGGGTATGGGAGTCATTCATACATAGATGAATTTTGAAGTCATGGAATGAATGAAATTGCCCAGGGTGACTATGTAGAAGGAAAAGAGTACATGCCTGTGCAGAATCCCAATGAAACCCTGCATTAGAATTGTCTGTTGACTTACCTGTATCTCCTGCTTGTATGGATAGCCACCTGGAAATGTTTAGTGTATTCTCTATTATAGCTCTGGTACGTAGCCCAGTGCCTGAAAATAACAGAGCTTTGGTATGGGTTGGATAGATGGGATAAGTAGATGGCAAAAAAAAAAAAAAAAAGATGGATGAATATACAAGTAAATGAACACACTAACACTTAAGGGATGAACAGAGGAAGAAGAACCTGCAAAGGGAAGAGAGGAATTGGCCAAGGAAGTAGAAAGAAGACAGAAGATTATGGCTTCATGAAAGTTGAGAAAAAAGAGGTGCCAAGAAGGAGGGAATAGTTCATATGTCAAATGCTTCTGAGAAAATGAAGTGAGGAAAAGACTCAAAAATATCCATTAGGTTTATCAGGTAATCTTTATCTGCAGCAAGATCAGTTTTAATGGATTGGTGGGACTGAAACTAGATTTCAGTGACTTTAAGAATGTGTGGGAGTATTAAGGAGGGCACGTACTGCATGGAGCACTGGGTGTTATACGAAAACAATGGATCGTGGATCACCACATCAAAAACTAATGATGTATGGTGACTAACATAACATAATAAAATTTTAAAAATTAAAAAAAAAAGAATGTGTGGAGTGTGGAAATAGAATGAGTATAGATAACTCAAGAAGCTTGGTTGCCTAAAGAAGAAGGATGAGACACTTGCAAAATGAAAACACAAGATCAGAGGTTTGTTTACGATGGTATCGATGAAGACTAGAAGGGATAGAATCAGAACTCAAGTAGAGAATCTTGACTGGGAGGAGGTACATTTCTTCTGTTATGGCAGAAAGGAAGAAGAAAAGGATGGATATAGATTCTGAAAATTTTACTGCTTTAGTAGCAGAAAGTTGAGGACATTTTCTTCTAACTGCTTCTACTCTATCTGGGAAATAAAGACAGGCCATGTGTTTAGATGAAGTGGGGAACTGATGACACAGTTGGATGTTTGAGGAGAGAACTGACCAGAAAAAGATAGGATTTCCAGGCATCATTGAAGGGAAAAGTTAGAGTAGCACCAATCTGTCATCATAAACTTTATAGTTTTGTAGTTTTTCTGCTGCAGCATTCTATAGCCTGACTGCAGGCATAGAGAAAAGGAATAATATTAGAATTTTGTTAGGTGGGCAAGAGAAAGAACATCAGTCAAGGGGTTGAGGATTTTGGCAAGAAAATATTTGAATGCTGGACCATTCCCTAAACTACTTAGGGAAGAAAGTGAAGCTGGGCGGGACCTAATGGCTGATAAAATATAAGAAAGTAGAAGGGTCTGTGCAGTGGAGATCCTGATGATTTAAAGAACTCATTGCCTGGGAGTAATTGAATGTGAATCTTGGTTGGAGGTTATAGTCAGAGACTGAATGTTTCAGTTTCAGAGGCTGAGCTGTTCCTGGGGATGACACAGAGTGGGGGACTCAGGGGGAGCAGAGGACTTAGTAAAGATAAGTTCAGGGAGGGGCGCCTGGGTGGCTCAGTGGTTAAGCGTCTGCCTTCGGTTTGGGTCATGGTCCCAGGGTCCTGGGATCGAGCCCCGCATCGGGCTCCCTGCTCCACGGGAAGCCTGCTTCTCCCTCTCCCTCTGTCCCTGCTTGTGTTCCCTCTCTCGCTGTGTCTCTCTCTGTCAAATAAGTAAAATCTTTAAAAAAAAAAAAAGAAAAAAAGATAAGTTGAGGGAATCAAGAGGCAGGGCACTGGATTGGGTTACCCACATGGACATCCAGGTAACCCAGGCTGATGACAGGAGGTGGAACAGAGAGGAAGTCTGTGGTGTGAACTCAGGGCCAAAGCTTTATGCGGGAAGGTAGAGGTGGAGAAATAATGGCCTGGACATTAAATAGTGTTCTTTTCTCAGGCCTTTACTCAATGCCCCCATTCCCGTCAGCCATCACAGTTCCTTTCCTAGCATCCTCTCTCCTGAGGGGTTGGTATGAGTTAGGTTAGGGGAAACTCTGTTTAGTGCTTCTCATGTAGGTAGTTTGTACCTATTGGTAAGGCTTGCTCTAGGCCAAGTGTTAAATTGATGCTGCCGGTTACTGTTGTTAGCTGATCTGGTTCGTGAGGTTCCTGAATATTTGGTACTATGTATGGGCAAGCAGATCTCTATGATCTCTCACGGGCTCCTTCCTACAAAGTTTTAGCCTGAACCTGAAGTGAATTTCGAACTGAGCTTAAGTCACATGGGCTGCTCATAATTCCTAGAGCAGTTAGCAGAATGTGCTTTCAAGTTTTCAGAGGCATTAGAGCAGATGAAATCCATGTTCAAGATTCAGCTAGTCACCTTAAACTCTTCCCTCCTGATCTGGCAATTGATTGAAGTATAAGTGAAAGGTAAGGGATAAAGGTTTACCTATTGATTGACCGATTTGAAGATACCTATTTCTGGGATATGTCCACTTGCTTTAGTTTTAGGTAAATTATTACTCTGAGTTATGTCCTCATCGATTACAGTTTTTATTTTCATTGGCAAGGAAAGGGAAGAATTCAGATTGTTCTTTTTTTATAGGTGTCTGTCTACAAAGATCAGTAATGGAAAAAACATTGAGTTCTTTGTGTTATTTCCACTTTTGCCATTAAATTGTATAATCTTTGACAAAGAACTGCTCAGCCAGTTTTCTCACCTATAAACCATTGTGTCTGTCTGATGTATTGACATATCTCAGGTCCTTGGGACAGGCATCCGTACCTCCCCAGATGGATCTGTGTGCATACTTCCTTGGATGGATCCTTGTGTGTGTTGAGGGTATCCCTATTTTGCCTCTCTCCATGTTTCTGTTTTTCTTGTTTATCAGTGTTTACTCAGTCCCTTATCATTTTTTTAAAGATTTTATTTATTTATTTGAGAGAGAGAATGAGAGAGAGAGAGAGCACATGAGAGGGAGGGAGGGTCAGAGGGAGAAGCAGACTCCCTGCTGAGCGGGGAGCCTGATGCGGAACTCGATCCTGGGACTCCAGGATCATGACCTGAGCCGAAGGCAGTCGCTTAACCAACTGAGCCACCCAGGCACCCAGTCCCTTATCATTTTGATAGCTACTGTTTTCATATTCTTAAAAGCATATTCTTAAAAGATTTCATATTCTTAAAAGCATTTTAAGAAGAAAGAATACTAGAAAATCAAAATAATTGCGTAGGTTTATCTTGATGTAAAATCCTACACATGAATTGGATTTTCAGGGTCATTGCATCACTAAACATGTGAGTATATATGTAACCTCATTTTCTAAATGTATATCCTATAAAACCTTTTTTAGCAATGTATTTTTAATAATGAGAAGCTTTTTTTTTCTAATTATAATAATATAAAGAAAGTTAAGGTCATCAGAAATCCTACATTCCTGAAATAGCTACCATTAGCATTTTGTTGATCATCCCTTTGTGTGTGTGTGTGTGTGTGTGTGTGTGTGTGTGTGTGTGTTTTACAGAAATGTTACTCTGTAATTTTACAGAAATGTTAAAATTCTGTTATTTTACAGGAATGAGATCATAGCACCCTTAATTTTTTTTCAATTATGAACACTTCCTATCCCTTCCTCCATATTAGTACCCCCTCCTCATTCCTACCTCCAGGTAATTCATATTACATCTTAGTTTATACCTTTCCATCTTTTTGTATACTCAAATAATCCTATATAACCTATATATACACATATATAAATAGAAGGTCTCTATCCTTGTCTGATGTACAAAAAAAAATTCATAATATATGTACTCGTCTAGTAGTATAGTAAATGAAAATGCCATGTCATGATTTAAGAATGTCTGTGTGTCATCTTGTAGACCACGTTAGAGCATGCAAGGCCTGAAGAGCCCAGCTGGGATGAAGATTTTGCAGATGTGTACCATGACCTAATCCATTCTCCAGCCTCTGAAACTCTCCTGAATTTGGAACATAATTACTTTGTTAGTATCTCAGAACTGATTGGCGAAAGAGATGTGGAGCTGAAAAAATTACGAGAGAGGTATTTCAGATTTCTTGCACTATCATAATTAAATGTCACATTGTCAGATACGATGGCTGCAGAATAATTGGTTTACATTTAATTGTAAAATTGAAAAATAAAATAGAAAAAAGTTCTCTAATATTGGAAATTAATTTTCTTGTGTGTTTCAATCTGTAATTTCTTTTTTTTTTTTTTTTTAAGGTTTTTTTTTTTTTATTTATTTATTTGACAGAGAGAGACACAGTGAGAGAGGGAACACAAGCAGGGGGAGTGGGAGAGGGAGAAGCAGGCTCCCCGCAGAGCAGGGAGCCCGATGTGGGGCTCGATCCCAGGACCCTGGGATCATGACCTGAGCCGAAGGCAGACGCTTAACGATTGAGCATCCCATTCAATCTGTAATTTCAACTAGGAAGTCATCACAGGCTTATAAAACTTCTCAAGTGATTTACCTGAATAAATTATGGTGACTTTATATATTATTTCTAATCTTTATATATTATTTCTAAGATCTAGGCACTGTGCAAAATGCTTTAGATGATGTCTTAGCCTGTTCAGGCTATAACAAAATACCATAGACTAGGTGGCTTAAACAGGAGAAATTTATTTCTCCCAGTTCTGGAGGCTTAGGTAGTTCAAGATCAAGGTGCCAGCAGATTTGGTATCTGGAAGACCTGTCTCCTGGCTTATAGACATTGCCTTCTCAATGTGCGCTCCCATAGCCTTTCCTCAGTGTGTGGTCCTGGTGCGTCTCTTCTGGAGAGAGAGTTCTAGATACTAATTCCATCATGAGGGCTCCAACCTCATGACTTCTTCTAAACCCAATGACCTCCGAAGGCCCCACCTCCGAATATCATCACATTGGGGGTTAGGGTTTCAACATACGAATTTGAGGAGACACAAACATGCAGTCCATAACAGATGCCTTATCTCATTTGATTCTTACCACAGCCCAACAATTATTACCCCCTTTTACAGATGAGGAAAATAAGTGAAATAACTTGTCTAAGGACAAGCTAGAATTTGAAGTCATAGCTCCACTCAAAAGCTCTTAACCACTGTACTAAGCTCTCTCCCTATTTGGAACCTCTTTAAAACCCTGCCATTACTAAGTTCATGGTCTCTTTCAGTTCACTTTTGTAAGTTTATTTACATGAGGGGAAAAAATAGCACTAGTATTATTCCAAGACATTTTAATTCATTGCATACAGTATTGAAAACAATGCTTTTGTGATTCATTTTTTTCCCTCCAGAGTAACTAAAAAATTGCTAGCATTATTTATTTTAAAACGTGACTTTCCAGATTGCTTCCTAGCAATTCTATAAAATGTAATAATAATCAGGGTATGCTTCTTCTAGATAATCCATTTTAATCCAGCAGAATCTAATAACATTTATTACCTTAAAAACATTCACTTAAGACTTTAGGTATACGTGGTATTAAGATAATGTTTTGAGTGGCTGATGTGAAATTTCTTTAATTGTAAAAGTATATTAGGACCAAATCACATGTATTTCTTGTGACTGACTTGATAGTCTGTCCCAAAGTAGTAAATTTAAAATGATGTTCTGGTTTGCTCCCGGCTCTCATTTGCTTTGCATTAGAAAACGTTGGGACCAGCAAGATGAGAATAATCTGTTATTTTGAGGGTTGTCATAGTTAGGAAAATTTAAAACGCAAAAATCATAAGCAAATTGATTTAGTAATTTTTTCCAGAGAAATACTCTTCTGCATACCAGATCAGCATTTTTACTATATTGCATAGGTTGGTACATTTTCATAACAGTTCTCCTCTCAACCTTTTATTTTCCTATCTAGTAAAATATTAGAACATTCCCTGTCAGAAAGAACTTGATATTTTGACATTTGTCACTCCGTATGGGTTTAGCTTTGCTGTTCAGCTGCATTGAGGCAGTTTATTCCTTTCTAGGTGGGATACCTGCAGTATGAGTCATTGTCACCAGGTAAAGAGTTGAAGCTGTGTCCCTGAGGGAGACAAAAATTTTATTTAGTCCTTTATTATGTAGCCAGTAAAACTGTGACTATATTTTTAGAGTAAGAACGAAATATAGGTTAGATTTATATAAGTATTCTTCCTCTGGGGAAGCTGCATTAACTTATTAATTATCTGCATTTACTGGTACTTCATACTTTTTTTTTCTATTGTGGAATAGTTTTTTTGTAGGAGTTTGGGTTTTTTTTTTTTTTTTGTAAGATTTTTTTTATTTATTTGACAGAGAGAGAGATAGCAAGAGCAGGAACACAAGCAGGGGGAGTGGGAGTGGGAGAAGCCGGCTTCCCGCTGAGCAGGGAGCCCGATGTGGGGCTCGATCCCAGGACCCTGGGATCATGACCCGAGCCGAAGGTAGACGCTTAACAACTGAGCCACGCAGGTGCCCTGGTTTATGTTATTTTTTGAAATGTCCTTTGGTCAAATCTCTTGATGGGGTTTTGCTTTTTTTTTTCTTTGTAAACATAAACAATATTTAAATACATTTATTTTTTTTCTTAAGATTTTATTTATTTATTTGACAGATAGATAGAGAGCATAAGTAGGCAGAGTGGCAGGCAGAGGGAGAGGGAGAAGCGGGCTCTCCGCTGAGCAGGGAGCCGGATGTGGGGCTCGATCCCAGGACCCCAGGATCATGACCTGAGCCGAAGGCAGCCGCTTAACCGACTGAGCCACCCCGGCGCCCCGAAATACATTTATTTTTACAACAATTTGTAGTTTATTCTCCACATACCCAAACTGTTAGCTTGAAAGGGAAAAATAAGCTAGGTTCCTCTTGAGGTAGGTGATTGTTGTAAAGGTTAACAGTATAACTTAAGACAAGTTAGACTTCACTGATAGCTATGGAAGTTCACCCAATTCATTTACCCAATGCATGAGCAGAAGTGACACATTTTCTTATTTCTCTTTTCATTTTAATTCCACTTTACATCTTTAAAAGACAGTTTCTTAGCACAGTATAATAATTTTTTCTGTTTTTTTCTGTTAGGGCAGACTGTTATATTCGTTTTTTCTAAGTGTCTTCAAGATAATGTTCAGGTTGTTAGAATTATCACACCTGACATACTGAGCCAATACCTAGTTAGATAGAACTAGAAATATAATAAAATTTCCTTTCATCTTAATCCGAGAAAATGTATATTGTATCATTAACTGTATCATTAGCTCTTGCATTTCTGACACATTTAGGATGAAATGTTCGTGCAATTTCTTTTGTTGAATTATTTATTAGTCTTTTTTTCCTCACTGTTAATTTGCTGCTCTTAGCAAACCAGATTTAAGATACAAAAATTTAAAGATACTCATTTATCGGGCGCCTGGGTGGCTCAGTTGGTTAAGCGACTGCCTTCAGCTCAGGTCATGATCCTGGAGTCCCGGGATCGAGTCCCGCATCGGGCTCCCTGCTCGGCAGGGAGTCTGCTTCTCCCTCTGACCCTCCCTGCTCTCATGCTCTCTCTCTCTCATTCTCTCTCTCAAATAAATAAATAAAATCTTTAAAAAAAAAAAAAATAAAAAAAAAAAAAAAAATAAAGATACTCATTTATTGATATTTAAAGATACTAAATCTTTAAAACTTAAAAATGGCAATGATACTTTTTATCCACTAGAGGGAACATGCATAATGTAAAATATTAATCTATTTATATAAAAGTTTGTATTTATAATTGTGTCGCAGTTATTTCTGCTTTAATTAAAAATTTTACTTGCAAGCACCTGGCCCCCAATAGTTATAAAAAGTTATTGGGGTCACCTTCATTAGAATTAATTGAGGACTAAATGGTACCGAATATTTAATACTAGGAGGTAAATACAGAAATGTATAAATAAATGTATAACATATAAATGAGTTTTATTTATCACGTACATATAAGTGTCTTAATCAGTTGTTATAAGTAAGGATAAATTCTCTTTTAAGAGCGATTACATTAATTAGACTGATAGTAAAATCCTTTTCCTTTATGTCTTTATTTCATTCTTTTCACATTTGTTTGAAATATATTTTAGAACAAACTTTTTAAATACGTTTATATTAGAAGATAATTTTTTAATTTGAAAATTTTTAAGAACTTACTTATTAAAACATACAGAAAAGACAACAAACTGTAGGTGTACAATTCAATAAGTTTTTATAAAGTAAGCACACCCATGTAATCATCACTCAGCTCAAGAAATGGAATATTTCCAGCACTGCAAAAGGCTCCCCCGGGTCTTCTTGTCACAGCCCATCTCTCCCATAAATAACTGGTATCTGCACTTCTAATACCAGTGATTAGTTTTTCCTGTGGGAAAACCATGTTTAATTTCTGCACAAATGAAGAAGGTAAGGCTAAAACATACTTTAGAATGTATCTTATATTCCTCTATAAGGAGAACTTTGTGACTTAATACCAGTTTGATTCTTAGAACCTAACTGACAGCTTCGGCGATACTATAAGCTAACTTTCAGAGCTTGAAGTCACTTTAACTCCTGTGCGTATAAGTAGAAAATGTATTAAAGCTGGAGTCAGAGTATCTTCTTTGAGGAAATCTGCAGATGAGAAAGGAGTCTAGTTTCAAGCATTAGTCATGGAAATTGAAAGATCGCCTAGATTTTGACTGCTTTCACTTATGTGTTAAATTTAGATCAAGATCTAGCTGTACAAATGACGCATTATATGACATTATCATTATTCCCACATCCCCATTTCCAGGGCTTCAGAGTGCTTTCTAGGTATTACAGTTGCTGTGCCTGGACATCTTCCTATAAAAGAAAAAATTTTATTTTCACTTCGTAGAGATTGTTTAATGAATCTGAAATGGCCATACCCCTTAAAGATATCATGAATATTATCTGATCTGCTCATTTATGTTTTAGACAAGGCATTGAAATGGAAAAAGTGATGCAGGAATTGGGTAAATCACTGACAGATCAAGATGTAAATTCACTGGCTGCTCAGCATTTTGAATCCCAGCAAGTAAGTGAAGTGCAATGATTTTTAGATACACAGTTGCATTTTCTTTCACTTATGTTTGTAAAAAAAAAAAAAAAAAAATTGACCACGTGGTGTACTCTCTCTTTTGAGGACTTAGAAAATAAATGGTCAAATGAATTAAAACAATCAACTGCGATCCAGAAGCAAGAATATCAGGAATGGGTGATAAAACTTCATCAAGACCTAAAAAACCCTAACAACAGCTCCCTCAGGTATTAATCATCTATTGTTCTTGTTAGATGAAAGTTCATTGTTAGTAAGAGTTTGTATGTATTATAAAATTGAATCTTTTAGTTGTAGCTATTTTTAAGTTACCAATGACAGTTCAAGATAATTTTATACTTCTAACACCTTTGGTATTATCTGGATTTGTGTGGATTATTTGGGAGGGGGGTTAATTGGTTGGCTTAAGATAGTGATTTGCCCCCTTAGAACTTAGCTATAAATCTCTTAGGTGTGTATATCTAAGTATCCCAAGTACAGTCTCTTGTTCGTTTTAAATTGGTTTCTGTTCAGTGCAATAAGCATTGGATGAATGCATCTTAAATGCCAAGCACTCTCTAAGCAGAAAATCAAAGAAGATGCCTATGCATGTGGAGCTTATATTCTAGAGAGACTGACCTATAAATAAAATAATACTGTGTAGAATGATATGTGCAGTCAGAGAAGCATGTGCAAGGTAGAAAAGGAGTATATACACAACTAATGAATCATTGAACACTACATCAAAAACTAATGATGTACTATATGTTGGCTAATTGAACTTAATAAAAAAAAGAAAGGAGTATAGAAGACTTATGTAATTCATAACTTGTACAGTACCTGATGGCCTAAATGCATTGTATTTCATATGTTGCCCTAGAGCTTGACAATGCTTATGTTTTTTCCTGGCTGTATACTCATATGTTTGAGAATTTCTTTCTTTCAAATCTTCAAGTATATTCAACTGGAAATGTACTTAGAACAGTATGATAATCCTGTTTCCAGCAGTTGCCTGGAATCTGCTCCAAACATTTAGAAATAGCATTTTATTTGTGTAATGTCAGTCTCCCCTCTAGTCTTGCCTTGGAGACAAAACCCATGTGTGTTTTTTCTACTGTTATACCCAGATCCTTGCCAAGTGTCTACCTCTTCACACTGGCACATAAGACATGCTCAATAAGTATTTATAGGATGGGTGGACAAATAGGCAGATGGATGAATTATCATTTAGCTGTTTACCTGATATCTCTATCACCTCTTATCCAAATATTATAATCTGTCATTTGCCTTATTTTCCCAAGACAACACCTTAGAAATATTTAAACAAGTTTTTATGATTAGAAATGGGGTAACATCCTTGACACTGACATATTTGACTATACTCCTCATTTCAAATAAAAATAATGAACAAAAAATTTAAAAAAATAATGAGCACAATACAAAGGGAGAGGTGGGCAGAAAGAAGGGTTGGGAACATCTGTATCCTATAATGTGTAATGGTGTTTCTCAAACTGCTGGTTGCAGTCTGCCAGGACCATTCTAGATTCTTTACTTTCCAGTCAGACCTTTAAAAATTGCAGTAAAGGGGCACCTGGGTAGCTCAGTCGTTAAGCAACTGCCTTCGGCTCAGGTCATCCCAGGGTGCTGGGATCAAGCCCCACATCGGGCTCCCTGCTCCACAGGAAGCCTGCTTCTCCCTCTCCCACTCCCCCTGCTTGTATTCCCTCTCTCGCTGTGTCTCTCTCTGTCAAATAAATAAATAAAATCTTTTAAAAAATTAAATAAATTTAAAAAATCGCAATAAAATAAGATCGAATGCAATGGAATGGAACAGAGTATGGCAGAGTAGAATAAGGGAAAAATATGAGAGCACATCATACATGAAGCTTTCTATAAATAAATGTGTGTATTAAGCCAGAATGTAAAGTATATACTGTATGTTTTGGTCAGAAATGTGGAGAGTCTGGTGATGGGCATTAAGGAGGGCACATGATCTGATGAGCACTGGGTGTTATACGCAACTAATGAATCATTGAATACTATATCAAAAACTAATGATGTCTTATATGTTGGCTAATTGAACTTAAAAAAAAAAAAAGGAAATGTGGAGAGTCACTGATTTCGGGAAGCTGAGAAAGCCCCTTGTTATAAACATTATCTCTCACTTTGCTGCTATAGTTTCAGAAATTCACTCTATAGAATCAATTCCATTGTGTACATATTGGCCTCTAGCTGATGCTGCTTTTACAAACTAAGTATTCCTAGGAAAGAATGTTTTTACTGTGACTTTGTCAGTTTTGTTTTTCTTTTAATAGCAGTTTCCTTGGGCAGCAGAAACTTGTTTTCAACTCAACTCCGTATAGAACTCCTATAAGAAGTTGATAAAAGTGGCATTTTATTTTTAGCCATTATTTTTGCTTTTTTTAAAAAAAAGTCAGGCCTACTGAAGGGTAAATTATGCAAATTAAAATTTACCTCTTTTAGGTTTACATTTTGATGAGTTTTGACAAACTTAACTGTCATGAAATCATCACTGCAATCAAGATATAGCATTTCACTTTTATACCTTTATAGCTCATTCCTTTCTCTTTCCCAGCTCCTGGCAACCTGCTCTGATTTCTGTCCCTGAAGTTTTGATTTTTTTCAGACTGTCTTATAAATAGAATCAAACTGTTATGTAGCAGTTTGTGTCTTGCTTCTTTCACTTATCATAATGCTTTTTATTCATGTTGTTTCATTTATGAATGGTTCTTTTCTTTTTATTACCCAGTAGTATTCTAGAAATTTTATAGTTAAGATTTATATGCATAAGTCATGATGTATTATTTCATATATATTATATAAGTAAATATGTCTACTATAAAATAATGAATAAACATATATATATATATGATGGTGTATAGTTTTGTTTTTCTTATGATATCTTCATTTGGTTTTGGCATCAGGGTAATAATGGTGGTATCATAAAATGAGTTGGTGGTCTGCTGATGACCCTGTCAAAGGAGTTGATATCTGTGATCATCAATTTGACATCATATTTTTATTTCTAGTACTTTAATTTCCTTTCTCTCTTTGCTTAAATTCCTTATGTGTCCTTGTGTATTGTTTTCCAATAGATCTTTTAGCATATTGATCATCATTATGTGAAAGTCTTTTTCTTTTATGCCCAGTATCAGGGTCATCTCTCAGTCTGTGTCTGTTGATTGCTTTATCTCTTGACAATGGGTTATTTGTTTCTTTTGCTTGCTTTTTTGGGTCTCTCTTTTTTAAAAGATAAATGCTTGTTGTGTGTATTAGAAGACACTAAGGTAAATAATATTTATGTCCAGAAATGAACAGGCCATTAATGTGAAGGTCATGCCACCCTAGTCAGTAGTTGAGCTGAGTTTGGTTTTTGTTCCTTCAGTGATACCACAGGCTTCATTTTCTACTGTAGTAAGCTGCAGCCACTTTGTATTTAGAATGGGGCTTTGGGTTCTAGAGGGTTTTTTCCTGTCATTCTGTTCCATCCTCACTTTCAGGAGTCTTTGTAGGCTTGTGCCACAGCATAAGGTCTCTATGCTGTTGCTCTACCCCTGAGGAATAGACTGTTGTTGTTTGTGACTTGGTGCTAGATTCATAGTTGGGGGTGGGGAACAGGTCTCTGTTGTCTTTGTCCAGCTTCAGTCTTGGGCAAGCCCTGTATCTCTAGAGCTTGGGTTTGGAGCATTCTCAGCATTTCTACCTGTGCCACTCAAGGGGCTCCCTTGTCTCCTGGACTGCCTCCAGTGTTTTCTTGGAAACACCTGGTGGAGACCAATGGAATAGAGTTTGCAAGTACATGCAAACCTCCCTCGTGCCTGAGGCTCATAGCTATTCTAAATTTACATGCTAGCCCACACTTGGCCTTTAAGAATTCATTAAAATTTTAGCGATTTCTTTTTACCTCTTTACATTACAGCAGTTCATTTCTGCCATGCTCTGCCAAAAATGAAAACTGTGTCTCCTGTCTGCCCTTGGAGGGGTGTGTTGCATTTTAGAATTGAGTTTACTTGGTTGCCATGTTACCTCAAGTTTCAGAAAAGTTAGGATTTTATAGATTATCTGGCTTTTTCTTGTTGTTAGAGAAGGAGCAGCAATCTCTTGTGGCTTTTCAAATCCTACAATGAGGATGTTTTATTAATATAAATTTATTTTTAGGTTTAAATTTGCCATATATACTAATGGACTTAGTGAGACTGAGACGCTTTGGAATAACCCCAAACATGTGGTCCAAAATGACTATTATAGACTTATATCATCTTCAGCATACCATGAAATTTGAATTTACAGTTGTGCAGTTGTACAGTGCCTCCATGGAAACCTTTTCAGCAAATAAACAAGAACAGAGTAGAGCAAAGGGAAAAGTCCTTGAATGGAAGGAGAATGTTGGCAGGGAAAAAAGCAGGAAAAGATTTAAAAAAATAGAAGATTGAATACATCAAAATGAACTTCATCTTTTTTATTATTCCTTTTATTTGACTTCTTAATTTTTATTTCTATAACTTCACCTATTTTTTAGTTTTTCCTAGAGCCAGCCTTGATATAGGATATATTATATTTTTTTAAAATATGCCATTTTAAAGTAGTAAGTTAATCACTTCATTTAATCATTCTCTTGGGCCACATGAGTTGATATTCTAATGACTGGAAAGAATAATATGCAATACTTACTGTAAAGAAATAAAAAAACAAGTAGGAATTTTAAGAACTTCTGGTGTTTATGATTCTTCCTTGTTACCATGGATTAAGGAGTAGTTTAGGAATAAATTAAGTGGTACTCTCAGCTTTCGTTTTGTCTCATTTCATTATAAAGCTTTCTTTCCTTCAAGAAAAGTTCCTGACAAATAGACCAAAAAAGCATATGAATAATTTTATTAATTTCAGTGAGGAAATTAAAGTTCAACCAAGTCAGTTCAGAGAATCTGTAGAAGCAAATGGAAGGATTTATGAGGAGCAGAGAAAGTTGGAAGAAAGTTTTACCATTCACTTAGGTAAGTGGATTCATTTTTTGCAGGAGTAATTTATTATAACTTGGGAAGCTTTTTTTATGCTGTAAGAGAAAAATCCCTAGCATATGAGTACAATGTACCCATGTTGTTTTTAATTATAAATTATATCCTGCTCCCAGCAACATGCAGAAGAATGAAACTGGACCACTTTCTTACACCATAAACAAAAATAAATTCAAAATGGATGAAAGACCTGAATGTGAGACAGGAAACCATCAAAATCCTAGAGGAGAACATAGGCAGTAACCTCTTTGACATCAGCCACAGCAACTTCTTTCAAGATATATCTCCAAAGGCTAGTGAAACAAAAGCAAAAATGAACTTTTGGGACTTCATCAAGATAAAAAGCTTCTGCACAGCAAAGGAAACAGTCAGCAAAACAAACAGGCAGCCTACGGAATGGGAGAAGATGTTTGTAAACAACATATCCGATAAAGGGTTAGTATCCAAAATCTTTAAAGAACTTATCAAACTCAACACCCAAAAAACTAATAATCCAGTCAAGAAATGGGCAGAAGATATGAATAGGCACTTTTCCAAAGAAGACATCCAAATGGCTTACAGACACATGAAAAGATGCTCAACATCACTCAGCATCAGAGAAATACAAATCCAAACCACAATGAGATACCACCTCACCCCTGTCAAAATGGCTAAAATTAACAACACAAGAAACAATAGATGTTGGTGAGGATGCCAAGAAAGGTGAACCCTCTTGCGCTGTTGGTGGGAATGCAAACTGATGCAGCCGCTCTGGAGAACAGTTTGGAGGTTCCTCAAAAAGTTAAAAATAGAACTACCCTACAATCTAGCAATTGCACTACTAGGTATTTACCCAAAGGATACAAAAATACAGATTTGAAGGGGTACATGCACCTCAATGTTTATAACAGCACTATCAACAATAGCCAAACTATGGAGAGAGCCCAAATGTCCATCAACCAATGAATGGATAAAGAAGATGTGGTAGATATATGTACAGTGGAATATTACTCAGCCATCAAAAAAATGAAATCTTGCCATCTGCAACAACATGGATGGAGCCAGAGTGTATTATGCTAAGTGAAATAAATCAGTCAGAGAAAGACAAATACTATATGATCTCAGTCATAATGTGGAATTTAGGAAAGAAAACAGATGAACATATGGGAAGGGGGGAAAGTAAAAAAGGAGAGAGGGAAACAAGCCATAAGAGACTCTTAACAATAGAGAACAAACTGGTGGTTGATGGAGGGAGGGGAGTGGGAGATGGGCTAGTTGGGTGATGGGGATTTAGGGGTGTACTTGTTGTGATGAGCACTGGGTGTTGTATGTAAGTGAATTCTACACTGAATTGTATGTCACTGAATTCTACCCCAGAAACCAATATTGCACTGTGTGTTAACTAACTAAAATTTAAATTAAAAAAAAATTATGTCCTGCTTCTAGAGTTTGTTGGCTACACATTTTCTGTTTTAGCTAATATTTATTTTTTAAAAATAGAAAGGTCAAATCTGAATAGTTATCAGAATGGGAAATTGCAAGGCCTATTTCTAATTATTTGTAGCACAGATTTATCTGAATTCTTGTCGTAGAGATTTGCATCCTGTTATAGTGGATTTTTGCAGCTGTCTGAGTTTCTTTCTGGGACTGTTGCCCACCCCCCAGGAGCCCAGTTGAAGACCATGCATAATTTGAGATTGCTGAGAGCAGATATGCTGGACTTCTGTAAGCACAAAAGAAATCATCGAAGTGGCGTGAAGCTCCATCGACTCCAGACTGCCCTATCGCTTTATTCCACGTCTCTGTGTGGCCTGGTTTTACTAGTAGATAATCGAATCAATTCATATAGTGGTATTAAAAGAGGTAAGTTAACATTACCATATTTCCTTCATTAAATTTCCCCTTTAATACCATTCTTACAAAGAAAGGAATTACAGAAAAACAAAAAATTTAGCCCTGGTATTCTAGCAGCCAAGCAACACACATACCCAGCCATGGCTATTTTAGATTTCTTTCATACTTCAGCATGGGTAAAGTGCTTCAGGATATTTACTTTTTCTTAAAATTCTATTATATCATAAGTAATGCTCTTATAGGATTCTTGCTTCAAGGCATAACAAAAAGAATAATCAAGACACAAATGTATTCAATTCAGAAGCAGATCCTGGCTCAGTGTATTTTAGTTCATCCCTTTGTCCTTTCTTCCTAGGTTTTTTAGATAACATATTTCTTAAATGTTCTAGGTATAATTCTATGTTCCCTCTGTACAGTTCACTTTGTATGATTATTTTAAAAACTTTATATATATTGAAATGTGTAACTTCTTAAGGAAGCTTGAATAGAGTTTATTTCCCATCATAAATAAAAGAGCTTTCTTGTATTTTTCAGCATTTAGGGGACTGGATTATGATTAAAGTAACTATTATTTAAAGAAGGTTTGGAATTATCTGAAAATTTCCTTGTCTATTAATTGTTTGCTCTTTTGAGTGATTGAGAGATTAGGTTTCTGATTCAAACAAAACTGCTGTCCCCTAACTTAAGACATAAGTATTGAAAGGGCAAGTATAAGAAATCGTACTTGTGAATTTTATATTTTATTCTGCTAGCTCTCATTGTCTGTAAGTAAATACTAAATATTTGATAGTTCACCTATAGAAGTTCATACATGTTTTGGGTCCTTTAGATTTTGCCACAGTTTGCCAAGAATGTACTGACTTCCATTTTCCCCGAATTGAAGAGCAGCTGCAAGTTGTCCAGCAGGTGGTACTTTATGCTAGAACCCAACGAAGGAGTAAGTTGAAAGAATCACATGGTCAGTAAAACTAAATTTTTCAAAATTTCACTTTCAGTGTATTCTGTCCCTAAGCACTCTAATAGCATGTGGACCATTATTAAAATACAGAAAGTTGTATTGGTGGAAAAGTGGAAGAAAGAAATTAAGAACAAAATTCAAGATCTTTAGAAGCTTGACTTCTGTTCTTAATTTTCTTCTTTGCATGACTTTGTTCAATAACCTTAGCAAAAACTGTCTTTAAATTTAAATTCTGTAGTTACACTTTAAAGTACTCAGTGGAAAGTTGGTGGTCTTTTGATCCAAGTTCTGTATCTCTAAAGTGGACATAATTACTACCTCAAAGGGCACTGAAGTGATAGAGTAAATGTTAGCACAAAATATACTTTTTAAATGTTCTATCTTTGATCCCTCTTAGGTAGTAGGAAGTCAGTTATAAGACTTGT
Organism: Halichoerus grypus; assembly: GCF_964656455.1. Taxonomy (NCBI): domain Eukaryota; kingdom Metazoa; phylum Chordata; class Mammalia; order Carnivora; family Phocidae; genus Halichoerus; species Halichoerus grypus. Next base: position 80,849,144 of record NC_135717.1, on the reverse strand, counting down.
TTTTGATTGTTCTTTTGAAAAATTACTATGTCCAGAACTATGTCCTGTTTTTTTTTCATATTTATCCATAATATAAATATCCTTTCTAACTATTTGAGAAATTTGCTGGAAAATTATTTTTAAAGCTATAGAAAATGTTTGTGGCATCTCTCTGTAGATTTCTATTTATTCTTAGACTTAAGGGAAGATTGGGTAAAGGAAAGAACTTTGGCTCAAATTACAGAGTTCTATTTTTTAATTGAAAAATATAAGTTTAAAAAGTAGTTTCTTTATAAATTAAATTGGCATCGTAAGTTTTAGTTAAGAGCTAAATATAAGGGTAATATCCATTCAAAAATATATGTAAGTTGCGTGTTTCTTATTTTTCAGACATTTCATATTATATCACAGGCATAAAATAACAGTGTATGTTCTTATTTGGCTTTAATGCATACTCAGTATTTTATTTTATTTTTTTAATAAAAACTTGATGTCTTGCCCAAAAAATAAAATATGGCAAGTTTTTAAAGTGTGGCTGGTCAAACTTTTAAATCTTCCTCTGGTACTTGGATGTCTATTTTATTGGTTTGTTTTGCAACTGTAGTGTTTAAAAGAAACCATCATAGTACTTTTGGTTCATATGTTTTGTGTTTTGTAGTAAGCAAAGAGATATTGTTTTATCTTTGCTTGCTGTCTTTGTTCCTCTCCCAATGTAATTTGTAGAATTTCTCCCTTTCTCCTGATGCTAGAAGGTAGCTCTCTAGACTTACCTTGATTAGCATTCACTATGGTTTCCATATTCAATAGACTTCTAAAAACTTGTTTTATTTTTTAATCATTTCCTAAATAGGTAAAACAGTCTCAAGATTCACAATTTAAACTGTACAAAAGAGCATACAGTGAAGGTCTTCATAATTGTCCGCCAGCCATTCAGGTCTCCCCACCCCGCAGAGGCAGCCAAGGCTGCCTTGTACCTCCAGACCTATGTCTATGTGTGTATCCATGCGTGTATGTGTGTGCCTGTATTTATTTTTCCTTTTTACACAAGTAGCATCTTTCTCTGCACACTTTTCCGTACTTTGCTTTTTTTACTGAATATTTATTTATTTTGGCCATCATATCATATCAGTGCATAAAAAACATCCTTATTAGCTTTCCACTGCCCCATAGTAGTCCATTGCAAGGCATCCTGTTATTAATCAGTTCCATGGTGGACATTTAATCTGTCCCAACATTTTTGCTACTATAAGTAATAACGCATGAATCACCTTATGTGTATATCATTGTGCGTGTGTGAGCATATCTCTAGGAATAGACTCCGAAAGAGAAATTACTCGGTTAAAGGGTACATACATTGGTAGTTTTGATAGTGTTAGCTGTTGCTCTCCATAGCCTCACCCCTAGTTTATATTCCCACTCTAGGGAACTGTGGCTTTGCTGTGACACTGTGTGTCACATATGACAGAGCCAGGCTGTGTGAGGAAGTCATAACAGAAATGTATCCTAACATAACAAAGGACCTTTCAGAAAATTCCAGTGTGTCCTCTTATTCTTCTACCATCTTCTTCCTCCATCTCATTCAAACTAGCAGTGATGTAATCAGAAATATCTTAATATTATTCTTAGTAGTGACTAAAAGCATGAAGATTGAGATCATGACAGGTGTGGGAGAAGGAGGAGGATTCTAAGTATATTTATGAGAGATAGAAAGTGTGCAGCAAATGACAGGAAGTTTTCAAACCACATACGGTTAAGGCAATGTGTGTAAATCATGGTATTATTTTGTTCTTGTTCAAGCAACTATTTTGTGGTTTAAGTGAGTCAGTGAAACAAGCAGGTCTATAAAAGACAACTTTCTGAAAGGAACCCACATGTTGTCATAGAAGAGCTCAGTGAAAATACTTTCTCTGTCTTTTCCTCTTCTGTGCACACCCACATATTTGTTCTACACGTTTACATCCTGATACTCAAGTACCTGTTTATTCTAAGGCATTCCATTGTTTTCCTTACTGTGTTCATTATATTAGAATCTTTATGTTTCTACAATCCACGATAACAAGCCAAAAGCAATTTTGTTTTCTGTGTACATGTTATATACATTTTTTTAAAAATGAAAAATAGTAATTTTCTTAATATTACAAGGTATTACCATTAAAACATGGAGAGGGGAATGGGCTATGAACTGTTCTCTCTTATTCACTTAGTAGGCATTGTGTTTGTTCATACCCCATGTAAACAAAATTGTTAGAGTCCTTATTTATCATTTCTTTTGTTTTCTGTGCTATGATCAGACATTTATTCAAAACTTATCAGTTGCTGGGGTGCCTGGGTGGCTAGATGGTTAAGCGTCTGCCTTAGGCTCAGGTCACGATTCCCAGGTCCTGGATTGAGTCCCATGTCCGGCTCCCAGCTCAGTGGGGAATCTGCTTCTCCCTCTCCCCTTGCTTGTGTTCTCTCTGTCTCTGTCTGTCTCTCTCTCAAATGAATAAATAAAATCTTTAAAAAAAAAAAAAAAAGCCTATCAGTTGTATCGCTCTATATGAGAGACAGACTATTACATTAAATATAGATTCTGGCAACACAGAGCCTCCTCTCTCTGCCTCTTTCTCCTTCTATTGACAAAATATTTTACAAGGTACAATGATATAATCAATTATTCCGAGTAGTCACTAAGTAAAAATACTAAATTACTTTCATTCAGAACATTTTTGAAACCATAATTGCCCTTGGTATTTTCAGTTTACTCATTTGAAGTTCTGACTGTTTTCAAGTGATACTCTGATGCTGATAGCCATTCCAAATAGTTTTGTATTTAATTGGAATACATATACACCATCTTAAAGATAGCTGCTTTGAATGCTAATATTCATTCTGCATTTTTGAGTTTTGGTAGAAGATACATCTGAATCTTATAAGAAATCTATTAAAAATACATGTACAGGGGCGCCTGGGTGGCTCAGTCATTAAGCGTCTGCCTTCGGCTCAGGTCATGATCCCAGGGTCCTGGGATCAAGTCCCACATCGGGCTCCCTGCTCAGCAGGAAGCCTGCTTCTCCCTTTCCCACTCCCCCTGCTTGTGTTCCTGCTCTCGCTGTCTCTGTCTCTGTCAAATAAATAAATAAAATCTTTAAAAAAAAATACACGTACATATGTAAAATAATTTGTGTCCAAGTATAATAATGTATGGTCAATTGTGATTCATTTTACCAATATTTATCCTTCTAAATAATATCATGCCTTCCAGAAAGAAAAAACAACTATTGAATATCTAACACAAGAAGTTCCCATTTGAAACAAAGTCTCACGTATCTATTTGAAATAAATTGTATATGGTGTCAGATAAGAAGTAACAGATTTCAGAATGGGCTGAATATCAAGTGATTCCTGGTACTACTAACCATTGCTTGTAGTCCTGAACAAGTTATATCAGCAACAGTGACTCAGATTCTAAAAATAAAGATGGCCACTCTACAACTATCTAATGAAGTTGTTTTATGTGTAGTTAATTTAGTGCCCTGAACCTCCCAGATGAAAAATAGGGTACTGCCAAGTCAAATGTGGTTAAGCCCTTAGGGTTTGGAATCTGGGTATGTGAGTTCAAGACCTGGTTCTGCCACTTACTGTGCATCCTTGGTTAAGTTACTTAACTTATGTAACCCTCTGTTCCCTCATATATACAATGAAGATAGTAACAGTATCTACCTCATGAGGTTGTGTTTTAGGGGTTTTGTGAGAATTAAATGAGATTATGCATGTAAAACATGTATCAGAATGCCTGGCACCTAGCTATCCTTAGTAAATTTTTGCTGTTATTTTGATTGTTTGGGGAGCAGTAGAATTAAATGTGTCTTCATATGTTGTTATGTTCTTTCATGTTGTATTATCTCATGAATAGATTCTGGAAACCGAAATGGAGGAAATGATGATAAGGCTAAAAATGCTGACAGAAACTACTTAAATATTTTACCTGGTAAGTAGTATTTTATTTGAAATTGCAATTTTCTTATGATCACATCCATGGAGATCATAGATTTGAAATAAAAGTTCTTATGGTGTATACATTATAAGAAGTTTGTCAATGTATCACTTTGAAACAACATTGTATCTACAGAATATACTTTCACAGATGTTCTGCAATTTAAATCTTTATTCTTATACTAGTACTGACTTTCTAGATCCATACAATAAAAATTGTCCAGACAATTGCATAAATTTAATCCCATTTGCTATTTTAAAATTCTTCTGTTATACATTGTTTCTTAGTTTCTTAAATGAAGCAAGAAGTCATTTTTACTCTGAAATATAAACAGTACTAGAGACGGAAACAGTTGAACTTGTGGAAAGAACATGAGTCATATAATTTAGAATCTTTCTTATTTCCACCTCCCCATAACTGTTCCTGTTTCCCATTTCTTTAATTTCCTTTGTTATTTTCAGATAGATTATTTATCAAATGGAAATTCAGGCTCTTGATCCTCTTCCAGATTGAATTCACTCTGGTGATCCTTGTAGTGTTCAGATGACAGAGTATAGCAAGGAAGGCGTATCTGTTCACAAGCATAAAGTCTTTTGAGCTAACTAGTAAAGTTTGCATTTTCCTAAATAACTAGGTTGTTTCCTCAGTGTTTCTACCCCAGATTTTCTACATGTAGGTCACATTCCATTTAATAAGCAAATAACATGTCGCTTTCTGGTATTCATCTTGTCAGTCCCAGTCAGTCAGCTTGTGGTCATCAGCTTCCGAACTCCCTCCCGCCTTCAGAGATTCTACCTTCGTGGGTAATGTTAGAGGCAGGATTGCATCACCACATGCTGTTTCCTCCACTTTGTGGAACAGGAAACTGTCCTCCTCTCTATCTAAAAATATCTTCATTGAGACAGGATTTATTGTATTTCTCTGCACAGATCCATAATTTAAATCATCCATATTTTGTGGCTTTCTTAAAATGTGCCAATCTCATTACCTATTCCGGAGGTACTGATGTGTGGGTTTTTTTCAACTTGCCTCTCTCTTGCTATATTTGTTTCCTTCCTTGCTCCTTTTTGGGAAGAGCCTATAGGTTAGTATCACATTATTACCACCAAATCAGGAGGCTATGTCATAGTCCGCATTAGAAAAGGAGTATCAAACTATTGGGTTAGATATGCTGACAGCATCTGAATTTCCATTTGTTAAAGGATGCCAACAGCAAGAAAGTTTACCAGAGATGAAGAAAGATCCAAATCACAAATGCTTTTAAGTTTTCAGGTTGAAAAAGAAAACAGTTTTATTTATATATTTATTACCAGGAGGTTTGCTCTATCATTATCTAAGTATTTATGGTTTATATTATCTAACTCTCACAACAGCTTTGTAAGAAAAGCAGTCAGGCATTATTTTTCTCATTTCTTACACGAAGTACAGAGGATCTATAAATCAAATTGATTTGCCCAAGATCACTCAGCCAGTAAGTGCTTAGAGACCAGATTTTCTCAATACCCAATCTAGTCCTTCTTCTGCTATATCATATTATTTTGATGACCACTGCCAGCTCCATGATCCCCATTTCACTACTGGGTAAAATGAGGCCAAGAGACAAGTCATGTAAGGTCAAACAAAGCAGTGCCAATTTGGGGATTAGGAGCACCTGACTCGTTCACTAAGTCATCTGCCTCACCACTGGACCATAGCCCATATTTAATGCTGCCACTCCCCTCATCTCAATGATCAGTTAGAGTTGAGGAGGTAATATACTTCACTGGGCCCAGAATGATACTGTCTCATACAGTCTGCCAGGTTTCTGATAGGCAGTCTGCATCTTTTATTGCCTTCCAGGGAAATTGTAGCTGTACTCTTCTTTTTATCTTTTATCTTAAGTCAAAAAAAAAAAAAAAAAAAAAAGGCCCTTGCATGGGGCCTGTTAGTGGCATCCATGGATACAGCTTACGAACACTGGTAACTACAGATGAGTAAACACTGTGCTAATGTATATCAAATATTTTTAAGCATACTCTGTGTTTATAAATCAATATAAGTAAAATCCTAAGATAATGACTTTGAAGCAAGGGGAAGCAGAATTTGTGAGGTCAGGGGTTAGTGATGGAAGTGTAGTTCTTAGAAGCAAAGCTTTCCTAGAATTTTCATATCAGAATTTCCAGGGAGGCATGTGTGTTTGTAAAAACATATTCTTTATAAGCTTGTATATTTTACATATTTATACTGAGAGAAACTGTAGAATATAAAGGCCGATGGCTAGTGTGGCTACATAGAAAATGGAGTGATTATAGGAAGCATGGATTTTAAGGCTTGTCTATAAACATTTGTTGATCAAGTCATTCAACAAATACTTATTAAGTACCTTCTATGTACCAGGCACTGTTCTGTGTGCTGGAGATAGAACATTAAACAAGATAGACAAAATCCCTGTAGTCATTGAGCAGAAACAATGGTCTCTTTGATAAAAAAAACTTTTGCACAGTAAAGGAAATAGTCAACAAAACTAAAAGGCAGCCTACGGAATGGGAGAAGATCTTTGCAAATATCTTATCAGATAAAGGGCAGGTATCCAGAATCTATAAAAGAACTTACCAAATTCAACACTCAAAAAACAAAAAATCCAGTCAAGAAATGGGCAGAAGGCATGAACAGACATTTCTCCAAAGGAGACATTCAGATGGACAACAGACGCATGAAAAAATGCTCAACATCACTCAGCATCAGGGAAATACAAATCAAAACCTGAATGAGATACCTCACGCTGGTCAAAATGGCTAAAATTAACAAGTCAGGAAACAACAGATATTGGTGAGGATGCAGAGGAAGGGGAACCCTCCTACACTGTTAGCGGGAATGCAAACTGGTGCAGCCACTCTGGTAAACACTATGGAGGTTCCTCAGAAAGTTAAAAATAGAGCTACCTTACAACCCAGCAAGTGCATTCTAGGTATTTACCCAAAGGGTACAAACATAGTGATCCGAAGGGGTACCTGCACCCCAGTGTTTATAGCAGCAATGTCCACAATAGCCAAACTATAGAAAGAGCCCAGATGTCCATCAACAGATGAATAGATACAAAAGGTGATATATGTGTGTACACACACATTATACCCACACACACATATATATAATGGAATATTACTCAGCCATCAAAAAGAATGAAATCTTGCCATTTGCAATGACATGGATGGAACTAGAGGGTATTATACTAAGTGAAATAAGTCAGTCAGAGAAAGCAAATACCATATGATTTCACTCATGTGGAATTTAAGAAACAAAACAGATGAACATAGGGAAAGGGAAGGAAAAATAAGAGGAGAGCAGAGAGGGAGGCAAACCATAGGAGATTCTTAACTGTAGGGAACAAACTGAGGGTTGCTGGAGGGGAGGTGGGTGGGGGTTGGAGTAACTGGGGGATGGGCATTAAGGAGGACACGTGATGTGATGAGCACTGAGTGTTGTATGCAACTGATGAATCACTGAATTCTACCTGTGAAACTAATAATACAGTATAAATTAAATTGAATTTAAATAAAAAAATTTTTTAAAAATAAAATAATCTCAAAGAATTTCAGTGCTGAGAAGAAAATAGAACAATGTGGAGAAGAAGAAGTGAGGGGTGTCCTATACCAGATGAGACAGTCAAGGAAGAGCTCTCTGAGGAGGTGACCTTTGATCTGAGACATCATTGTAAAGTCAGCCGTATAAGAATCTTGGGGAAAAACTTGGACAAGGCAGCCCTGATTTGGGAACAAGCTCTACATGTTTGAAGAACTTTAAAAAGCCTGTGTGGATGGGACAGAGGAGAGGGTAAGACAAGAGGACAGACAGCTAGGCAGTATCCAGGTCACATAGGCCATGGGAACCACAGTAAAGAGCTTGGATTGTTTTCTGAATGAAGTGTGAGCCTGTTGGACAATGTTAAGTAGCAGAGTTTTATAATCTGATTTATATTGAAATTGTTTGGGCTGCAAATGTGGAAATGGTTTGTAGGTAGGCAAGACTGGGAGCAGAGAGATTAATTAAGAGGCTTTGACAAAAACCTAGGTGAGAGATGATGGTAGTGTGAACTAGGGTAAGAGCATGAGGTAGGGTAATAGCAATTAAAATGGAGTATCTCAGGTTTGAGATATTTGTTGGAGATATTACTTAAAGTAGTTGATGATGAATTGTATTGTGGATTAGGGAAGAGATACTGAGATATAGAAAGTAATTAAGGGCAACTTCTGTGTTTTGTCCTGTGCCATTAACTAACTGAAGGGAGATTAGATCCACAAATTCAGATGGAGAATGCTGATTTAGGGTGTGGGGAAGAGAGGTAATCAAGCAACCTGTTTTTTTACATGCTCACTTTGAGTTAAGTAGGACATTTTGAGCATTTACATCAAAAAGTACTCATTTGATTTACTTACTTAAGACTTGGTGGTCACTTCATACCAATTTGTGAACCTAATGCAAAATTGGCTATTGTCTCTTTTTTTCATCACCTTTCCAAGAATTAAGGAGCAATGGCTGTATTTGCTTCCTGAGCCCAACATAGGTTCCTGATACACCTCTCCTAGTTCAGCTCATTGACTGCCCTAATTATAGTTACTTATAAAGCCTATTGATGAATGTGATTTATTCATTTGAAAATCATGATTGTATTTGGTGTTCACAGGAGAATTTTACATTACACGGCATTCTAATCTCTCAGAAATACATGTTGCTTTCCACCTTTGTGTGGATGACAATGTGAAATCAGGAAACATCACTGCTCGAGATCCTGCCATTATGGGACTCCGAAATATACTCAAGGTTTGCTGTACCCATGACATCACAACAATAAGCATACCTCTCTTACTGGTGCATGATATGTCAGAGGTAAGCAGATAGAAGAATACCATGATTTTATAAATATGTTAACCATCAATACTGTGTAGTATTAATAATCCACTTTACATTTTAAAAGCACTTTTTAAAAAACTAGTGGACCTTTGAATCTCCTATCTGGTTAATAGCATTGAGTGACATATGATACAAAATAGTGAATAATCCTTAACCATTTATGTTCAGAGAATTATAGTCTTATAGTAGGTAAACTAGAAAATCAGAATTAGCTTTAGCTTTGGATAAGACATACGCCCCTACTTCTCTCCCTCTTCCTCCATTTTTGTCTTAAGTAGCATTAGATTTACCTCCACATTTATATTTGGCCTACACTAATATTAAAATTAGTTTGCATTCTCTGAGTATGCATTAATAGGCAACAGAAGGAGATACTAGGTAACAGGAAGAAGCCAGCCTCATTTTAACATTCTCTCAAAGATGCTCAAGGATGCTTTTTGGATAATATAAGTGTTGGCTTCTACAGTTAAAATGTGGCATAATCATCCATTCATTTTATTATGTACTGTGCTTTGGAAAAAAATCTTCCCGTGACTGCTTTCTCTCCTGTTTTCCTTCTCATCCACATAAAAACTGGTTAGAGGGAATAAGCTGAAGAAATAATACAAAGACCAAAACTCAATTTCAAATAGTCTGGAGAAACAAAGTAGCCTCAAAACAGTGGTGGTGCAGGCAAGTGCTTCTGGGAAAGCTAGTGGTCAGCCTGGTGATGAAGGACCCACATCAGCAACTTGGGGCCTGCTGGTTTGGAGGTGGCTTTTTTTTTTTTTTTTTAAACGAAATGGCTTAATGCAAATTGTGAATGTCAGGAAGGAAGTTTGATCATTGATTATTAAAAGTTATTTCTCGAAATAAAAGATGTATAAATGCTGCTTTTTAGAGCAAAACATTTCGATTCATTCATTTTAAATGCAATACCCTATGTAAACACACACACAAAATCAATTCCAGGTAAGATGAGGTGATTTTAAATGATTTACCACTTACATCCCATTTGTATTTTCATCAGACACGTTGTTTCAATTAAGAGAATTCTGGCTCCATCCTATGAAAGGTGTATCCAACTGCCTGATATATCATTCCATTCACTTATATAGCCTAAGTCATACCTAATATGGTATCAGGAGAGATTAACACACATGGTTTGTTTGGGGTTTTTTCAACTGTAGCTTTATAAAGTTTTAGTTCCATCAGGAATGTTTAGCCATTGTTATCACTAACTAGTCCATCTATAAAAGTCTTTGGAGAATAACAAAGAAAGTTTGTGATGAATTCCAGCCGCAAGGAAACATCCAAACATTCCTGCAGCTGGACTCCTGGTTAACCAGTTTATAAAAATGGTTATATGTAGGTGGGAAACAACCTCAAAAACAGTATTTCCAAAAGTCACTAAGTTTGGATTTACTTCCAGACATCTGATACTACTAGCATTCCCTCTCCCACAATGTTACAAAAGTTACATGTTTTAAATTGGGACAGCCAGCTGCAGGACATTAAGTTTGTTTCCAAAGTGTCCATTTTAATTCACAAAAGTATATTGAGCCGCGATCCTCCCATTTGTTGTATTTAAACATCCATTCGGGTCAAGAAGTTTATTCTATAAACTCAGACAACATTGCACAGGATATAGAGTTAATCTTTTAGCTTTCATGCAAGGGTCCCAAAGCATTTTCAGGTGTTGTTTACTTCCTCTAACAAACAGAATTTCTAGACGCTCGGTTACCACATTTTAGTGTGTGCACAGTAATGACGATAATGTCTGAAACAGCCCATGTTCTGTGGTAGCTAGAGCTGTAGAAATTAATTGCAGTTTAAAAAAAAAAAAGGAAAAAATCATCTATCAGCGAAAAGAAAGACATCCTGATAATCACCAGTTTATCTCTATAGATATTTGTAATCTAAGATACTGTCATACTGGTGCCAATCTAACCTGATAGGTATGGAATGAACGTGCAAGCCAAGAATATCAAGTTCCTGATTTCCTTTTCTTTTTTGTTGTTAACTTATTGAATAATTTGGGACTTAAAGGTTTTAGTTATTATAATTGTGGTTGATGAAGATGTTATTTGTTTTTAAATTTTTATTAGAGTAGAATACACATATAGAAAAGTATACATAAGCATATAGCTCAAATTTTCACAAACTTAACACCCATGTAACCAATACCTAGATCATAAAACAGAACATTATCACCACCCCAGAAGCCATCCTCATGCTCCCTTCCAGTCAGGTAAACCACACTCTCTCCATGAGGGTAACCATTTTTTTCCATTTTGAAAAGCATAGATTACTTAGACTTGTTTTTGTAGTTTATATAAGTAGAATCATATATACATATTCCTGTATCTGGCTTCTTTCACTCAATAATTATGTTTGTAAAATTTACCCTTATTATTGTCTGTGGTTGTAGATTGTTCATTCACATTGTTAGATATTACTTCACTGTGTGATTAGACCACAATTATTTAGCAATGCATTCTACTATTTATGGACATTTGGGTAGTTTCTAGGTTTTGATTATTATGACTTACGTTGCTATGAACATTCTAGTACATAGATTTTGGCATTTCTGTTAGGTATATACTTAGGGATGGAATTGTTAGGTGTCACGGTATGTGTATGTTTAGCTTTGGTATTTACAACCAAATAGTTTCCCAAAGTGGTTGTACCTAACCCATTGTTTTTGAATGTGAAAAATAAGAATGCCAGACTGTTCCTCACCTTCAGATAATGACTGAGAAACTGATTAATAGTATTTCAGGTACCTCAGAGGCATATACTTGAGAGTAAAGAATAGTTTTTCAGTTTCTCCCATGGGTGTATGAACTCAGAAAATAATTCTGATATAACTTTTAAGACATATACCAACTAAATCTTAATCACCTCTGCAGTTCAACCTTACCCTAATCAGAAGATTCAAGTTGAATAGTCAAAGTATGGCCTGTTATTTTTTAGAAGATATTGTCTGCAATTATAATCATAATTGACATTTTTAAAAATTTTAATTACAGTGTAGTTAACATATAGTGTTATTTTAGTTTCAGGTGTGCAATATAGTGGTTCAGCACTTCCATATAGCAACCCAGTGCTCATCGAGATAAGTGTATTCTTAATCCCCTTCACCTAGTTCACCAATCCCCCCACTGACCTCCCCTCTATTAACCATCAGTGTGTTCTCTAGTTAAGAGGTTGTTTCTTGGTTTGTCTCTTTTTTTTTCTTTGTTCATTTGTTTCTTAAATTCCACATATGAGTGAAATCATATAGTATTTGTCTTTCTCTGACAAGCTTATTTTGCTTAGCATTATACTCTTTAGATCCATCTATGTGGTTGCAAATGGCAAGATTTCATTCTTTTTATGGCTGAATAATATTCCATGCATATATATACCACATCTTCTTTATCCATTCATCTTATTGATAGACACTTTGGCTGCTTCCATAGCTTGGCTATTGTAAATAATGCTGCAGTAAACATAGGGGTGTATATATCCTTAGAATTCATGGTTTTGTATTCTTTGGGTAAATACCCAGTTGTGTGATTAGTGGATTGTAGGGTAGTTCTATTTTTAAATTTTTGGGGAACCACCATACTGTCTTCCACAGTGGCTGCACCAATTTGCACTCCCACCAGCAGCACAGAAGGGTTCCTTTTTTTTTTTTTTAAAGATTTTATTTATTTATTTAATTGACACAGAGAGAGAGAGACAGCGTGAGAGGGAACACAAGCAGGGGGAGTGGGAAAGGGAGAAGCAGGCTTCCGGCCCAGCAGGGAGCCCGATGCGGGGCTCGATCCCAGGACCCAGGGATCATGACCTGAGCCGAAGGCAGTCGCCTAACCAACTGAGCCACCCAGGTGCCCCATCACAGAAGGGTTCCTATTTCTCCACCTATTCACCAACACTTGTTTCCTGAGCTTTTGATTTTAGCTGGTATCTCACAGTAGTTTTGATTTGTATTTCCTTGATGATGAGTGATGTTGAGCATCTTTTCATGTCTGTTGGCCATCTGGATGTCTTCTTTGGAAAAATGTCTGTTCATGTCTCCTGCCCATTTTTTAGTTGGATTATTTGGTTTTGGGGTGTTGGGTTGTGTCAGTTCTTTATATATTTTGGATACTAACCCTTTATCGGATATGTCATTTGCAAATATCTTCTCCTGTTCAGTAGGTTGTCTTTTAGTTCTTTTAGTTAATCCTTTGCTGTGCAGAAGCTTTTTTTTTTTTTTTTAATGTGGTCCCAATTATTTTTGCTTTTGTTTCCCTTGCCTCAGGAGACATATCTAGAAAGATACTGCTACAGCTGATATCAGAGAAATTACTGCCTGTGCTCTCTTCTAGGATTTTTATGGTTTCAAATCTCACATTTAGATCCTTAATCCATTTTGAGTTTATTTTTGTGTATGGTATAAGCAAGTGGTCCAGTTTCATTCTTATGCATATTGCTGTCTGATTTTCCCAACACCATTTGTTGAAGAGACTTTTTCCCATTGCATATTCTTGCCTCCTTTGTTGAAGATTAATGTCAAAGACCATATAGTTGTGGTTTTATTTCTGGGTTTTCTATTCTGTTCCATTAATCTATGTGTCTGTTTTTGTGCCAGCACCATACTGTCTTGAATCACTACAGCTTTGTAATATAACTTGAAGTCCAGAATTGCGATGCCTCCAGCTTTGCTTTGCTTTTCTTTTTTCAAGGTTGCTTTGGCTACTCGGGGTGTTTTGTGGTTCCATACAAATTTTAGGGTTGTTTGTTCTAGCTCTGTGAAAAATGCTGTTGGTATTTTGATAGGGATTGTATTAAATGTTTATATTGCTTTGAGTAATATAGACATTTTAACAATATAAATTTCTGTTCTATGAGGTTGGAATGTCTTCCATTTTTTGTGTCATCTTCAATTTCTTTCATCAGTGTCTTATAGTTTTTGGAGTACAAGTATTTCATCTCTTTGGTTAGGTTTATTCCTAGGTATCTTACAGTTTTTGGTACAGTTGTAAATGAGATTGTTTTCTTCATTTCTCTTTCAACTGCTTCATTATTAGTGTATGGAAATGCAACAGATTTCTGTACATTGATTTTGTATCCTGTAACATTCCTGAATTCATTTATCAGTTCTGGTGGTTTTTTTGGTGGAGTCTTTTGGGTTTTCTATATATAGTATCATGTCATCTGCAAATAGTGAAAGTTTTACTTCTTCCTTACCAATTTGGATGCCTTTACTCCTTTCTGTTGTCTCATTGCTGTGGCTAGGATCTCTAGTACTATGTTGAATAAAAGTCATGAGAGTGGACATCCTTGTCTTGTTCCTGACCTTAGGGGAAAAACTCTCAGTTTTGGGGGTCAGGCAAGTTTTATGAAAAAAGGGAGTGGTCACTAATGTGAATTATTACCAGTAAGGACAATTAGAATATAAAACTGAGAAAAGGTTTGGTAATTAATAATCATTGAATTATAACCCATTGTATAAAGTAAATACCCATAAGTTCATACTGTTGTAAACAGATGATTGAATAAATAAATAGGGGAGAAGAAACAATGCAGAGGAATTCCAAATAATTTATATAGATACTCATTCTTCAGGGAGGGAAGCAAAAATCACCTTTCACATGTGTGCTGTTCACAGTGAGTGACTTCTTTCTAAAGAGTATGTTGTGGAAAGGTTGGGGAACGGGAGAGGGGAATAACTTTACAGTGGAGAAACCTGAGAATCACTGCCTCAGCAGGTGATCCAGATCAATGTCAACAGTCATAAATCATGTTGATAAGGTGTATTGATATGATATTATAAAAATGGCTCCTTACCTCTGTAGTCTTCCTACCAAAATCCATAGCACCAGTCTGACCATGAGAAAAACAGCAAATTCCAGTAGAAGGCATCCCTTACCTGACCAGGACTCCTCAAAACTGTAAGGTCATCAAAAACAAGGAAAGTCTGAGAAACTCACAGGCCTGAGGTGACATTATAACTCCATATAGTATAGTATGCTGGATGTGATCCTGGAACAGAAGACATCATTAGATAAAAACTAAGGAAATCTGCATGAACTATGGAGTTTAGTTAATAATAAGGGATCAGTAGTGATTCTTTCTCTCTTTTTTTTGGCTATGAATTTGTTTATTGCATCACATTTACTGCACCCAGTAGAAAGATTAAACATGTACTCAGGGTTTTTTGACTGACAGCAAATAGAGATTCTTTAGTGAGATCTTGGCAGTTTGACGGTATATATATACTGTCTGTCATGTATACATGGCATACATATGTATATACTTGCATGCATACATATATATAATTTCATTGATGGAATAATAAATGTCAGAAATATATCAGAAAAACATGTTTATATTTATTTATATTATTTATAAATAATAAAATAATAAATATACCTAGTAGTGCAATTGCTGGATTATAGGCTATTTTTAAATTTTTGAGGAATATCCATACTATTTTTCAGAGTGGCTGCACCACTTTGTATTCCCACCAACAGTGCAAGAGGGTTCCCACTACTAGGTATTTACCCAAAGAATACAAAAATACTAATTCGAAGGGATACATGCACTCCGATGTTTATAGCAGCATTATCAACAATAGCCAAATTATGGAAAGAACCCAAATGTCCATCATAAAATTCCATATACAATGGAATATTAATCAGCCATAAAAAAGAATGAAATCTTGCCATTTGCAACAACATAGATGGAGCTAGAGAGTATTATTCTAAACGTAGGTCAGTTAGAGAAAGACAAATACCATATGATTTCACTCCTATGTGTAATTTAAGAAACAAAACAAGCAAAGGGGAAAAAAAAAGAGAGGGAGAGGTAAATCAAGAAACAGACTCTTAACTATAGAGAACAACTTGATGGTTACCAGAGGGGAGGTGGGTGGGGGGATTAAGGAGTGCACTTGTGATGAGCACTGGGTGTTGTATGGGAGTGCTGAATCACTATATTTGTATACCCAAAACTAATACTACACTGTATGTTAACTAACTGGAATTTAAATTAAAACTTAAGGGGTGCCTCGGTGGCTTAGTCGGTTAAGTGTCTGCCTTCGGCTGAGGTCATGATCCCCGGGTCCTGGGATTGAGTCCCACATTGGGCTCCCTGCTCAGTGGAGAACCTGCTTCTCTCTCACCCTCTGCCTGCCACTCCCCCTACTTGTGTTCTGTCTCACTCTCTCTCTCTCTGTCAAATAAATAAATAAAATCTTTAAAAAAAACCTTAAAAAATAATAATATGTATATAAATTTTAAATAATTACAATACCTTAACTCTATAAAACAGCAGTTTTTAAATTTGTGTTCTGAAGATCCCCCTAGGATCTTAGCCCCTTTCTAGGGCTCAGCAAGATTTAAAATATTTTCATAATGATACTAAAGCATTATTTGTCTTTTCCATTCTCATTTTTTCATGAGCATCAGTGAGTTTTTCCAGAGGCTATACACAACAGATTAAATGCAGAGCAGATATAAGAATCCAGATGTCTTCTATTAAACCAGGCTTTAATGAGATTTGAAGATATGTAAATCATTGCCACTCTTCTCGCTTAAATTTTTTTGTTTGAGGAAATATAGTTACTTTCTACTGAAAAAAAAAAAACACAAAACATGTTAGGTGCGCCTGGGTGACTTGGTCAGTTAAGCGTTGGACTCTTGATTTCGGCTCAGGTCATGATCTCAGGGTGGTGAGATTGATCCCCATATTGGGCTCTGCACTCAGGGGGGAGTCTCCTTCTCTCCCTCACCCTCTCCCCACCCCCTGCTTGTGCACACACACATCCTTTCTCTCTCTAAAATAAGTAATCTTTTCTAAAAATATGTTAACATGCAATAGGTTTTTCATTGTCATTTTTAAGTGAAACTGATTCTTTTGTGTGTTGCTGTCCAATTTCCCAACACCATTTGAAGAGACTTTTTCCCATTGCGTATTCTTGCCTCCTTTGTTGAAGATTAATTGACCATATAGTTGTGGGTTCATTTCTGGGTTTTCTGTTCTGTTCCATTGATCTATGTGTCTATTTTTGTGCCAGCACCATACTGTTTTGATCACTACAGCTTTGTAATATAACTTGAAGTCCAGAATTGCAATGCCTCCAGCTTTGCTTTGCTTTTTTCAAGGTTGCTTTGACTATTCAGGGTGTTTTGTGGTTCCATACAAATTTTAGGATTGTTTGTTCTAGTTCTGTGAAAAATGCTGTTGGTATTTTGATAGGGATTGTATTAAATCTGTGGATTGCTTTGGAGAGTTAGACATTTTAACAATACTTGTTCTTCCAATCCATGAGCTTGGAATGTCTTTCCATTTGTTGTTGCTTAAATTTTTTTCATCAGTGTTTTGTAGTTTTCAGAGTACAGGTCTTTCACCTCTTTGGTTAGGTTTATTCCTACATATCTTACAGTTTTTGGTGCAGTTGTAAATGGGATTGATTCTTTAATTTCTCTTTCTGCTGTTTCATTATCAATATTTTTTACATTTTTCTGTTTTAATTTCCAATGTAATAACTATCAAGAGATAAAATCCACATAGACAAAAGCTCATTGGTGTCCTCATTGATTTTTAAGAGTGTATAATATTGGGGCACCTGGGTGGCTCAGTCGGTTAAGTGTCTGCCTTCGGCTCAAGTCATGATCCCAGGGTCCTGGGATCAAGTCCTGCATCAGGCTCCCTGCTCCTCAGGGAGTCTACCCCTCCCCCTGCTTGTGCTCTCTTTCTTTCTGTCAAATAAATAAAAATCTTAAAAAAAAAAAAAAAAGAGGGTAAAAGATCCTAAGACCCAAAAAGGTTCAGAACCACTCTAATGAAATAATAAATGTATATTATAGTTATGATTATGAAGACTCGCAACATGGAAAAGTAATTCTGGAGATAATGAAAAGAAGTAGAATTTAAAATGGTATAATCACTGATTGTAACTATAGAAAATTATAAGTGAATCGATTATAGTCTGGCAGTAGCACTCATGTGTGCATTTGATCAGAGATTAGAAAGGAATGTAGAAAAATGAATACATTTGGTTTGGTAGGTGGCTGGGATGGGATGTTTGTGTATTTCTGTCACTTTTTAAATAACATGTTATACAATAAAAGCATTTTGATGCATTGTTCCAGTATTATACAAGTTAATGGAATTATTCATGCTGAAACACAGTAGTTGGAGTTCTGATGTCACTTTGTCTTTAGAATTAATTATCTAGAAAGTTCTAAGGGTATGTTTATTTTTTAAATTATATTTACTAGGATAATTAAATTGGTTTCTATTCCACAAATGTAATCTAACAGCTATAAGGAGTTATACCTAAAGACCAGAGAAATCCAGCTAAAGTTAGCAAAAAGTTGCCCAAATCTGTTCACAAAGTAGAGGTCAATGTTATAGATAAATTAAGACTTGATTTTTTTTTTTTTTTTACAAAATTCTGTTAAAAACATGATTTATTTTGGTTCTCTCTTTAGGAAATGACTATACCATGGTGCTTAAGGAGAGCAGAACTTGTGTTTAAGTGTGTCAAAGGTGAGCATAACCTTATATTTTAACAACATGACCTGTATTTCTTAGTCCCAACTACTGAAACTAGAGAAACCCAGGAGAAGAATATGAACGTTACCTCTGTCCTCTGGTGCCTCAATTAAAAGTGGTTTAACAAGGCAAATATTTTTTACTTATCTTTTTTCCAGTCATAAAATAAATCTCTGGCCCTCTTGAAATGCAAGGATATTTGGATATTATTTATATTTTGCTCTGATTATATCTTGCTCTCTATTGCCTTTTTATTTTCTTAAAAAGAAAAAAATAGAACCACATCTTCAATTATCCTTTAATAACCTGCTTTAGCTTCATTGTATAGAGACTAAATAGGACTTGAGAAATCATGAGTAAAAATGCATTAACAAAATTATGTTAAACCTCTCTGGCATGGGGAATTAAGGATTGCAGAAGTTTATCTGTTCTTTGGGCCTAGCCTCTCCTGCACACAAGTGGCTACCTAAAAAGGCAAGACATGAAGCCCCACATGAAAATTCAGTTTATCTTCATAAGGGACTTGTAGGTTTGAGGACCAGAACTCATAATTCAGCAAAGTCTGTTGTTCTGTTTTAGGTTTCATGATGGAAATGGCTTCATGGGATGGAGGAATTTCCAGAACAGTACAGTTCCTAGTACCACAGGTGTGTTATCTGAATAGATCTCTCCCCAGTTTAATCTCTGCTATAATATTGCTCCCAGATACAGCTAGACACCCTGTCCTAAACTCAATATAACATAATGAAATGCTTACAGCTTTCTGTTTATTAAGGGGAGAAGTGTTTGGATGCCATAAAAGCATTTAGTTTATTGTCAAAGATGTCAGCATCTGCCACTCAAGGGATCTTTTATTTAACCCCAAAACCAAATTTGACTCATCTTTTGTTTTTTTTCCCACATTTATGATTGAAGAATTCAATAAATACGTGATTGAAGAATTCACGTAAAAGGGCATTAGCAAAAAATGATTCTGTATTCTATATAGAGCCTAGCAAAATTAGTGGTACTTTACTTACTGACTATACTAGAGTTATCTAGGGATTTTTCTGGTAATCAAATTTACTATTTGACAGAAACAACATAGGTTCTCAGAAGGAAAACACCCCCTGTCCATAACCATGCAGTTAACTCAGTCATGAAAGAGAATTTTCATATACTGCTCTCCCTATCTAGAACTAGTTCCATATTTTAAATTACTTCAAAATTTTAAAAATCAATGATGATCAAGTGTGAACTTTTTTTTTTTTACTTCTAACAGAGTATTTCTGAAGAAATGTTTTATCAACTTAGTAACATGCTCCCCCAGATCTTCCGAGTATCGTCAACACTTACTCTGACATCCAAGCACTAAATCCTTAGAGACTGACACGTTGGCAGAAGAAGACTGTTAAACTTTCCAGGAACTTGAGCTGTGCTGGGATTCTGTCAAGCAAAAGATGCCCAGAAAGAGAACTTGTAATCCAAGCCCCAAATCAAATCATGATGTAGGTCTGTGAAACCTTACAAAAATTCATATACCATATAGTCTAGTGATCAGCCTTTTACTTATACATTTATTCTTAAAATTTCTTTATGAAAAAATCTTTTTTTCTACTGTTATGCCCTGTCTGTGAATATTAGTAAGTTAAAACGTCCTATATATCATACCTGGACACTTGATACAGGAGATTGTTAATTGCATTTTCATGGAGACATTTGACTTTTCCAAAAGGTTTGAGTCATATCAAGTGCGACTTAATTAACCATAAAAATAAAATCTTTCCTTTACCTTATTTGCCAAGCAAAAATTAAAAGGCACTGAGATATACATTGCAAGTATGGATTTCTTGTGAAAATCTTTGTAGAAACACAAACATATGAGACAAACTTTTAAATTCTCCTGTTTCAAAAACTCTAAGGTTTTATAAATCAGAAAAAAAAAATCAGGAAAGGACTTTGGATTCTTTACCTCTGTCTCACCCTCTCTATATGACCTTGCCCTTGTCTATTAATAACATTTCATGGGCTGGGAAAATAGTATGCTCATTTGCAAGCCCAATGGAAAGTTAGTCCAAACCAGCACCTGGCAGGATTTTAGTGTTCATCAACATTATGACAGTCAGACAACAAAGATCATTTTCATTTCTCCATCCTGCTTCCTGCATTCTCAACTTCCTTAACCATTCTTCTACTTCCTGCATTCCATTGCTGATAACTATGTCCCCATTTCTTTCTCTGCTCTGTTTCCTCTCCTTTTTCATCATCTTTCCTACTTTCTCAGATGATGCATATCACTTATTTCTCCCATCTGTAACACATTTGCTATGAGTAGTGACTACATTAAACAAAGACATTTGCAAAAGCAATAGTTTCATCATATCCAAGTTGTATGGATATTGTAACTGACCAATGAAATGAAATGGAGGACCTTGACATTATGAGGAGGTGTTATGGCCTGATTCCAAGAAACAGAAAGCACTCTTGTTAGTGTACCTAAATACCTAAATGTAGTAACTTACAGAAACTCTTTTGACACACAAAATGCTTTCCCATAACACAGAATATGTCTTGATTTTCTATGTCTTGATGCAAGGAAGTGACTGTCCAAGTAACAACGCTAAGGAGAACACGCACTCCAGACTGTGTCCATTACACACTAACACTTTCCACATGCTTTTCCAGGGAACCTGGAAGGTAGAAATTCTGCTCTCACAGTGAGAAATTGTCTTCCAGGCACCACTGTTATCCTTGAGACTGATTCTAATGCAAAGCAAGATAGACAGAGGTGGAAAATAGGGGTGTGTTTAGAGCAGTATCAAAGACTATTTTTTTTTAAGATTGATTTATTTATTTATTTGACAGAGAGACAGCGAGAGAGGGAACACAAGCAGAGGGGGTGGAAGAGGGATAAGCAGGCCTCCCGCCGAGCAGGGAGCCCGATGCGGGGCTCGATCCCAGGACCCTGGGATCATGACCTGAGCCAAAGGCAGACGCTTAATGACTGAGCCACCCAGGCGCCCCAAAGACTACTTTAGATCATAATATGAAAGGTCAAGTTGGAAGTGGGTGTAGTTGGATCAATATAAGACGTTCAAAAAGAGGAACTGAGAATCTTTCCATAGAGGTTCTGTAACTAGGTGGACAGCCAACAGCTAGGGGCATAGCCAGAGGTCAGGGGGTAGGAGTAAGGGTTCACTCATGGAAACTTGGTGAATGCTGCTGCCCTGTCCTTCTTTTGCCACTATATAATGTAGTGGCTTTCACTCCAGGGCAATTAGAGGTAGTGTTTGGCCCATGAAATCAAGATAAATGTATTAAATATCCTTTTTTTTTCACATGGTACTGTATTATGAGATATACAGAGTGGTAAGATTGGAAAAATGCTTATGATGTTATATGAAGACATACCAAACTCTGAGCTAGTAACAAATATATAATTCAAAGCACTAATTATATGTATGCAAGTGATGGGGATTTTAGTGAAGCAGTAGTTGAGGAAGTCTGGAATTTTGTGTTTGGACCAGAACAGGTGAGATCATGACCTTTTTCTGAGTGTTCTAGAGAGCTTCGTGGAGGGGAGTGGTTTGGGGCACTTCATGAGTGATACGAAGAAGGTACCTTAGCAGGCTGAGACTAGAAGGGGCATTCTCGGTCTAAGATACAGATAGGAACAGAAACCAAATGAAGGGAGGCACTGGTAAATGGCCAGTAAGTTGAGAGAAGCTGACCACAGGAGCGTTTTGGGGGTGGGTAGGGGGCCTTAGCTCAAACATTGGTGAGGAGTGTTCCAGTGAGCATGAAGCTTTTTATTTGCATAAACAGTTAAGTGTTCCTAAGACAGATGACAATATGGTACTCAAGGCCTTAAAAATATGCTTTGGAAATCACACAGGGGCATTGAGCCTGCTGTGTCCATTCCATACTGCTCTGTCCTCCCCTTCCCCGATTTTTGTTCTCAAAGCACAAAACCAAGCAAAGCTGTAACATTGCCATTGATCAAGAAGTGTGGCACCAGCTGTTCTCAGCATGACAGTGTGGCCAGAATGGAAGAAATGCATGAAAAAGAATTTCAACAGAAAAACAACTCAGTTTGCCTGGGAGTTGGCAGACCTCTTACTGGCACAGTACACACATCCTTTGTGCCACTTTAGTTGGAGGCTGGCTCATTCTCACAAGAAGAAAAAATGTTCCACAAAGGAAAGATGAATTCACGGAAACATTCCTAATGTAGAGGCCCTAAGGGGAATCAGCAGAGCTGTGCCAAAAGAAGAAACAAAACTTAGAGAGTGGAGTCTTGGCTGGTTCTCAGTCTCCAGGTGAAAATGATTGCTTTTCTGTTACTCCGTTCTCCCATTTAGATGAAATTGGACTGCTTTGCTCAAAAGGAGTTACAGCAGTGTAAAAATCATTATCACAGTTATAAAGTAAAAAATGTTTTACAACACCTATTTACCAAAAGTACCATGCATTCAGAACCATTTAGATCAATGTTTTTCTACCCTTTAACCATCAAAGACCCTTTCCATCATCTTCAGCATATTTCTCTGAAATGTCTTGAAAACTTTTACCTAGCAAACAATTGAAGTAAAAAAAAAAAGTAATCTTTTTTTGTTGTTAAAGACATATCTGTGGAGCTGAGTGAGAGTATTAGCAAGCAATACATAGTATTCCCACATAGATTATCATTGTATGATTCCCATACATAGTTTTTACACGTAAAATACATAGAATTATTGTGTAATACCAGGCAAATTCACAAAAACAACCTTGCTGTTTTACTTAACCAGCAAGATCTCATCCCAGTGAAATGTACTTCAGAAAGATTTTTTTTTGTTTTTACTTTTGTAGTTTATTTATTATTACATTCAGTTAGCCAGTATGTAGTACATCATTAGTTTTTGATGTAGTGTTCAACAATTCATTAGTTGCATATAACACCCAGGGTTCATCACAACATGTGCCCTCCTTAATGCCCATCACCCAGTTACCCCAGCCCCCCAGCCCCCTCCTTTCTGTAACCCTCAGTTTGTTTCCCGGAGTCCAGAGTCTCTCATGGTTTGTCTCCATCTCTGATTTCTTCCCATTCTGTTTTCCCTCCTTCCCCTGTGGTCCTCCGCACTATTCTTATGTTCCACATATGAGTGAAATCATATGATAATTGTCTTTCTCTGCTTGACTTACTTCACTTAGCATAATCCCCTCCAGTTCCATCCATGTCAATGCAAAAGGTGGGTATTCATCCTTTCTGATGGCTGAGTAATATTCCATTGTATATATGGACCACATCATCTTTATTCATTCATCTGTTGAAGGACAGCTCAGCTCCTTCCATAGTTTGGCTCTTGTGGACATTGCTGCTATGAATGTTGGGGTGCATGTGCCCCTTCTTTTCAGAAAGATTTTTTTTTTAATAGCTCTTCAAGGACCACTAATTCCAGGAACCCCAAGCTGGGAACCACAACTTTAGACAGAAATACTTACATGAGAGTACATTACAAAGGGAAGGCAGAGATAAGGACAACATGAGTGGCAGATTGACCCTAGAATCCCATTAGATAAACACCAAGTGTTTACTGCATTTCTTCCACACACAAAGGCACAGTGCTTAGCAAGAGTCAGCCTCTAGAAGGCTATACAAAGGCTATGGGACTTGAGGAACTATTTGATTAAGGTAAAAATGCTTGGCAAGCTTTTCTGTGATCTGTGATGCTGACTATGACTAAGATAAAATCCCAAGTGAAGCAGGTGAAGGGATGAGAAGCCTCCTGATGATAACTACAGAACTAATAATATGGGCATGTGATGTCCTATTCAATATTCACAGCTACAATTATTGCAGTGCAATCCAGATCTCTCTTGCTATTCTTTTTCTGACATATCCAAATCCAAGATTTGGCTGAATTTCATGCCGTATATAGTCAATCATCATTAATCATGGATTCTATATTTATGATTTCACCTACTTGCTCAAATTTATTTTTAATTCTAAAATTAATCCATAAAGGCATTTATCAAGGCACATAATCATTTACAAAAGCACTGGTTTTTTTTATCAAATCCAAGTTGTGTGGCTGTTGTAACTGGCCCACAGAATGAAATAGAGGACCTTTGGCAGCACTTTGGCATCACTCAGGAGTGAAAAATTTTGAGTAGACATACACATCTTCCCCGCTGAAAGGAGAAAACACTCTGCCTTCTGGTTTCAGCTCTCGTAATATAAATAAGTATCCTTTTCATGGTCTATTTAGTGTCATGTTTTTCACACCTTTGTGCTTTTTGTTGGTGATTTTGCTGTTAGCCTCCAAGTGCAGTGCTGAAGTGCTATCTAGTGTTCCTGAGCACAAGAAGGTTGTGACGTGCCTGATGGAGGAAATGTGTGTGTTAGAGAAGCATTGTCCAGGCATGAGTTATAGTGCTGTTGGGTCATGAGTTCATGGTTAATGAGTCAACAGTCTTTATTAAATAAGATGTCTTTAAAAAGAAACACACATCTGGGGCGCCTGGGTGGCTCAGTTGTTGTGCAGCCGCCTTCGGCTCAGGTCATGATCCCGGGGTCCTGGGATCGAGCCCCGCATCGGGCTCCCAGCTCAGCTGGAAGCCTGCTTCTCCCTCTCCCACTCCCCCTGCTTGTGTTCCCTCTCTTGCTGTGTCTCTCTCTGTCAAATAATAAAATCCTTTAAAAAAAAAAGAAACATATTTAAAAATGTTATGTTCACTTATTTGTGGAACATAAGGAATAGCATGGAGGACATTAGGAGAAGGAAGGGAAAAATGAAAGGGGGGTGAAATCAGAGGGAGAGATGAGCCATGAGAGACTATGGACTCTGAGAAACAAACTGAGGGTTCTAGAGGGGAGGGGCGTGGGGGGATGGGTTAGCCCGGTGATGGGTATTAAGGAGGGCATGTACTGCGTGGAGCACTGGGTGTTATACGAAAACAATGAATCGTAGAATACTACATCAAAAACTAATGATGTATTGTATGGTGACTAACATAACATAATAAAATTTTAAAAAAAATAAAAATGTTATGTGTGGATTAACTCACAAAAATGTAGTGAGAGGCTTGCAGGGAACTCGCCCTGTATTCCCTCTAGGAGCAATGGCTCAAAATTTCCTCCCTCATGTTCACAGCACTAGAATCAATTGTCTGTGTGTCTTCTCTCACAGTCAAGAGCTACCTGTATATATCTTTAGCACGTGGGGAATAAGACATGAAACTATATTACAGAGAAGCAAACAGATCCTTTCTGGAGATGTTTAGGAATTAAGCAGAAATTGCTGTCACAGGTTAGGTATGACATCTGCAGGAAGAGAGTGTATTTGTGGGTCTCTCCCTCCCTGTTTCATTCTCTCCTGCTTTCTATCCTTCTCTTTTTTTCTTTATAATGAAGTCCTAGCTTCTTGTTATCAGCAAATCTGTACTCAGAACTACTCAGGATGACAGTATGGCATCAGAGATGGGGAGCACAGTCCCTAGAATTAAACCAGGTTCAAGTGCCACCTCCCTGATTGACTTGCTGTGGCTTGTCACATTGGGCATATTACCTAACCCCCCTAAGCATGTTTCCTCGTCTGTAAGCTAGGAAAAATTAATAATAGTATCTACCTCATTGAGAAGTTGGAAGGATTAAGTAAGTAAGAAAGTGCACACTACCTGGCATATAGTCATTCTATAAATATTTGCTGCTATTATCCTTCCTTCATGCCTTCCTCTCTCCCCCTTCCTTCCTTTCTTCCTTCCTGTCTGACCTTTCTCCTTCTTTCCTTCCTTCCTTTCACTACATAGTAGGGATACTAAGTCATTTAAAACATCATGTCCTCAAGGAGCTTACAGCCTTATTGAGTTGAGAAGGCAACCCGTGTAACTCACAGTATTAGCTCACATATAATAAGGGTATACAGTCAGTGCAAAATAAAGTGTACACAGAGTGCTGTGGAAGTCAAAATAGAAACATGAGCAATGCATTGGGCCAAGAGGGATGTTGAGCCCCTTGAGAGCTGCTTAACCCTGCCTTTCTCTGGCATTGAGTGAGTATCCTCTGGGAGCCCTTGTTACACTCAATAGGTCAAGCACAAATCCTCCTGGCAGGCAGACAGAATGCCACCTGTGCCAATGGCAGCAACAACTTCAGGAACAAAGGACAGGGCAGGTTAGAATGTCAGGAGGAAGTCACAAGGTAGGTGAGTAACCCTGTATTTGAGTGGAACAGGAAGGACTATTACATTTTTATCAGGTGGATCTAGATTTTAGACATAACAATAGTATGAAATAGTTATAAAAGTGAAAGTCTCCTAGCCCTGCAGCAGCCATATAGAATTTGCTTCTGTCATGCTTCCCTGGTTCTTCTCTCATGATTCTCTTGTCAGTGAGCTGATCAAAAGTTTCCCATCTTACAGGTGACTGAGGCCACAGGATTAAGTGCTGGCAAAGGATTAAATGCTAGAAAGGTATAGGGAAGAAGTCCTGCCAGTGGAGGATTAGAATTCAGACATAACTAGTCGACTTGGTGTACTTTGTGCATGTGGTGGCAGTGAAGGGGTGAGGGTAATAAGTACAACTCTCTATTGTAAAAATCATCTTGGCTATCAAAATAACAAACCACTCTAAAACTTAATGGCTGAAACAGGAAGCATTTATTATTCATGACTCTGTGGGTCACCTCTGTAGTTCTTCTGGTCTTACCTGGGCTTTCATGAGTAAGTCTTCAGACCTACTTCAGTAGGTCAAATAGGCAGTTCTGATGAACTTGGCTGGGGTCTCTCACATGTTTGAGTGTTGGCTGGCTGTAGGCTGGAATAGAATGACCTCAGCTGGGGCAACTGGACTTTTCTTCACTGGGTCTCATCCTCCGGGAGGCTAGCCCAGAATTTTTCACATAGCAGTAGCAGAGTTAGCAAAGAGAAAGTGGAATCATGCACTGACTCTTGAGTTCTAGACTCAGAGTGGACACACTAACACTTCCACCACATTCTATTGGTTAAAGCAAGTCATGAAGCCAGCCCCTACTCAAGGAGTGAGGTAGTTGTCGATGAGAAGGGCACAATGAGAAGTCACACTGTAAAAAGCACAGACACAGGATGGGGAGAAGAATTGGCAATATTTTGGCTATTAATGTATCACTCTCAGCAGTTCCACTTTCTTGATGTTGTTTTTCATTCTTATGGGTTTATTTATAGTTTCAGTGCATATCTATATAGTGTAGCCATATCTATACAGTGTAGCTGTAAAATGTATCATATGAAATGTGCCAAAGTGTCATATTGAAAGCTTATTTTCTACATGTCATTCAACAACTTGCTTTTTTTAAAATCCCACATCATGGGGGCGCCTGGGTGGCTCAGGTCATGATCCTGGGATCCTGGGATCGAGTCCCACACTGGGCTCTCTGCTCTGCGGGGACCCTGCTTGTCTCTCTGTCTCTCATGAATAAATAAATAAAATCTAAAAATATATATATATATTAAAATCTTACATCATGTTTTTAAGATTTAATCATGTTGACACAGAGCTAGTTCATTAATTTTAACTGCTATATTATTTCTGAATACTCTGAATTATATGCTTGCAGCCCATGTTATTTATTCATTCTCCTATTGATGGACAATGGGAGGTTATTTTCACATTTGTGCCACTTTGTACTGTGCTGTAGTAACCACATTCTTACACAGGTATCATTGTGCATATGCGCTAGTTTCTCCAGGGTGTATATCTCTGAATGGAACTGCTGCATTATAGAGTATTGACATCTTCAAATTTGATAGTTCCAAATATTACTCCAGAGTATGTGTACTAAATTCCCCTTCTATTGGCAGTATGTGAACACCCCCTTTTCTCCATATCTCATATAAACTAGGAAAGAATTTTCAGAAATTTTAATTTTTCCTATTTTAAGTATGAAATAGCATCTCATTGCTCTTTTGCTTTACATTTCTGCGGTTATGGTGATGATGAATAATAGCACAGCATGTTTGTTGTCCATTTTTATTTTTATTTTTTTGAGTTGCCTGTGTGAATCCTTTGTCTATTTTTTCTATTGGGTTGTCTTTTTCATATTGATTTGTAGCCTTTCTTTTTATAGCCTGAACATTAAACCTTTATAACTTATTCTTGTACATCTTTTTCCCCAGTTTATAGTTTTTTTGTTTTGTTTTTTTTAAGATTTTATTTATTTATTTGAGAGAGAGAGAGAGAGATAGTGAGAGCAGGAACACAAGCAGGGGGAGTGGGAGAGGGAGAAGCAGGCTTCCTGCCGAGCAGGGAGCCCGATGCGGGGCTTGATCCCAGGACCCTGGGACCATGACCTGAACCAAAGGCAGACGCTTAATGACTGAGCCACCCAGGCATCCCTATAGTTTTTTTTTCACAGAGTTTTAAATTTTAGTGTAGTATAATTTATCACTCTGAGATCTGAGCAGGAAAGCAAAAATAAACCTATATCTAGGCTTTTCATGGTAAAACTGCAGGACACCCAAAATGAAGATAAAGATCTTAACAGTATTTTAATTTTTTAGTAAAAACCAAGCAAAAGCGATTTGAATTACAATTTCAAAAAGAGCAGACTTCTCAGTAGCAATAACAGATGCCAGAGAATGATCAGTGTCAGAGAAAATAACTGCCAACTAAAAGTTTTATACCCAACGAAACTATCATTCAAGCCCTACAACTACATAAACACATCTAAGTAAAAAAAAGGAGGTTTCAACTAGCAGAACTCTCTAAAAGATCATCTCAAGGAAATTACTTTACTTCAGAAAGAAGGAAACTTATCTTCAAAGGAAGGGAGAATCTTTAAATTGAGAACATAGGGTTTGTTCATATAAAACAGCAAAAGACCAAGAGAAACTTGACCAGGTCATCAACAAAAATATTTA
Organism: Halichoerus grypus; assembly: GCF_964656455.1. Taxonomy (NCBI): domain Eukaryota; kingdom Metazoa; phylum Chordata; class Mammalia; order Carnivora; family Phocidae; genus Halichoerus; species Halichoerus grypus. Next base: position 80,819,933 of record NC_135717.1, on the reverse strand, counting down.
GCTTTTTATGGATTTTCTGAACTACCTTAAGAGGTTAGCCATGGAGCACACATGGCACACTGTCTCTGTTTAATGTTTACTAGTGTCCTTTTGTTGGCACATCCACCTTAGTTAAGTCAAGACATCATTTCCCTCATCGGAATTTCTCCATCTCTAAACCTTTATTTCATATTTTCCACCTATGCTACATTCTAAGTCAATATCTTTTATCTGTTATCTGTTCACTGTTTCTCTTAATTTGTATGTAACTTACTGTTTGTTTCAATTTCATTTAACTTCAGTGCCAAGGACCACATATTTTTTTGTATAGAAATTCTACATTATTTTCATTTATAAAAAATCTTTGTAAATCTGCCTAGTATTTTGTTGTAGTGTCTTGTTCTTTTCTTATGTTTTATATTCTTTCTATGACTTCAATCATTTGAGATATATTTATTATATATGCTTATCAGATTATTCAATTATTATTATTTTGGTGAGAACACTTACGTTCTCTCCTAGCAAATTTCAATTATATAATACAGTGTTGTCAACTATACTCACCATGTTTTACATTAGATCCATAGATTTTATGCATCTTATAGATGGAAGTTTGTATCCTTTTACCAACCTCTCCCTTTTTCCCCCACCCCCCAGTTTGACTTTTTTTTAAGATTCTACAGATAAGCAATGCCATGCAGTATTTGTCTTTCTTTGTCCAGCTTATTTTACATAGTATAATGCCCTCAAGTTTTATCCATGTTGTTGTAAGTTGACAGGATTTTCTTCTTTCTCATAGCTGAATTAGGGGTGTGTGAGTGTGTGTGTGTGTGTGTGTGAGTGTGTGTGTGTGTGTGTTTATACACACACACATCTTCTTTATTCATCTGTTGACAGACATTTATGTTGTTTCCATATCTTGGCTATTGTGAATAATGCTGCAGTGAACATGGGAATGCAGATAACTCTTCGATCTCCTGTTTTCATTTCCTTTGGATATATAACCAGAAGTGAGATTCCTGGATCATATGATAGTTCTATTTTTAATTTTTGAGGAATCTCCATGCTCTTCCCCATTGTGGGAAAACTGGCTGCACCAGTTTACATTCCCACCAACAGTGCACAGGGTTCTCTTTTCACCACATCCTCACCAGCACTTGTTATCTCTTGTCTATTTTCCCCTCAGTTTTATTGAGATATAATTGACATATAACACAGCAACATAATGATTTGATATAAGTATATATTGTGAAATAGTTACCATAATAAGTTTAGTTAACATCCATTAACTCACATAGCTACAAATATTTTTCCTTATGATGAGAATTTTTAAGATCTACTCTCTTAGCAACTTTCAAATATAAAATGCAGTATTGTTAACTATAGCAACCATGCTGTATGCTATATTCCCAAACTTACTTATCTTGTAACTACAAGTTTGTACCTTTTAATGATCTTCACCCATTTCCCTCCCCAACACCCTCACCTCTGGCAACTATCAATCTGTTCTCAGTTTTTATGAGTTACTTTTTTTTTAGATTGCACATATAAGTGAGATCATACAGTATTTGTCTTTCTCTGTCTGACTTATTTCACTTAGCATAATAATCTGAAGGTCCATCATGTTTTCTCAAATGGCAGGATCTCCTTTTTATGTCTGAATACTATTTCGTTATACACACACACACACACATATACACATCACATTTTCTTTATCTGTTCATCTGTCAACGGACACTTAGGTTGTTTTCATATATGGGCTATTATAAATAATGCTGCAATGAACATAGGGGTGCAGATATCTCTTCAAGATAGTGATTTCATTTCCTTCAGATATATACCCAGAAGTGGAATTATTGGATCATATCATAGTTCTATAAACTTTCTGAGGAAACTCCATATTGTTTTCCATAGTGGCTGCTCAATTTACATCCCCACCAACACTGCACAAAGGTTTCCTTTTCTCCGCAGCCTCCCCAATACTTGTTATCTCTTTTCTTTCTGACAATAGCCATTCAAACAGGTCTGAGATGATATCTCATTGTGGTTTTGATTTGCATTTCCCTGGTAATCGGTGATATTGAGCACCTTTTCATATACCTGTTGGCTATTTGTATGTCTTCTTGAGAAAAGTCCTTTATACTTCCTGCCCATATTTAATCAGGTTGTTTTATTTTTTTCTATTGAGTTGTATGAGTTTTCACCTATTTTGGATATTAACCTCTTATCAGATACATGATTTGCAAATATTTTCTCCCATTCCACAGGTTGCCTTTTCATTTTGTTGATGGTTTCCTTTGCTGTGCGGAAGTTTGTTTGTTTGTTTGTTTTATCTTGATGTAGTTCCACTTCTTTATTTTTGCTTTTGTTGTCTTTCTTTTGGTGTCAAACCCAGAAAAAAATCATTGCCAAGACCAATGCAAAGGAACTATGCTTTCTTCTAGAAGTTTTATGGTTTCAGGTGTCATGTTCAAGTCTTTAATCTATTTTGAGTGGAGTTTTGTGTATGGTGTAAGATAGTGGTCCAGTTTCTTTCTTTTGGGTGTGGCTGTCCAGTTTTTCCAACACCATATAGTGAAGGACCATCCTTGCCCCATTGCCTATTTTTGGCTCTTTGTCATAAATTAATTGACCATATAACTGGGTTTATTTCTGTTTATCTTCTGTTCTATTGATCTATGTCTGTTTTATGCCAATGCCATGCTATTTTGATTATTATAGCTTTCTAGTATAGTTTGAAATCAGGAAGCATGATGCTTCCAGCTTTGTTCTTTCTCAGGATGGCTTTTGCCATTCAGAGACTTTTGTAGTTCCACACAAATTTTAGGATTATTATTTCTTTTTCTGTAAAAATTGACATTGGAATTTTGATAGGGATTGAATTGAATCTATAATTTCTTTGAGTAGTGTGGATATTTTATTTTTTATGCTTTTATTTACATTCTAGTTAGCACACAGTATAAGTTTCAGGTGTAGAGTTTAGTGATTCAGCACTTCCATACAACACCCGGTGCTCATCACAAGTGCCCTCCTTAACCCCCATCACCCATTTAACCCATCCCCCCACCCACCTTCTCTCAGATAACCATCAGTATTTTCTCTATAGTTAAGAGTCTGTTTCTTGGCTTGCCTCTCTCTCTTTTTTTCCCTGTGATTCTTTTGTTTCTTAAATTCCATACATGAGTGATATCATATGGTATTTGTCTTTAATTGACTTATTTCAGTTAGCATAATATTCTCTAACTCCATCTATGTTGTTGCAAATGGCAAGGTTTCATTCTTTTTTATGGCTGAGTAGTATTCCATTATATATATATAATATATATATAATTCCAATATGTATATATATTCCATTATATATATAGTTACAAATTATATATAGACATTTATATATATATATATATATATACATATATAGATATTTATATATAGACACATTATATATGTATATATATAGACATTTGGGCTCTTTCCATAATCTGGCTATTGTTGATTATGTTCCTATAAACATCAGGGTGCATGTATCCCTTTGAATTGGTATTTTTGTATTCTTTTTTTTTAAGATTTATTTTTATTTATTTTAGAGAGAGAGAGAGAGATCATGAGCAGGGGAAGGAGCAGAGGGAGAGGGAGAGGGAGAATCCTCAAGCAAACTCCCTGCTGAGCATGGAGACTGATGCAGGCTCGATCCCAGGACCCTGAGATCATGACCTGAGCCAAAATCAAGAGTCAGATGCTTAACCAACTGAGCACCCAAGTCCCCCAAGTATTTTTGTATTCTTTGGGTAAATACCTAGTAGTGCAATTGCTGGATCATAGTATAGGTCTATTTTCAACTTTTTGAGGAACCTCCATACTGTTTTCCACAGTGGCTGCACCAGTTTGCATTCCCATCAACTATGTAGGAGGGTTCCCCTTTCCCCACATTCTCACCAACACCTGTTGTTTCCTGTGTTGTTGATTTTAGCCATTCTGACAGCTTTGAGGTGATATCTCATTGTAGTTTTGATTTGTATTTCCCTGATGATGAATGATGGTGGGCATCTTTTCATGTGTCTGTTGGCTTTATGGATGTCTTCTTTGGAAAAACCTGTATTCATGCCTTCTGCCCATTTTTTAATTGGATTATTTGTTTTTTGGGTGTTGAGTTTTACAACTTCTTTATAGATTTTGGATACTAACCCTTTATTAGATATGTCATTTGCAAGTATCTTCTCCCATTCTACAGGTTGCCTTTTAGTTTTGTTAGTTACTTCTTTGCTGTGCAGGAGCTTTTTTTTTTTTTTTTTTTTTTAGGATTTTATTTATTTATTTGACAGAGAGAGAGAGAGCACAAGCAGAGGGAGTGGCAGGCAGAGGGAGAGGAAGAAGCAGGCTTCCTGCTGAGCAGAGAGATGTGTGGTTCAATCCCAGGACCCCAGGACCATGACCTGAGCTGAAGGCAGATTATTAACCAACTGAGCCACCCAGGCATCCAAGAAGCTTTTTATTTTGATGAAGTCCCAATAGTTTAGTTTTGCTTTTGTTTCCCTTGCCTCAGGAGACATGTCTAGCAAGAAGTTGCTGTGGCCGAGGTCACAGAGGTTGCTGCCTGTGTTTTCTCCTAGAATTTTAATGGTTTCCTGTCTCACATTTAGGTCTTTCATCCATTTGAATTTATTTTTGTATATGGTGTAAGAAAGTGGTCCCATTTCATTCTTTTGCATGTTGTTGCCCAGTTTTCCCAACACCATTTGTTGAAGAGACTGCCTTTTTCCTATTGCATATTCTGGCCTTCTTTGTCAAAGATTAATTGACCATAGAGTTGTAGGTTCATTTCTGGGTTTTCTATTCTGTTCTATTGATCTATGTGTCTATTTTTGTGCCAGTACCATACCATTTTGATCACTGTAGCTTTGTAATGTAATTTGAAGTCTGGAATTGTGATGCCTCCAGTTTTGTTTTTCTTTTTTCAAGGTTGTGTTGACTATTTGGGGTGTTTTGTGGTTCCATACAAATTTTAGGATTGTTTGTTCTAGCTCTGTGAAAAATGCTGTTGGTATTTTGATAGAGATTGCATTAAATGTGTAGATTGTTTTTGGGGCGGAGCAAGATGGCGGAGGAGTAGGAGACCTGGATTTCGTCTCCTCTCAGGAATTCAGCTGGATAGGGATCAAACCATTCTGAACACCTACAAACTCAACAGGAGATCAAAGAAAAGAAGAGCAACAACTCTCTGAACAGAAAAGCGACCACTTTTTGGAAGGTAGGACGTGCGGAGAAGTGAATCCGAGGCGATATTCGGGAGGATAGACGGCGGGGGAGGGGCCTCCGACGGCCGCTTCTGGCAAGTGATAGAGCCACGGAGCACAAAATCGGAACTTTTAAAAGTCTGCTCCGCTGAGGGACGTCACTCTGGTGGCGAAGTGGGGGGTGGAACCCTCGCGGGACAGTGTGGTCTCAGGACCCTCGGGGTCACAGAAAGACCGGGGGTGCCTGAGTGCGGCAGAGCTCCCAGGTATCGGAGCAGGGAAGCCGGCTGCAGAGACGGAGCCCAGGCGCGGGCTCTCAGCTCGGGGTTGCTATAAACCGTGATCTGCGGCACAGTCGGGCCACAGCTCCTCCAGCAGGGACCCAACAAGCGGCAGATCCGGGGAGACTCACCTTCTTCCCCCGGGAGGAGAGGTGCGGGAGCGCACCGTGGGGATCTGCTGGGTTTGGAGACTCCACCCGGGGTCGGGTGCCAGATAGAAAGGCGCGGTCACAGGCCGGGTGAGCGCGGAGTGCGGCCGGAGACCGGGGAGACGGGAGTGACTGACTGCTTTTCTCTGGGGGCTCGCTGAGGAGCGGGACCCCGAGTTCTCGGCTCCGCCGGGGCGGAGACTGGGAGGCCGCCATTTTCACTCTCCGCCTCCAAAGCTGTAGGGAAAGCTTGCAGGGAACAAAAGCTCCGGAGAGCAAACCCGAGCAGATTACTTAGCCCGGACCGGCAAGGGCGGGGCAATTTTGCCTCCGGCAAAGACATTTGGGAACCACGGCAACAGGCCCCTCCCCCAGAAGATCAGCGAGAACAGCCAGCCAAGACCAAGTTTACCGATCAATGAGAACGGCAGAACTTCAGCGCTAGGGGAACACTGCACATAGAATTCATGGCTTTTTTACCATGATTCTTTAGTCTTTCAAAGTTAATTATTTTTTTTAACTGTCTTTTTTTCTTTTTTCCTTTTTTCTTTTTTTTTGAATTTTTCTTTTTCCCTTTTTCAACCAACATCTTATCAATCCCTTTTTTAAAAAAAAACATTTTTATTTTTCATTTTTAAAGTCATATTCTATCCCTTCATAGTAGTTACCCGTATTTTTGGCATATATATATAAGTTGTTCTCTCTTTAAAATCTTGAGATAGTTTCTTCTAACAGATCAAAATATACTCTAAATCTCTAGTGTATGGTTTTTTTCTACTCCCCTGCCTGATCACATTCTCTCCCTTTTTTCTTTCTTTTTTTTTTTTTTTTTAATCCTCTTCTTTCTTTTTTCAAACAACTTATCAAATCCTTTTTTAAAATTTTTTATAATTTCCATCTTTACAGTCATATTCCATCCCTTCATCATATCAACCCTTATTTTTGTACATATATAAGTTTTTCTTTCTTTAAAATTTTGGGAGGGACTTTCTTTTAACAGACCAAAATACACCCAAAATCTAGTGTGTGGCACTGATCTATAATCCAGCCTGATCATATTTGATCACATTCTGTTTTTGTTTTGTTTTGTTTTGTTCTGCTTTTGTTTGTTTTTATCTTTATCTTTTTCTTTTTTCTTTTTTTCTTTCCTTTTCTTTTTTCTCTCTTTCCCTTTCTTTTCCCACTGCTTCAGGTCTTTTCTGATTTGTTTAGAGTATATTTTCTGGGGACGTTGTTACCCTGCTAGCATTTTGTTTTCTCATTAATCTATTCTCCTCTGCACAAAATGACAAGACGGAAAAAATCACCTCAACAAAAAGAACAAGAGGTAGTACCGACTGCCAGGGACCTACTCAATACGGACATTAGTACAATGTCAGATCTAGAGTTCAGAATCATCACTTTAAAGATACTAGCTGGGCTTGAAAAAAACATGGAAGTTATTAGAGAAACCCTTTCTGGAGAAGTAAAAGAACTAAAATCGAACCAAGTAGAAATCAAAAAGGCTATCAATGAGGTGCAATCAAATATGGGAGCACTAACTGCTAGGATAAATGAGGCAGAAGAAAGAATCAGTGAGATAGAAGACCAAATGATGGAAAATAAAGAAGCTGAGAAAAAGAGAGATAAACAACTACTGGATCACGAGGGCAGAATTCGAGAAATAAACGATACCATAAGACGAAACAACATTAGAATAATTGGGATCCCAGAAGAAGAAGAAAGAGAGAGAGGTGCAGAAGGTATAATGGAGCAAATTATAGCAGAGAACTTCCCTAATTTGGGGAAGGAAACAGGCATCAAAATCCAGGAAGCACAGAGAACCCCTCTCAAAATCAATAAAAATAGGTCAACACCCCGACATCTAATAGTAAAACTTACGAGTCTCAGAGACAAAGAGAAAATCCTGAAAGCAGCTCGGGAGAAGAGATATGTAACCTACAATGGTAGAAACATTAGATTGGCAACAGACTTATCCACAGAGACCTGGCAGGCCAGAAAGGACTGGCAGGACATATTCAGAGCACTAAATGAGAAAAATATGCAGCCAAGAATACTATATCCAGCTAGGCTGTCATTGAAAATTGAAGGAGAGATAAAAAGCTTCCAGGACAAACAAAAACTAAAGGAATTTGCAAACACGAAACCAGCCCTACAACAAATATTGAAAGGGGTCCTCTAAGCAAAGAGAGAGCCTAAAAGCAACATAGACCAGAAAGGAACACAAACAATATACAGTAACAGTCACTTTACAGGCAATACAATGGCACTGAACTCCTATCTTTCAATAGTTACCCTGAATGTAAATGGGCTAAATGCCCCAATCAAAAGACACAGGCTATCAGATTGGATTAAAAAACAAGACCCATCGATATGCTGTCTGCAAGAGACTCATTTTAGACCCAAAGACACCCCCAGATTGAAAGTGAGGGGGTGGAAAACCATTTACCATGCTAATGGACACCAAAAGAAAGCTGGGGTGGCAATCCTTATATCAGACAAATTAGATTTTAAACCAAAGACTGTAATAAGAGATGAGGAAGGACACTATATCATACTTAAAGGGTCTATCCAACAAGAAGATCTAACAATTGTAAATATCTATGCCCCTAACATGGGAGCAGCCAATTATATAAGGCAATTAATAACAAAAGCAAAGAAACACATCGACAACAATACAATAATAGTGGGGGACTTTAACACCCCCCTCACTGAAATGGACAGATCGTCTAAGCAAAAGATCAACAAGGAAATAAAGACTTTAAATGACACACTGGACCAAATGGACTTCACAGACATATTCAGAACATTCCATCCCAAAGCAATAGAATACACATTCTTCTCTAGTGCCCATGGAACATTCTCCAGAATAGATCACATCCTAGGTCATAAATCAGGTCTCAACCGGTACCAGAAGATTGGGATCATCCCCTGCCTATTTTCAGACCACAATGCTTTGAAACTAGAACTCAATCACAAGAGGAAAGTCAGAAAGAACTCAAATACATGGAGGCTAAAGAGCATCCTACTGAAGAATGAATGGGTCAACCAGGAAATTAAAGAAGAATTAAAAAAATTCATGGAAACCAATGAAAATGAAAACACAACTATTCAAAATCTTTGGGATACAGCAAAGGCAGTCCTAAGAGGAAAGTATATAGCAATACAAGCCTTTCTCAAGAAACAAGAAAGGTCTCAAGTACACAACCTAACCCTACACCTAAAGGAGCTGGAGAAAGAACAGCAAATAAAGCCTAAACCCAGCAGGAGAAGAGAAATAATAAAGATCAGAGCAGAAATCAATGAAATAGAAACCAAAAGAACAGTAGAACAGATCAACGAAACTAGGAGCTGGTTCTTTGAAAGAATTAACAAGATTGATAAGCCCCTGGCCAGACTTATCAAAAAGAAAAGAGAAATGACCCAAATCAACAAAATCATGAATGAAAGAGGAGAAATCACAACCAACACCAAGGAAATACAAACAATTATAAGAACATATTATGAGCAACTCTATGCCAACAAATTAGATAACCTGGAAGTAATGGATGCATTCCTAGAGATGTATCAACTACCAAAACTGAACCAGGAAGAAATAGAACACCTGAACAGACCTATAACCACTAAGGAAATAGAAGCAGTCATCAAAAATCTCCCAAAACACAAAAGCCCAGGGCCAGATGGCTTCCCAGGGGAATTCTACCAAACATTTCAAGAAGAATTAATACCTATCCTTCTGAAACTGTTCCAAAAAATAGAAATGGAAGGAAAACTTCCAAACTCATTTTATGAGGCCAGCATTACCTTGATCCCAAAACCAGACAAAGACCCCATCAAAAAGGAGAATTACAGACCAATATCCCTGATGAACATGGATGCAAAAATTCTCACCAAAATACTAGCCAATAGGATCCAACAGTACATTAAAAGGATTATTCACCACGACCAAGTCGGATTTATCCCTGGGCTACAAGGTTGGTTCAACATCCGCAAATCAATCAACGTGATACAATACATTAACAAAAGAAAAAACAAGAATCACATGATCCTCTCAATAGATGCAGAAAAAGCATTTGACAAAGTACAGCATCCTTTCTTGATCAAAACTCTTCAGAGTATAGGGATAGAGGGTACATACCTCAATATCATAAAAGCCATCTATGAAAAACCTACAGCGAATATCATTCTCAATGGGGAAAAACTGAGAGCTTTCCCCCTAAGGTCAGGAACGCGGCAGGGATGTCCACTATCACCACTGCTATTCAACATAGTATTGGAAGTCCTAGCCACAGCAATCAGACAACAAAAAGAAATCAAAGGCATCCAAATTGGCAAAGAAGAAGTCAAACTCTCACTCTTTGCAGATGATATGATACTTTATGTGGAAAATCCCAAAGACTCCACCCCAAAACTGCTAGAACTCATACAGGAATTCAGTCAAGTGGCAGGATATAAAATCAATGCACAGAAGTCAGTGGCATTCCTATACACCAACAACAAGTCAGAAGAAAGAGAAATTAAGGAGTCGATCCCATTTACAATTGCACCCAAAACCATAAGATACCTAGGAATAAATCTAACCAAAGAGGCAAAGGATCTGTACTCAGAAAACTATAAAATACTCATGAAAGAAATCGAGGAAGACACAAAGAAATGGAAAAACGTTCCATGCTCATGGATTGGAAGAACAAATATTGTGAAGATGTCAATCCTACCTAGAGCAATCTACACATTCAATGCAATCCCCATCAAAATACCATCCACTTTCTTCAAAGAAATGGAACAAATAATCCTAAAATTTGTATGGAACCAGAAAAGACCCCGCATAGCCAGAGGAATGTTGAAAAAGAAAAGCAAAGCTGGCGGCATCACAATTCCAGACTTCCAGCTCTACTACAAAGCTGTCATCATCAAGACAGTATGGTACTGGCACAAAAACAGGCACATAGATCAATGGAACAGAATAGAGAGCCCAGAAATGGACCCTCAACTCTATGGTCAACTAATCTTCGACAAAGCAGGAAAGAATGTCCAATGGAAAAAAGACAGTCTCTTCAACAAATGGTGTTTGGAAAATTGGACAGCCACATGCAGAAGAATGAAACTGGACCATTTCCTTACACCACACACAAAAATAGACTCCAAATGGTTGAAAGACCTCAATGTGAGACAGGAGTCCATCAAAATCCTAAAGGAGAACACAGGCAGCAACCTCTTCGACCTCAGCCGCAGCAACTTCTTCCTAGAAACATCGCCAAAGGCAAGGGAAGCAAGGGCAAAAATGAACTATTGGGACTTCATCAAGATAAAAAGCTTTTGCAAAGCAAAGGAAACAGTCAACAAAACCAAAAGACAACTGACAGAATGGGAGAAGATATTTGCAAATGACATATCAGATAAAGGGCTAGTATCCAAAATCTATAAAGAACTCATCAAACTCAACACCAAAAGAACAAATAATCCAATCAAGAAATGGGCAGAAGACATGAACAGACATTTCTCCAAAGAAGACATCCAAATGGCCAACAGACACATGAAAAAGTGTTCAATATCGCTCGGCATCAGGGAAATCCAAATCAAAACCTCAATGAGATACCACCTCACACCAGTCAGAATGGCTAAAATTAACAAGTCAGGAAATGACAGATGTTGGCAGGGATGCGGAGAAAGGGGAACCCTCCTACACTGTTGGTGGGAATGCAAGCTGGTGCAGCCACTCTGGAAAACAGTATGGAGGTTCCTCAAAAAGTTGAAAATAGAGCTACCATATGATCCAGCAATTGCACTACTGGGTATTTACCCCAAAGATACAAAAGTAGGGACCCGAAAGGCTACGTGCACCCCGATGTTTATAGCAGCAATGTCCACAATAGCCAAACTGTGGAAAGAGCCAAGATGTCCATCAACAGATGAATGGATAAAGAAGATGTGGTATATATATACAATGGAATATTATGCAGCCATCAAAAGGAATAAGATCTTGCCATTTGCAACGACGTGGATGGAACTGGAGGGTATTATGCTGAGCGAAATAAGTCAAACAGAGAAAGACATGTATCATATGACCTCACTGATATGAGGAATTCTTAATCTCAGGAAACAAACTGAGGGTTGCTGGAGTGGGGGGTGGGGTGGGAGGGATGGGGTGACTGGGTGATGGACACTGGGGAGGGTATGTGTTCTGGTAAGCGCTGTGAATTGTGCAGGACTGTTGAATCTCAGATCTGTACCTCTGAAACAAATAATGCAATATATGTTAAGAAAGAAAAAAAGAAGAAGAAGAATGTAGCAGGAGGGGAAGAATGAAGGGGGGGAAATCGGAGGGGGAGAAGAACCATGAGAGACGATGGACTCTGAAAAACAAACTGAGGGTTCTAGAGGGGAGGGGGTTGGGAGGATGGGTTAGCCTGGTGATGGGTATTGAGGAGGGCACGTTCTGCATGGAGCACTGGGTGTTATGCATAAACAATGAATCATGGAACACTATATCTAAAACTAATGATGTAATGTATGGGGATTAACATAACAATAAAAAAATTAAAAAAAAAAAATGTGTAGATTGTTTTTGGATAGTATAGACATTTTAACAATATTTGTTATTCCGATCCATGAGTATGGAGTGTCTTTCCATTTCTTTGTGTCCACCTTCAATTTCTTTCATCAGTGTTTTATAGTTTTCAGAGTACAGGATACCTAGGAATAAACCTAACTATAGTTGGTAGTGTGGATATTTTAACAATATTAATTCTTCCAATCCATAAGCATGGGATTATCTTTTCATTTATTTTTGTCTTCTTCAATTTCTTTCATTGGTGTCTTATAGTTTTCAGTGTAGAAATCATTTACCTCTTTGGTTAGATTTATTCCTAGGTGTTTTATTCTTTTTGATGCAGTTGTAAATGGGATTGCTTTCTTAATTTCTCTTTCCGATAGTTCATGGTTAGTGTATAGAAATGCAACTGATTTTTGTATATTGATTTTGTATCCTACAACTTTACTGAATTTATTAGTTCTAACAGTTTTGTGTGTGTATATGTGGAGTCTTTAGGGTTTTCTATATATAATACCATGTCATCTTCAAATGCAGACAGTTTTATTTCTTCCTTTCCAATCTGGATATCTTTTATCTCTTTGTCTTGCCTAATTGCTCTGACTAGGACTTCCAGTACTATGTTGAATAAAAGTGGGGATAGTGGGCATCCTTGTCTTGCTCCTGATCTTAGAGAGAAAGCTCTCAGCTTTTCACCATTGAGTGTGATGTTAGTTGTGGGCCTGTAATGTATGGCCGTTATTCTCTTGTGGGGCATTCCCTCTATACCCAGTTTGTAGTGGGTTTTTAATCATAAATGGATATTGAATTTTGTCAAACGCTTTTCTTTTTTGCATTTATAGAGATAATCATATAATTTTTATCCTTTATTTTGTTAATGTGGTATATAACATTGATTTTTAGATGTTAAATCATCCTTTCATCCCTGTAATAAATCCAACTTTATCATAATATATGATCTTTTTAGTGTATTGTTGAATTTGGTTTGCTAATATTTTGTTAAAGATTTTTGCAACTATGTTCATCAAGAATGTTGTCTTATAATTTTCTTTTCTTGTCCTTGTCTGGTTTGGTATTGGGGTAATGCTGGCCTTGTAAAATTAGTATGGAAGTGTTCCCTCCTCTTCTGTTTTTTGGAAGAACTTGAGAAGGATTGGTGTTAATTCTTCTTGGAATATTTGGTGTAATTCAACAGTAAAGCCATCTAGTCCTGGACTTTTCTTTGTGGGGAGATTTTTTTGTTACTCATTCATTGTCCTTACTAATAATTGGCCTGTTCAGCTTTTCCATTTCTTCATGATTCAGTCTTAGTACCATGTATGTTTTTAGGAATGTATCCATTTCTTCTAGGTTGCCCAATTTTTTGGCATATAATTTTTCATAGTAGTCTCTTGTGATCCTTTGTATTTTTTGTGGTATAGGTTGTAATGTCTCCTCTTTCATTTTTAATTTTATTTCTTTGAGCCCTCTCTTTTTTTTCTTTATAGGTCTAACTAAATTTTTTTTTGTTTCTTTGTTTATCTTTTTAAAAAGACTATCTTGGGGCACCTGTGTGGCTTAGTCAGTTAAGCATCTGACTCTTGATTTCAGCTCAGGTCTTGATTGCAGGGTCATAAGTTTGGGCCCACATTGGACTCCATGCTGGACATGGATCCTACTTAAGAAAAAAAAAAAAGACTATCTCTTAGTTTTATTGGCATTTTCTATTGTCTTTTTAGTATCTATCTCCTTTATTTCTGTTCTGATCTTTGTTAATGCCTTCCTTTTACTAACTTTGAGCTTAGTTTGTTCTTTTTTTAGTTCCTTGAGGTGAAAGTTAAGTTGCTTATCTTTTTGATTCTCAGTTTACATATCTATAAAGTACAATTAATACCTTTTTCTCTCTCAAGTTCATACAATCAGACAAGGAAGAAAAATGAGATATGAGAATGCTTTACAAATTATAAAGTTACAAAAAAGGTAAGATTTAATTTGATTCTTAAGAGCCAGGGCCATATCTGAATATGAGAATCTTATTTCTTTTTGGGGATAGGTAGACAGAAGGAAGAATAAAATTATCCACTAAATAATTACTGAGTATCTGTTATGTGTCATACACTATTTTAAATACTAGAAATATTACATAATGGTGAAAAGGACAGATATGATCTTATCCTCTGCCTAGTATGAGAGATATAATAAATCAAGAAGTAAATACATATGTAATTATAAATTATGGTGATTCCTATGGGGAAATAATAAGAGGAATATAATTGATATGCAAATATGGGAAGGCTTTTGGAAGAAAATGACATTTAAGCTAAGACCTGTAAAATTAATAGTAATTAGCCATACAAAGAATTGAGGAAGAGGTTTTTTCCAGGCTCAGGAAATAAAACAAAACAAAGAACAAAAAAACTTTTTAAAAAAAATTCAGCAGCTGCAGGAAGTATGCAACTGAAGGGAGAAACTAAAGCCCCAGACTTCTGACTAGAAGATGAAAAATAGGAGACACAGGAAAATCATAAAAAGTGAGAGCTTTAACAGCCCATTAAGTTGTTTATGAACTCCTGGGCTTACTCCAGAGATGTGTCAACATGGATCTGATCCTAAACATCATACTAAAAACTTTGATAATTGAATTATGAGATAGACCAACACCCAAATTCTAGACTGTTCACTGACCAGCACACATGTGAGAAAAATTCAAATAGCACTGCAAAGACTTTGAAAATGGAACTTACATTGAAAGCATAATTCAAAAAAGTTTGTTTTGAATTTATGGCCTGAAAGAAACTGGATTGATTGCCAGCTAAAAGAAACATATCAACATTCTCCATACGGTTTAAACAAGACCCATGATTTTATAACATAATATTTTAAATGTCCTGGATGAAATCTAAAAATATTTGTCATACACAGGACAAGAAAAATCTCAACTCCCAAAAGATAACCAACAAATCCCAATTCTGAGATTACACAGATGTCAGGATTATATAACAAAGACTAAAAAGCTATTATAAAAATGCTTTATGAACTAAGGACAAACTCTCTTGAAATGAATAAAAAGCAGAAATTCTTAGCAAAAAAATAGATATAAAGAAGAATCTCATGAAAATTTAAGAGCAAAAAAATGACATCTCTAAAATTAAAACAAACAAACAAACAAACCCTGGGTAGGATCAGAAGTAGAATGGAGATGACAAAGAGAAGAGTCAGTGAACCTGAAGATAACTCAATAGAAATTCTCCAGGCTAAACAACAGAGAGAAAAAAGATTGGAGAAAAAAATGGGCTGAGCCACAGGGGCCTGTGGGAAATGACCAAAAAGTCTGACATTCATGTCATTGGAGTTCCAAAAAGAGAGTGAAAGTAGTCCTGAAACAACACATGAAGAAATATTGGCTGAAAACTTCCCAAATTTAGTTAATGACAGAAACCTAAGGATTTAAGAAGTTCAGCAAATCCCAAACAGGATAAAATCAATGAAACTTACACCCAAACTCATCATAATCAAACTACTGAAAACTAAAAGCAAAGAAAAAAGCCTTGAAAGCAACTAGAGAAAAACCAATGCATTACCTATAGAGAATGCTAATTTGAATTGAATGGCAGCAGATTTCTCATCAGATATTGTAGATGCCAGAAGGAAGTGGAAAAATACTATTTAGGTGCTAAAAAGATTGTCAACCCAGAAATCTGTATCCAGTGAAAATATATTCGAGAATGAAGGTGAAGTGAAGACATTTTTTGATGAAGGAAGACTAAGAGAACTTGTTGTCAGCAGACCTGATTTGAAAGTATTGCTAAAGGAAGTTCTTCAGACATTAGGAAAATGACTTTCAGGAAGAAATTTGGAATATCAAGAATGAAGGAAGAGCAACAGAAATGGTAATTGTCTGAGTAAATATAATAGACTATTCTTCTCTTGAGTTCTTTAAAGTTGAAAGCAAATATATATACATATAACACTGTCTAATGAGGATTTCAATGTATGTAGATGGAACTACCTAACAACTACAAAATAAAAGGAGGGGGTAAAGGGCTTATATGCTGATCAGGTTTCTATATTTCACTGAAGTAGTAATATTAAGCCTGAGTGGACTATGAAAACAATCAAAAATCCTGAGATAAGAAATTTGTCTGACACATTAAGTAAATAAGAAGTCAAATTGTAACAAAGGGCTACTGGGTCATGACTGCTTCTTCCTCATCTGAGAAAGATTCCAAATGGTAATTTTGCCTCATGGCCCAGCCCTTTCCCACACCCCCGTATGTAAACAATCACCAAATCCTCCTTACTTCTTTCAAATCTCAAATATTTCTTTCCATTCTGTTGGGGTCTTCATAGATTTTTTTTAGGATTGTTTTTTTTAGATTTATTTATTTATTTTAGAGAGAGAGAGAAAAAAGAGAAGCAGGGGGGGAGTGGGAGAGGGAGAAAATCTCAAGCAGACTCCCCACTGAGTCCAGAGCCTGACAAGGGGCTTGAACTCACAACCCTGAGATCAAGACCTGAGCTGAAATCAAGAGTCAGATGCTTAGGGGCACCTGGGTGACTCTGTTGGTTAAGTGTCTGCCTTTGGCTCAGGTTATGATCCCAGAGTGCAGGGATCAAGCCCAGCGTCAAACTCCCTGCTCATCGAGGAGTCCGCTTCTTCCTCTCCTTCTGCTCCTCCCCCTGCTCATGCTGTTCCCCTGCTCATGCTCT
Organism: Halichoerus grypus; assembly: GCF_964656455.1. NCBI lineage: Eukaryota > Metazoa > Chordata > Mammalia > Carnivora > Phocidae > Halichoerus > Halichoerus grypus. The sequence continues at coordinate 80,803,054 of NC_135717.1, read as the reverse complement.
CTCTCTCCCTCTCATTCACTCTCTCTCTTAAATAAATAAAAAAAATCTTAAAAAAAAAAAAAGAGTCAAATGCTTGACAGACTGAGCCATCCAGGCACCCCTGGGGCATCATTTCTTATCTATATACCATTCCCCCCAAATGGGTTCCCTAACTCCAGTTTTGCCTCCTACTTTTTTTCTTCATCCCACTCCAATTACCTAAAATTCAAATGTCTTTATGTATTTCTGCTTATAACATCAATTGTTCCCTCAATACTTTTAAAATAGTGAATTCTTTAGCCTGTTCCAAGGCTTTTCATAGTATGCCTCCTGATCATCTCTCTACTCTCATTTCTTGACGCTCTAATTTCTCCCCCTAACTATATTCTCTAGACCAGCATAGTAAACATTTTAGGTTTTGAGGGCCATATGTTCCCTGTTGCAACTACTTAACTCTGTACTTGTAGTGTAAAAGCAGCCATAGACAATATGCAAATAAATGGATAGAATTATTTGCAAATAAAACTTAAATTACAAAAACAAGTGTCTGGCTATATTTGGCCCATGGGCCATTATGTGGTGACCCCTGCTTTAGACAACTGAACTACCTACAAATCTGTGGACATGGCATTTTCTTTTATCTCTTGAGTACTGCACAATCTATTGTCTGTTTGGAACGTCTCTCTCCTTTGTCTGGCTACTTTCAGTTCATTACCAGGTATCAACCTGGATGCCACTTCTTCAAACTCTCCTTAGACTCCTTGTCCCTCTACCTCCATTGTTGTACCTACCACACTAATATATTTACCTACTAATATATTTACCTGTTTACTTGTCTGTCTTCTCCCACTTGTCTATAAGTTTTGGAGGGCAGAAACTATGTCATGTCCGCACTTTAATCCCTAGTGCCTAGCAGAGTACTTGGCACATATAAGCACTTGATAGAACTTTCAGTTTTCCCATTGAGTGAAGGGAAGGCCAATAGCCCTCTGGCTGACTCAGCCCCTGTCTTAAACCTTCAGGGCTGGGAAAATACTGCCTAAGTAGATGGTTGTATCTCCATGGAAGCTGTCATCTGTTTTGGGCAAGCCATCCCTTTCCTTTGGCCTGGCTTCTTCTTCCAGGGAAGTAGAGGTCCAAAATTAAGGACCAACCACTGTATCTCCTCTCAGGCAGCACCCATCCCATCTACCAGGCAACTCAGAGCTATCTGACCCCACTTTCGGCAAACATTCTCAGCCACTGATTTTAAAAATAAGCCCCGAGGGGGAAATTGCTACATCTCTTTCCAAAGGCTGTTGTAGATGCCAAAGGCGGTGGACAATAAACCATTTGTGGTTAAGGGTGGAGAAACCACCATTCAGCCAGGCATCCTGGGGACTCTCCCTGCCTGTTCAATGTCCTCCCTTCCCAGCCCATCACCAATAAAGTAGGAAAAGGGCAACTTTCTCTGCCAAGCCATCAGGTAATTAAGTGCCAGAAGGATCAACCATGTGTCCTGTTCCCAACTAGTGCTAAATGCCAGGTAAAGACATGGGCTCTTCCTGCAGGACCTCACAATCTATTTTTAAAAATAAGATAGGCATGTTTGAACCATTTAGAGGTTAGTAACATGGATTTATTTATTTACTCATTCACTTTTTAAAGTACCAACTCAATGCCAGGCACTATGTGGGATGCTAAGTCACAGAGACAAAAAGTTCACTCAAGGATGCTCTCAGTCTACTAAAATTTCCAGGAGGAATATGCAATGTGAACGGGGTTTAGAGTTAAAGATATCAATAAAGGCTAAAGTTGTCAGAGAAAGTCCCATCAAGGAGGTAGAACTTGAACTGGTCTTGAGGAAAGTATGGGGTACAGATTTATGAATGGAAAGAGAAAAGAATTTCACAGGAGATGACATGGCCAGAGGTGAGGAGGAAAACTGAGTGTGGAGAGAGGGGAGGAGAGGTCAGGAGTGGGAAATAAGGCTGGAGAAAAAATGAAGGATTGTAGTGGAAGACCTTGAAGACTGGACATTTTAACTGGACATTTAAGGGAGGAGATACTATCCTTCTTCTTTTCTTTAATTGAGTTGTAGTTCATATACCATAAAACTCACCCCTTTATAGTGTAAAATTCAGTGGTTTTTAGTATATTTACAAAGTTACGCAATGATCATCATGATCTAATTCCAGAACAGACAATATCCTTGTGAATATTTCTGAACAGAGAATTCATGGGTCAATCTGTATTTCAAGCAGAGTACCCCAGCTACAGGAGCAGGAATGATTATGTGGGAAGAAACTGGATGTGGAAACAAGCTAAGAAGTTCAGAGGCTTGGAGACTTAGACCAGAATAGGTCATAGTGCCACCTCCTATCTATGATCTTCTCACTTTGTCCATGATAGTGAGGTTTATGGCAGGATAATTTATTGAGATAATAATCTATGTCTTGTTCTTCTTGTATTTTCCCTCCCTTGTTCCAAGAAGATAGCAGATATTTGTGTTTCTTAGCCTAAGCAGTCGGGAGCTAGGCTAGAAGCAAGTTGCCTGTGGACAGCCACCCTTCCTGACTTCTGTTTTAGGAGTTCTGAACTCAATATTGGAATTGTGTTGAGGGAGGAGATAAAAGAGACCCTTTGGGGACAGTGGGAGATGAAGCTGAGACAGCAAAGAGGGCGATTCCCCCAAAACTTTGAGGGGATTTCAGGTTCTGAGAGTAGGAGGGACCTCAGGGGTGTGACAGCATGCTTGACCCCAGGCCCCAGGCCCCAGGTCCCAGAGTTCCAGGGCTGCAAGCCTCAAAACAGACTCCTGTGCCCAAGTGTGGTACAGTGAGTATATCAGTTCTGACAAAGTGGACTAAAAATCAGAAGAGCTCTCTCCTAAGTGTTTTACTCAGCAAAAAACTCCTGGGATTTTGCCCTGTCCTGGGGGGTAAGGAGCCCCAACAATAATGGAGACTGCATTAACCACCAACTTGGCAGGTTCAAAGTCACACTTAAAGAAGTTGAAGCACTGGGGATCTTCTTGAGAGGTAGTACAACATAGGGGCTACTCCACCAGATTCTAAGGAATCAACTGTCTGGGATTGAGCCCATAAGATGGGCACATAAGAAAAGCTATATAAGTGTTTGCTTATTATTATTAATTAACAAGAGGGAAACAAATAGGGGAAGGGAGGAGTGTTACCCTATAAAGGAAAACTATTGTGTGGAAATAAGGGTGGGAAAAATAGAGGGAATGAAGAATTTAAAAAGGCAGTATTAAAGATGAAAGACTTAAGGTAGATAACCATTTAGACATGGAGAAGAAAGGACTGTAAAATTAAAACAGATAGATGAAGATAAATAGGGTAGAGACGTAGATGAATTGATAGATATGAAATAAAAAGATTGAGAAATAAGTGTATTATATAATAAGAACATCACAAAGGTAGAACAATGGTGGCAAAGAGTAACTGATAAAATTATATAATTGAGAAAGATCAACTAATATAGATAGATGATAAACTCAGAATGAAATACAAAAAATAGCATCAGATTGGACATGGAGAAAAGGGGGGACATAAAGGAAAGATGCAAGGGAGTTGGTGAGGGCTCAGTCATGGTGGATTGAATGACTTCCAGTCTGTGAGACAGAGGGGACTTCTGTCCCCCTGCCTAGCCCTGCCCCGCCAACCCCCTCCCACACAGCTCAACTCCATCTTCTCTGGCTTCCAGACCATGTTCCTCCAATTGAGAACTCCCTGTTCTCTGTTCTGTACAGTTCAGAAATGATTTTCTTCTGTCTGGTTTTCTAACTGCTTTGTGTATACAATTCTTGTCTCCATTCCAAAAGACTGTGTCTACCATTCTCCACTTTCATGGTATCTCATCCAGTATGAAGAGGAGAGAGAAATGTGTGGAAGGCCAGTCCTGGTATAGAAGTGGGAATAGTAAGGGGCATTGGACATCACCAATCACCCCTGGAAGGTTCCTCTCTAAAAACAACCTGGAGAGAACTTGTCCAGCTTGCCATAGCACAGTAAAAATCTATGCAGTATGTGATGATCCCTTCCCCTCATGTTTCTCAAGAGTCCAGACATCTGTAATTCAACATTTTCCTATAAATAATTGGTCTCCCTACAAAATTGTGAGCTCCCAGAGGGCAGAGACTATATGAAAAAAACTTCAGAAATATTACAGAATGAACAAGAGCTTATATTCTGTATCTACCACTTCCAAGGGCATCTGAAAATTTCTACCATGTTGTAGTTGATGTTCTTGGTCCTAAGGACAGAAACTGTATCATCAGGAGAAGGAAAATTTTGGCATAAGGAAAGAGATCTAAGAAGCTCTGTTTACACAGGTCCTGAATATAGGACCAGGGCCTTGTAAGGATCCAGGGAGAGTTCTGGTCATTTTGGCCAAATGAAACTCCCCCAGACTGATCTAAACCCGTTCCTTTCCTCCTAGACAAGAGGAAGGAAAAGTCCCATTTGTAACCACGGAGAAATAAAAGTCTTCCTCAATGATTATATACAATTTACAGCAGAGTGTTTCATTTGGTGTCCAGGAGCCTGTAATAGCTGGAATTGCCCTTGTTCCTCTTCCTCTTTGAAGGGCCAGAGCTGAGAAGTGCTCTGTGATTATGGGTCAGGGTATGGCATCTCTATGCCAAACTTGCTCAGCCTGGTTTGGTGTTGTGTGCTTGTGCACATGCGTGCCTCTGTGTGTGTGTGTGTGTGTGTGTGTGTGTGTGTGTGTGCTTCCAGAACAAAAATTTCCCACCTCCCTGCATGGTTTTTCAATTCATAAATAATGAGTTAAAATATCTTTGCCATTTCACCCATCCTTACTGGAAGGGAGGGAGGGAGAGAGGAGGGGAGGAAATTAGAATCATTCCCCCACCCCGCAACTTCACGGTGTATTGAGAACTCCAGGATCAACAAAGCAGAAAAACTGAAGTGAGTTGGGCTGAAATGTACTGAAGTTTATAGTACAGGTGATGAGAACCTAAGAGTAACAGACTTCCTAGATTGTGAAGGTGAATGCTGCCTCATGAAGATAATTTGTGACTGGTACTCTCCCAAAGTTTTGCAACACAGAAGCCCTGGGGAGAGTGGTATGCAATAAAATATTAGAAACCTTAAGTCTGGGTTGTAAACTTTTTTCTATAAAGGGCCAAATAGTAAATATTTTAGGCTTTGTAAACTATATGGTTAATATTACAACATCTCAGCTCTGTAGTGAAAAAGCAGACATAGACAATATCTAAACAAATTGGCACGGGTATGTTCCAATAAAACTTTATTTACAGCGCACTTGGGTGGCTCAACTGGTTGAGGGACCAACTCCTGGTTTTGGCTCAGATCATGATCTTGTGGTCATGATCTCATGGTTGTGAGATTGAGCCCCAGTCGGGCACTGTGCTCAGTGCAGAGTCTGCTTCAGATTTTCTCTCCCTCTCCTGTTCACACTTTCTCATTCTCAAAAAATAGATAAATAAAATCTTAAAAAAAAAAAAAAACAAAAAAAACCTTTATTTACAAAAATAGCAGATGGTTAGAATTAGCCAGTGGGAGGTAGTTTGCTAACTCTTGCACCGAGTGATTTAACAGTATGAGGACCTGGTTTTGAAAAATGTTGTTACTTTTAAAGACTAAAAGGATGAAGTAAAGGAAAAAAAGGAAGAGGTGAAGAATGGATAATAATTGTTTTTAGAATAAAAACAACTTGGAGCATCTGGACTTACAGGATGGGTACAAAGGGAAGAACAATCTCAGTTTGAGTCATTTGTGGTGAAATTTTGGACATCTTTAAGTGGGGTTTTGAGTACTTGCAAGGAAAGCAGTTGTGACCAAGTACTGAGGAGTAGAATCTGGGTTCTAATATGAGAGAACTATCTCCCTGTTTTACTTATCTATTTCTGTGTAGCAAATTAACTCCAAACCTAGTGACTTCAAACAAAAAGAAATATTTGTCATCTCTCATAGTTTCTGTTGGTCAGGAAGTCAAGAATGGTTTGGCCAGCTGTTTTGGCTCATGGTTTTTCATAAAGTAAAGACAGGTCAGCCATAACTGCCATTATCTGAAGGCTTGACCATAACTGAAGGACCTGCTTTACTCACATGCCTGACAAGTTGGTGTTGGCTATTGGTGAGGGGCCTCAGTTCTCCACATGGGCCTCTCCACAGAGATGCCTGAGTGTTTTCACAACATGGCACCTGGCTTCCTGCAGAGTAAGTAAACCAAGAGGCCAAGACAGAAGCTGCAATATTTGTATGACCCAGTATCAAAAGTCATAAACCATCACATCTACCATACTTCACTGGTCACAGTGACCAGCCCTGTTTCAGTGTTGGGGAAAGCTAGTGCAGCCTGCAAATACCAGAAGGCAGGGATCAATGGGGTCCAACCTAGAGGCTGACCACCTGCCACCTAATAACAGAGAGAGGTAAAAGATAGGTCTATGGTCTCAGTCTAGGATCTGCATATTAGGATGGCCTAGGAATTTGTGAGTTAGAATGCATCTGGCTAGAGAAAGAGAACAAGGCAAAACACCCCACTTCAAGTTGCTTAAACAGTAAGATTGATTTCACTTATGAAAGAGTCTAGAGTTGGGAGTTTTCAGGGTTAGTCAATTCTGTAGCTCAACAATATCAGGTTCTTGTTCAACCTTTCTGTGGTTTTCTTGGCTTTTCCTTCATGGTCACAAGATGGTTGCCACAGCCCACATTACATGTTTACACAGTTGCATGGGAAAGCAGAAAGTAAGGAATATCTATCAGGTAGCAGTGAGCCCTGCTTGCCACAGAAACTGGTGTGACACTCTGAATTGAGTAATATGAATAGTGTACTTGTAACTTTCCTAGAACCACAGGATCTTAGAGATGACTAAGTCCAGTTCCCATGGAATACTTGCATCCCTTCTATTGGATCCAGGGAACATTGCCATATACCAAAATTTCCTCTCACTGTATTAAAATAGATTGGCTGCCATAAATATATGACAGAGACTTCTGGTCAAAGTGCATTAGTGTAAGAAATGTCAAAGTTGAGGCCAAGCTATTTAGGGGACAATCCCTGAGCCCCTCACTGGTAGCAGGAACTTTGGAAGCACTAGTGAAGTCCTTTATTAGGGACTGAAAGGCTCTGACCACCACGTGGTTGGGTATCTTTCTTGCTCTTAAAATGAGTTTCAGAAGAGGCACATTCCCCTAAATGACTTTTGCTTATAACGGTAAAACCCAAAATTGAATAACTAAGACCCAGGGATAAAAGTTACCAGGAAATAGACTCCAATTCAATTCTAGCAAAAAACGTTTTCAACAGAATAGTCCAACAATGGATTTGCTAATGGGGATTCCTCAATAAGAGGAAAATTTGCATTACATGATCACCAATTTTCCTTCTAACTCCAAAATCAATTTTTCTATATTTACTGCTAGGAATTTCTTCCTGATATCAAGACTAAACCTCTTTTGCTGAGCTCTCAATGTACTTCATGAAGTCATAGACTATCAGAGTTGGTGTGATTTAAGAGACTGTGTATCATTTTATTTCTTAAATATCTTGAGTCAGAGCTCCTATTCATTTATAATCAATATTTTATGACATTCCTTTTATGACTATAAATTTTCAAGTTATATTTGAATAAACTTTCTTAAAATGTAATTTACTGAGAATAAAATACCATCATCTTAAGTATAAGATCTAATAAGTTTTGAAAAATGTGCAACCCCTACCACCATTGTCAAGATACAGAACATTTCCATTACCCAAAATGCTCCCCCACACCCCTTTGCAGTCAATTTCCACCCCTCCTGGCTCAGGGCACCACTAAGCTACTTTCTGTCATTATAGATTTTTTTTTTTTTTTTGGTCTATTGGAGCATTTCATTTAAAATATAGAATCATAAAGCATGAACTCTGTTGTGTAAATTAGCTTGGGCCCAGCAAATTGTTTTTGACATTCACCCATGTTACTGCATAGAACAGTTCCTACCTTTTTATTGTTCAATAGTTTTCCTTCATACAGATATACCAGTTCATTAATCATTCTCGTATTGATGTACATTTGAGTGGTTACCAGTTGAGGTAATTATGCATAAATCTGTGATGAATTTCCACATACAAGTTTATAGTTTTCACGGACAAGTTGATAGGTTTTTATACAGAATATGTTTTCATTTCTCATGGGTAAAGATGTCTGAGAGAAATTGCTGAGTTGAAAAGTAAATGTATCTTTAACTTTGTAAGAACCCTCAATTGGTGGTATAATTTACATTCCCACCAGCAAGGTTTGAGAGTCCTAAGTTGTCCCACATCCTCACCACCACTTGGCATTATGATACTTTTCAATTTTACCATTCTAGTGGATGTGAAGTGGTATCTCACTTTGGTTTAATTTATCCTTCCCTGATGAATAATGATATAAAACATCTTTTCATGTGCTAACCGACTATTTTTCTATTTCTTTTATGAAGAGTCTGTTCAAATCTTTTGCTCATTTAAGTTGTTTGTCTTATTATTAATCCATGAGAATTCTTTATATATTCTGAATACTAGTCCTTTCTCAGATATATGTATTGCAAATATTTTCTCCCATGGAGTGGCTTAGCTTTTCATTTTCTTTTTTTTTTCCTTTTTTTTTTAAAAGATTTTATTTATTTATTTGACAGAGAGAGAGATAGCGAGAGAGGAAACACAAGCAGGGGGAGTGGGAGAGGGAGAAGCAGGTTTCTTGCTGAGCAGGGAGCCCAATGCGGGGCTCGATCCCAGGACCCTGGGATCATGACCTGAGCCGAAGGCAGACGCTTAACGACTGAGCCACCCAGGCGCCCCTTAGCTTTTCATTTTCTTAACACTGTTTTGAAGAGTAGAAGTTTTTAATTTAAATGAAGTATAGTTTAAAAGTATTTTCTTTTATTGATATTGCTTTTGGTGTTATGATTAAGAAAAACAAAGTCACAAATGTTTTTTCATATGTTTTCTTCTAAAAGTTTTATAGTGTTGAATTTTACATTTAGGTCTATTTTGAGGTAGTTTTTATATATGGTATGAGGTGTGGATCAAAGTAGTTGCAATAACAAATTACTATATACTTAGTAGCTTAAAACAACACAAACTTACTATCTTACAGTTCTGTAGGTTCAAAGCCCAACAAGGGTCTCACTGGGCTAAAATCAAGATGTCAGCAGAGCTGCATTCCTTTCTGGAGGATCTACAGAAGAATCTATTTCCTTGCCTCTCTAGCTTCAAAAGGCCACCCACATTCCTTAGTTTGTGATCTACTCTCTCCATCTTTAAAGTCAGCAACATTGCATTGCACTGTGTCTTCCTTTCATGGTCACATCACCCTCTGACTCTGTTCTGCCTCTCTTTCCATGTTTAAGGACACTTGTCATTACATTGGACCAACCTGAATAACCTAGGATAATCTCCCCCAACTCCTCAAGTCTTTCACTCAGTCCCTTTTGCCATGGAAGATAACATATTCCCAGGTTCTAGGGATTAGAGCATGGACATCTTTGGGGTGAGGGTTATTATTCTGCCTACCACACTTATGAATTGTTTTAGTACCATTTGTTGAATTACCTTAGCATCTTTGCTGAAGTCAGTTTTTACACATGTGTAAATCTATTTCTGGACTCTATTCAGTTCCACTGATCTCTATATCTGTCTTAAGCCATACCATAACTTCTTGATTTCTGCAGCTTAATAGAAATCTTGAAATCACATAATGTAAGTTTTCCAACTTTATTCTCTTTCCAAAAAAATATTTGGCCATTCTATGACTTTTATATTTCCTCTAAATTTTGGAGGCAAATCATCAATTTCTACAAGAAGCCTTCCTGGTTTTTGTTTTTTGAACAGTTTTATTGAGGTATAATTTGCACACCATAAAAATTTATTCATTGTAATATAAAACTCCAAGAGTTTCAGTAATTTACAGAGTTATACAACAATCACCACAACGCAATTTTAGAACATTTCCATCATCCCAAAAGGATCTCTTGTCCATTTGCTAACTCTCTTTTTCCACCCCTAGCCTCAGAAAATGACTAGTCTACTTCTGTCTCTGTGGATTTGCCTTTTAGGGACATTTCTGGTAAATAGAATCATACAATATGGAATCTTTTTTCATCTGGCTTCTTTCATGTAGCATAATGTTTTTCAGGTTCTTCTATCTTATACCATGTATCAGTACTCTGTAACAATTTATTGCCAAAAAGTATTCCATCTTAAGAATATATGCATTTGGGGCGCCTGGGTGGCTCAGTTGGTTAAGCGACTGCCTTCGGCTCAGGTCATGATCCTGGAGTCCCAGGATCAAGTCCCGCATCGGGCTCCCTGCTCGGCGGGGAGTCTGCTTCTCCCTCTGACCCTCCCCCCTCTCATGCTCTCTCTCTCTCATTCTCTCTCTCAAATAAATTTTTAAAAAAATCTTTAAAAAAAAAAAGAATATATGCATTTGTTTATGCATTCACCAGTTTGATGGACATTTGCTTGTTTCCATTTTGGGGTAACTATGAATGATACTGTTATGAACATTCATGTATAAATCTTTGTATAGACCTATATTTTCATTTCTCTTTAACTTTTTGAGCATTTTTGCTCAAAACTATTTTTGGGGGCTGCATCATTTTACATTCCCACCAGTAGTGTATGAGGGATCCAGTTTTTCCATAATCTTACAAGCCCTTGTTTTTGTCTCTTTATTATTACAGAGTCATCCTGGTGGGTGTGAAATGATGTTTCTTTGTAGTTTTAATTTGCATTTCCCTAATACTAATGATTTTGAGCATCTTTTCATTTGTTTATTGGCTATTCATATATCTTCTTTGGTAATATGTCTATTAAAGCATTTTGTCCATTTTTTAGTTGGGTTATCTGCCTTCTTATAATTGAGTTGTAAGAGGTCTTTATGTATTCTGGATATAAGTTCTTTATCAGATATATGATTTGCAAATATTTTTCCCAGTCTGTGGCTTCTTTTACTTTCTGTAAAATAAAGCACAAACACTTTTAATTTTGATGAAGTCCAATTTATCCATTTTTAAATTTTTTATTTTATTTACTTTTTTTTGAAATGAATCATTTAATTAGGTTCTTTGTAAGAAATTTAGAACACCAATTTGTGAGGATAAACTCCATTTGTGAGAGAAAGCAGAGCGGAGGTAGCCCTGAAGTTAAGAAAGAGCTTTGATTTTTGGCAGAATTTATAAGTCCACAGCTTTCTGATCAACCTTGAGCTGCTCTGTAGTCCCATATTTCTCTTTCTCCATGTGGAAGATCTCACCTTTACACAGTTTCTTCTTCCTGAAGTAAGCATCAGTAAGATGTTTTGGGATTTTCACACAGTTGATAACTGTTTTGGGGGAGGTGGCAATGACAAATTTCTGGTGTGTTCGACGCAGAGAAACTCAACTGAGGGCCAGAGGTCCAGTCACAAGCAGCAAGTGACTGCTCAGTTGCTTCAGGAAAACCACCATCTTGCCTCTGTGGTGCCCAGTGAGGATGATCAAAATGGTGCCAGGAGTGATGCTAGCTCGCAGTTTTCTCACAAGCTGACTGAAAGGATTTTTGCTTTTTGTTTTTTTAAGATTTTATTTATTTATTTGAGAGAGAGCACAGAGGGAGAGGGAGAAGCAGGACTCAAACCCATGACCCTGGGATCACAACCAGAGCCGAAGGCAGATGCTTAACCGACTGAGCCACCCAGGCACCCTGACTGAAAGGGTTTTTTGCCATGGCTCAACAGCTTTTGAGGCACATCTTCAGCAGGATAATACCTGGGCATTTTGATAAGTTTAACCACTCGGGTACCACCATTCTTGTCACCACCAACTGGTTTTGTGACAGTAGCAATAACCTTCTCCCTCTTTTTCTTATCAACCATGGATTGAGCTGCTGAATACTTCCTCTTGTACATGGCCTTTCTGGAATACATAGCCAACCAGGAATATCTGCCAATTCCTCTGACTAGGACAGGGCTTTGGCTGTGGTGGGGCTTTCGCTTCTTTGGCGTTTTAGCCTGGAGTTTACTGTTCTTAACCTTGCCACCAGCATCAGGCTCCTTTTTTGTTGTTGTTGTTAAGATTTATTTATTTATTTGAGAGAGCAGGGAGGGGCATAGGGAGAGAGAGCATGAGAATCCTTAAGCAGACACCCCGCTGAGTGCAGAGCCCTCTTCAGGGCTCCATCCCACAACCCTGAGCCAAAATCAAGAGTCAGTCATTTAACCAACTGAGCCACCCAGGTGCCCCCAGCATCACACTTTTTGACTTCCAGTTTCTTCTCTTTAGTATCCAGCTTCTGATTTTTCACCTGCCATCTTTCAAGATGGGAAAGAGCCAATTTATCAATTTTTTAAGTTAATTTTTGTGTATGGTGTGGAGGTAAAGACTTAAATCCATGTTCTTATGTATGGACATCCAGTTCTCTTCAAAACCATTTGTTGAAAAGCTAGCTCTTTGCCCCATTGAATACCTTGGCAATTTTGTCTAAATCAACTTACTATAAATGTGCAAGGTTATTTCTGGACTCTCAATCTGTTCTATTGATCTGTATTTCTATCCTTATGCAAAAGATTTATAAAAAACTTACTAGAAAGTTAATTTTAATAATCAAAATGGTAAGTTTTAAAATCAAGAAACCCTCCATTTTTTTCTTTCTCAAAAAATGGCTATTTGGGGTTTTTTTCATTTTCATATAAATTTTACAATTTTATTGCCCAATTCTATTTTCAAAAAGCTGAAATTTTTATAGATATTGCATTGAATCTATCTATAAATTTGGGAAGAATTACCAATTTAATAATATTGAGTCTTGCAACCCATGAACATGGACTGCCTATTCATTTATTTAGATCTTCTTCAATTTCTTTAAACAATCTTTTCTTTTTTTTTATTTAAATTCAATTGGGCCACATATAGTACATCATTAATTTTCTAATCTTCAGTGTACAGGTCTTGAACATCTTTAGGTAGATTTATTATTCCAGTACTGTATTATTTTTGGTGTTATCATAAGTGGAATTATTTTCTTAATTTCATTTTCAGGTTGTTTATTGTTAGTACATAGAAATAAAATGATTTTAATATATTGGTGTTGCAGTCAATGACCTTATCGAACTCATTTGTTAGTTTTAATGTTTTTGTTGTTAACTTCTTGGAACTTTCTATCTACAATATAATGTCATCTGCAAATAAAGACTATTTTACCTCTTCCTTTCCATCCGGTTGCCTTCTACCTTCTCTTGTCTAATTGCACTGGTTAGAACCTCCACTACAATTTTGAATAGAAGTGAGAAAAGAAACATCTTTCCCTTGTTCCATAATTTAGAGAGAAAGCATTTAGCCTTTATTAAAATATAAGGTTAGCATAGATTTTTCATACATGTCTTTGTCAAGTTGAAGAAGTTCCAGTTTATCCTTGATTTTCTGAGTTTTTATCAGAAATGGATATTGAATTTGAGAAATATTTTTTCTGCTTCTGTTGAGATAATTATAATCTCTTTCAGTTTGTTAAATGGTGAATTCCACTGATTTACTTTTTTTCATTTTTTATTTTATTTTATTATGTTATTTATTCACCATACATTACATCATTAGTTTTTGATGTAGTGGTCCATGATTCATTGTTTGCGTATAACACCCTGTGCTCCATTCAATAGGTACCCTCTTTAATACCCATCACCAGGCTAACCCATCCCCCTACCTGCCTCCCCTCTAGAACCCTCAGTTTGTTTCTCAGAGTCCATAGTCTCTCATGGTTCATCTCCCCCTCCAATTCCACCCCCCTTCATTTTTCCCTTCCTAATATCTTCTTTTTTTTTAACATATAATGTGTTATTTGTTTCAGAGGTACAGGTCTGTGATTCAACAGTCTTAGACAATTCACAGCGCTCACCATAGCACATACCCTCCCCAATGTCTATCACCCAGCCACCCCATCCCTCCCACCCCCCACCACTCCAGCAACCCTCAGTTTGTTTCCTGAGATTAAGAATTCCTTATATCAGTGAGGTCATATGATACATGTCTTTCTCTGATTGACTTATTTCGCTCAGCATAATACCCTCCAGTTCCATCCACGTCCCTGCAAATGGCAAGATTTCATTCCTTTTGATGGCTGCATAACATTCCATTGTATATATATACCACCTCTTCTTTATCCATTCATCTGTTGATGAACATCTTGGATCTTTCCATAGTTTGGCTATTGTGGACATTGCTGCTATAAACATCGGAGTGCACGTACCCCTTCGGATCACTACATTTGTATCTTTGGGGTAAATATCCAGTAGTGCAATTGCTGGGTCGTAGGGTAGCTCTATTTTCCACTTTTTGAGGAACCTCCATACTGTTTTCCAGAGTGGCTGCACCAGCTTGCCTTCCCACCAACAGTGTAGGAGGGTTCCCCTTTCCCCACATCCCTGCCAACATCTGTCGTTTCCTGACCTGTTAATTTTAGCCATTCTGACTGGTGTGAGGTGGTATCTCATTGAGGTTTTGATTTGGATTTCCCTGATGCCGAGCGATGTTGAGCACTTTTTCATGTGTCTGTTGGCCATTTGGATGTCTTCTTTGGAAAAATGTCTCTTCATGTCTTCTGCCCATTTCTTGATTGGATCATTTGTTCTTTGGGTGTTGAGTTTGATAAGTTCTTTATAGATTTTGGATACTAGCCCTTTATCTGATATGTCATTTGCAAATATCTTCTCCCATTCTGTCAGTTGCCTTTTGGTTTTGTTGACTGTTTCCTTTGCTTTGCAAAAGCTTTTTATCTTGATGAAGTCCCAATAGTTCATTTTTGCCTTGCTTCCCTTGTCTTTGGCGATGTTTCTAGGAAGAAGTTGCTGCGGCTGAGGTCGAAGAGGTTGCTGCCTGTGTTCTCCTTGAGGATTTTGATGGACTCCTGTCTCACATTGAGGTCTTTCAACCATTTGGAGTCTATTTTTGTGTGTGGTGTAAGGCAATGGTCCAGTTTCATTCTTCTGCATGTGGCTGTCCAATTTTCCCAATACCATTTGTTGAAGAGACTGTCTTTTTGCCATTGGACATTCTTTCCTGCTTTGTCGAAGATTAGTTGACCATAGAGTTGAGGGTCCATTTCTGGGCTCTCTATTCTGTTCCATTGATCTATGTGCCTGTTTTTGTGCCAGTACCAGACTGTCTTGATGATGACAGCATGTAATAGAGCTTGAAGTCTGGAATTGTGATGCCACCAGCTTTGCTTTTATTTTTCAACATTCCTCTGGCTATTCTGGGTCTTTTCTGGTTCCATACAAATTTTAGGATTATTTATTCCATTTCTTTGAAAAAAGTTGATGGTATTTGATAGGGATTGCATTAAATGTGTAGATTGCTCTAGGTAGCATTGACATCTTCACAATATTTGTTCTTCTAATCCATGAGCATGGAACGTTTTTCCATTTCTTTGTGTCTTCCTCAATTTCTTTCATGAGTATTTTATAATTTTCTGAGTACAGATTCTTTGCCCCTTTGGTTAGATTTATTCCTAGGAATCTTATGGTTTTGGGAGCAATTGTAAATGGGATCAACTCCTTAATTTCTCTTTCTTCTGTCTTGTTGTTGGTGTATAGGAATGCCACTGATTTCTGTGCATTGATTTTATATCCTGCCACTTGACTGAATTCCTGTATGAGTTCTAGCAGTTTTGGGGTGGAGCCTTTTGGGTTTTCCACATAAAGTATCATATGATCTGCAAAGAGTGAGAGTTTGACTTCTTCTTTGCCAATTCGGATGCCTTGTATTTCCTTTTGTTGTCTGATTGCTGTGGCTAGGACTTCTAGTACTATGTTGAATAGCAATGGTGATAGTGGGCATCCCTGCAGTGTTCCTGACCTTAGGGGGAAAGCTCTCAGTTTTTCCCCATTGAGAATGATATTTGCTGTGGGTTTTTCATAGATGGCATTTATGATATTGAGGTACATACCCTCTATCCCTATACTCTGAAGAGTTTTGATCAAGAAAGGATGCTGTACTTTGTCAAATGCTTTTTCTGCATTTATTGAGAGGATCATATGTTTCTTGTTCTTTCTTTTATTGATGTATTGTATCACATTGATTGATCTGCGGATGTTGAACCAACCTTGCAGCCCAGGGATAAATCCCACTTGGTCGTGGTGAATAATCCTTTTAATGTACTGTTGGATCCTATTGGCTAGTATTTTGGTGAGAATTTTTGCATCCATGTTCATCAAGGATATTGGTCTGTAATTCTCCTTTTGGATGGGGTCTTTGTCTGGTTTTGGGATCAAGGTAATGGTGGCCTCATAAAAAGAGTTTGGAAGTTTTCCTTCCATTTCTATTTTTTGGAACAGTTTCAGAAGAATAGGTATTAATTCTTTTTTAAATGTTTGATAGAATTCTCCTGGGAAGCCATCTGGCCCTGGGCTTTTGTGTTTTGGGAGATTTTTGATGACTGCTTCAATTTCCTTAGTGGTTATAGGTCTGTTCAGGTTTTCTATTTCTTCCTGGTTCAGTTTAGGTAGTTGATACATCTCTAGGAATGCATCCATTTCTTCCAGATTATCTAATTTGCTGGTATATAGTTGCTCATAATATGTTCTTATAATTGTTTGTATTTCTTTGGTGTTGGTTGTGATCTGTCCTCTTTCATTCATGATTTTATTTATTGGGGTCCTTTCTCTTTTCTTTTTGATAAGTCTGGCCAGGGGTTTATGAATCTTGTTTATTCTTTCAAAGAACCAGCTCCTAGTTTAGAACACTACTGTTCTTTTGGTTTTTATTTCATTAATTTCTGCTCTGCTCTTTATTATTTCTCTTCTCCTGCTGGGTTTAGGCTTTCTTTGCTGTTCTTTCTCCAGCTCCTTTAGGTGTAGGGTTAGGTTGTGTATTTGAGACCTTTCTTGTTTCTTGAGAAAAGCTTGTATTGCTATATACTTGCCTCTTAGGGCCGCCTTTGCTGCATCCCAAAGATTTTGAACAGTTGTGTTTTCATTTTCATTGGTTTCCATGAATTTTTTTAATTCTTCTTTAATTTCCTGGTTGACCCATTCATTCTTTAGCCTAAAGGTGCTCTTTAGCCTCCATGTATTTGAGTTCTTTCCGACTTTCCTCTTGTGATTGAGTTCTAGTTTCAAAGCGTTGTGGTCTGAAAATATGCAGGGAATGGTCCCAATCTTTTGGTACCAGTTGAGACCTGATTTGTGACCTAGGATGTGATCTATTCTGGAGAATGTTCCATGGGCACTAGAGAAGAATGTGTATTCTGTTGCTTTGGGATGGAACGTTCTGAATATATCTGTGAAGTCCATTTGGCCCAGTGTGTCATTTAAAGTCTTTATGTACTTGTTGATCTTTTGCTTAGATGATCTGTCCATTTCAGTGAGGGGAGTGTTAAAGTCCCCCACTATTATTGTATTGTTGTTGATGTGTTTCTTTGCTTTTGTTATTAATTGGCTTATATAATTGGCTGCTCCCATGTTAGGGGCATAGATATTTACAATTTTTAGATCTTCATGTTGGATAGACCCTTTTAGTAGGATATAGTGTCCTTCCTCATCTCTTATTACAGTCTTTGGTTTAAAATCTAATTTGTCTGATATAAGGATTGCCACCCCAGCTTTCTTTTGGTGTCCATTAGCATGGTAAATGGTTTTCCACCCCCTCACTCTCAATCTGGAGGTGTCTTTGGGTCTAAAATGAGTCTCTTGCAGAAAGCATATCAATGGGTCTTGTTTTTTTATCCAATCTGATAGCCTGTGTCTTTTGATTGGGGCACTTGGCCCATTTACATTCAGGATAACTATTGAGAGATATGAATTTAGTGCCATTGTATTGCCTGTAAGGTGACTGTTACTGTATATTGTCTGTGTTCCTTTCTGGTCTATGTTACTTTTAGGCTCTCTCTTTGATGAGAGGACCCCTTTCAATATTTCTTGTAGGGCTGGTTTCGTGTTTGCAAATTCCTTTAGTTTTTGTTTGTCCTGGAAGCTTTTTATCTCTCGTTCTATTTTCAATGACAGCCTAGCTGGATATAGTATTCTTGGCTGCATGCTGCATATTTTTCTCATTTAGTGCTCTGAATATATCATGCCAGTCCTTTCTGGCCTGCCAGGTCTCTGTGGATAGGTCTGTTGCCAATCTAATGTTTCTACCATTGTAGGTTGCAGATCTCTTCTCCCGAGCTGCTTTTTCTCTTTCTCGATGAAACTCGTAAGTTTTACTATTAGATGTCAGGGTGTTGACCTATTTTTATTGGTTTTGAGGGGGCTTCTCTGTGCCTCCTGAATTTTGATGCCTGTTTCCTTCCCAAAATTAGGGAAGTTCTCTGCTATAATTTGCTCCAATATACCTTCTGGCTCTCTCTCTCTTTCTTCTTCTTCTGGGATCCCAATTACTGAATATTGTTTTGTCTTATGGTATCACTTATCTCTCGAATTCTACCCTCGTGATCCAGTAGTTGTTTATCTCTCTTTTTCTCAGCTTCTTTATTTTCCATCATTTAGTCTTCTAGATCACTAATTTTCTCTTCTGCCTCATTTATCTGAGCAGATAGAGCCTCCATTTTTTATTGCACGTCATTAAGATGGTTAGATTTTAGATTTTAGTTCTTTTATTTCTCCAGAAAGGGTTTCTCTAATATCTTCCATGCTTTTTTCAAGCCCAGCTAGTATCTTTATAATCATCATTCTGAACTCTAGTCCCGACATCTTACTAACGTCCATATTGATTAGGTCCCTGGCAGTCGGTACTGCCTCTTGTTCTTTTTGTTGAGGTGATTTTTTCCATCTTGTCATTTTGTCCAGAGGAGAATAGATGAATGAGAGAACAAAATGCTAACAGGGTAACAACGAGCCCAGAAAAATATAGGCTAAACAAATCAGAAGAGACCTGAAACCAGGAGAAAATAAAGGGAAAGAAAGAAAACAGAAAAAAAAAAAAAGAAAAAGATGAAAAAAAGAAAAGAATATGATCAAATATGATCAGGCTGGTGAATAGATCAGTGCCACACACTAGATTTTGGGTGTATTTTGGTCTGTTAGAAAAAACTGCCTCCCAAAATTTTAAATAAAGAAAAGCTTATACATGTCCAAAAATAAGGGTAAATACAATTAAGGGATGGAATATTACTGTAAAGATGAAAATTATAAAATATTTTATAAAAGGAATTGATAAGACAAGAAGTTGGTTGAAAAAAGAAAGAAGAGAAATTTTTTTAAAAAAAAGGGGGAGTGAATGTGATCAGGCAGGAGACTAGAACAAAGCCATACACTAGAGTTTTAGGGTATATTTTGGTCTGTTAGAAGAAACTGTATCCCAAAATTTTCAAGCAAGAACAACTTATATATATACCAAAAATAAGGTTAACTACTATGAAGGGATAGAATATGACTCTAAAAATGAAAAATAAAAAATATTTTTAAAAAAGGGACTGATAAGATGGTTGAAAAAGGGAAAAAGAAAAATTAAAAAAAAAAGAAAAAGAAAATTTAAAAAATTAACTTTGAAAGACTAAAGAATCATGGTAAAAAAGCCATGAATTCTATGTGCAGTATTCCCCTAGAGCTGGAGTTCTGCCATTCTCATTGATCGGTAAACTTGGTCTTGGCTGGCTGTTCTTGCTGATCTTCTGGGGGAGGGGCCTGTTGCCGTGGTTCTCAAATGTCTTTGCCAGAGGCGGAATCGCCCTGCCCTTGCCAGATCCAGGCTAAGTAATCTGCTCGGGTTTGCTCTCGGGAGCTTTTGTTCCCTGCAAGCTTTCCCTATGGCTTTGGAGGACAAGAGTGAAAATGGCGGCCTTCCAATCTCGCCCCGGAGGAGCTGAGAACTCAGGGCCCCACTCCTCAGTGAGCCCCCAGAGAAAAGCAGTCAGTCACTCCCTTCTCCCCGGTCTCTGGCCGCACTCTATGCTCACCCGGCCTGTGACTGAGCGTTTCTATCTCTGTCACCCGACCCCATATGGAGTCTCCAAACCCAGCAGATCCCTGCGGTGTGCTCCCGCACTGCTCCTCCCAGGGGAGGAAGGGAAATCTCCCTGGATCTGCTGCTTTTTGGGTCCCTGCTGGAGGAGCAGTGGCCCAACTGTGCCGTGGATCACGGTTTATGGCAACCCTGAGCTGAGAGCATGCTCCTCCGCTCCATCTCTGCCGCCAGCTTTCCTGCTCCAATACCTGGGAGCTCTGACACACTCAGGCACCCCCGGTCTTTCTGTGACCCCGAGGGTCCTGATACCACACTGTCCCAGCGAGGGTTCCACCCCCACTCAGCCACTGGAGCCACATCCCTCATCGGAGCAGACTTCTAAAAGTTCTGATTTTGTGCTCTGCTGCTCTATCACTTGCCAGTAGCAGCTGATGGAGACTCCCTCCCCCCCGCTGTCTATCTTCCCTAATACACCTCGGATTCACTTCTCCACACATCTTACCTTGAGTGGTAAACCAAGATTGCATTCTTGGGATAAATTCCACATTGTCATAATGAATTATGATTTTTCTATATTTTTGTAATTGATTTGCAAAAATTTCCTTAAGAATGTTTGCATCTATGTTCATGGAGATATTGATCTACAGTCCTTTTTTTTTATTGTAATGTCTTTATCTGGTTTTGGTAAGTGGTAATGTAGGCCTCATAGAATGAGTTTCCTTTTCATCAATTTTCTGCAAGAGTTTGTGGAGAATGGATGATAAAGAAATTCTGTGTTCTAAGATGGCCGATTGAGCCAAGGAGAGAGTCCCAGTCCTTGCCCCAGGGCTCTTCCGAGTTCTTCTCCCTGCCCCTGCTTCACGAACAAGCCAAAAGTGCCAAGTATGTGGAAGTAGAAGTGTATAAATTGTCCCCTTTGTTTGTGCTCAGGGCTCAGACCTTGGAGACCACTCTCCTCTGAGCATGCCGGCGTTAAATAAACCTCCTATCCTCCAAGATCTCTGAGTGCCACTTGGTTTTTCCATCTGGCGATCCAGTCCAGGTTCCGTAACATGGATATTATATCTTCTTTAAATATTTAATAGAATTTACCAGTGAAGCCCTCTGGGTCTGAAGATTTCTTCTTGGGAAATTTTTAACTATAAATTTCAGGTTATATTTTTAGGACTATTCAGGTTATTATTTATTTGGGCAGGGGATTATTTATTTCTACTTGAGTGAGCTTTAGTAACCTGGATCTTCCAAGGAATAGATCCATTTCAGTGAAGTTACCAAATCTATTGTCATAAAGTTGGTCATAATACTTTTTTATTCTTTCGATACCTGTAGAATCTGAAGGAATGTCACTTTTCTCATTCCTAATATTGAAATTTTCCTCTTCTCTATTTTTTTCCTGATCAGTCTGGCTAGAGGTCATTAATTTTATTGATCTTTAAAAATTCAATTTTTAGGGGCACCTGGGTGGCTCAGTTGGTTGAGCATCCGACTCTTGATTTTGGTTCAGGTCATGATCTCAAGGTCATGGGATCTAGCTCTGTATCACGTTCTATGCTCAGTGGGGAGTCTGATTGTCCCTCTTCCTCTCCCTCTCCCCTTCCCCCCACTTGTGCACACACTGTCTCTCAAATAAATAAATAAAATCTTTTTTAAAAATTCAACTCTTAGTTGTATTAATTTTCTCTTTTTCCCCATTTTTTATTTTATTGATCTTTCTAATCTTTATTATTTCCTTTATTCTTACTTTAGATTTAACTTACTCTTTTTTTTCTAGTTTCTTAAAGTCAAAGTTGAGGTCATTGATTTGAGATTTTTCTTCTTTTGCTAATATAGACATTTAGTGCTATAAATTTTCCTCTGAATACCACTATAGTGGCAGTCCACAAAGTTTTTTAAGTTGTATTATCATTTTCATTTAGTTCAAAATACTTTTTAATTTCCTTTTAGATTTCTTCTGTTACCTGTGGATTATTTAGAAGTAGGTTATTTAGTTTTCAAACATTTGAAGATTTTCCAGATATTTTCTGTTATTGATTTCTAATTCTATTGTTGTCAAAAAAACATACTTTATATGACTTGAATCCAATCAATATTTGTTTTTGGTCCATAGTATAATCTGTCTTGATAAATGTACCATATGCCCTTGAAAATAATGGGTATTTTACTATTTTTGAATAGAGAGTTTTATAAATGTCATCCAGGTCAGGTTGGTTGATAGTGTTGCTCAGGTCTTCTCTTCTATCCTTACTTATTTTCAGTCTCCTTGTTTTATGAATTGTTGACAGAAGGTATTGAAATCTCTGACTGTAATTGTGGATTTATCTATTGCTCTTTGTAGTTATATCAGTTTTTTCTTCATGTTTTCTGAAATTCTAATATCAAATGTATACTTATTTATGACTATAATTTATGACTTAATTGTCCCTTCTTTGTTATGAAATGAACTTTTAATAATTTTTATACTATTCTTTGATAAATCTATTTTGACTAATGTTAATATAGACATTTCAGCTTTATTTTACTTTATTTTTAATATATTTACATCTGTACATTTATAATGGTTTTATTCTAGGCAGCATACATTGGGTCATTTTTTTTTTTTTTTTTTTTGTCTGTTGTGACACACTTTCTTTGCTAATTTATATTTTTAGACTATTTGTATTGTAATGTATAGTAATTATTGACAAAATTGGGTTTTAAATCTAGCATCTTGCTATTTATTTTCATTGCTCTCTTGTTCTTTTTTCTGCCTTCCTTTGGGTTAGCTATGCATTGTAGGGGATTCTATTTTAACTCATTTGTTAACTTACTAGCTATAACTCTTGTTATTTTTTTAGTGGTTGGTTTAGGGTTTATAGAGTACATTTTTTATGTAATACACTCTACCTTAAAGTGATATTATACTACTTTGTGTATAACATACGAATCTATAGCATTTCCTCCTAGACTTTCTGCTATTGTCATATATTTTATTTCTACATATATTGTAAACTCTACACTATATTGTTATTATTACTTTAATCCATCAGTTATCTTTAAAGACATTTAAATGTTAAGTTTTAGAATTTTCTATATTTACCAACATACTTACCATTTCTGATGCTCTTTAGGTAGATCCATACTTCCATCTGGTATCATTTTTACTCTCCTGAAAGGACTTCCTTTAACATTTCTTGTAGTATGAGTCTGCTAGCGATAAATTCTTTCAGCTTTTGTTGGCTGAAAATGGCATTATTTTGCCTATTAAAAAAGATATTTTGGGGCACCTGGGTAGCTCAGTCAAGTAAGCATCCAACTCTTGATTTCAGCTCAGGTAATGATCTCAGGGTTGTGAGATTGAGCCCTGAAGCAGGGTTTCTGCTCAGCGCAGAGTGTGCTTAAGATTCTATCTCCCTCTTCCTCTGCCCCTCCCCTGCTCACATGCACACATACTCTAAGTATTTAAACTCTAAAATTTTAACAATAAATAAATAAATATTTTGCTGAATATAGGATTCTACATTGATAAGAGTTTTCTTTCAGTATTTTAAAGATGTTGGTTCACCACCTTCTCATTTACAATATTTCCTGCAAAAAAAAAAAAAAAAAACTGCTGTTATCCTTACCTTTGTTTCTCTGTACATAATAAGTGTTTTTTCTCTGGTTGCTTTTAAAACTTTTTGTTTGCCACTGTTTTTTATAATTTGATTACGATTGCCTTAGAGTTTTCTTTATATTTCTGTGCTTGTGGTTTATTGACCTTCTTGAATCTATGAATTTATAGTTCTCAAAGTGGGACATTTTTTAGCCATTATTTCCTCAAAATTTTTTTGTCTCTTCCCCTACATCAGAGACTCCAATTACATATATACTAGGTTGCTTGAATGATGCTCTATTCACTTTTTGAATTACTTTTTCTCTCCGTGATCAGTTTGGATAGTTTCTATTGTTATGTCTTTGATTTTACTAATGTGTTCTTCTGCAATGTCTAATCTGTCATTAATCCCATCAAGTCTGTTTTCCATTTCAGGCACTATGGTTTTCCTCTCTAGAATTTCCATTTGGGTCATTTTTATATCATCTGTGATTCTACTTACCATGTTTAATCTTTCCTCTAGCTTTTTGAGCACATAAAATACAATGATAATAACTATGTTAATGTCCTTGTCTAATAATGCTAACATTTGGGTCAGTCATGGGTTGGTTTCTACTTTTTAAGGTTTTCTCCTTCTTATGACTCATATCATCCTGCTTCTCTGTGTGACTGGTCATGTTTTATTGCATGCCAGACATTTGAAGTGTACCTTGTTGGAGTCTGCATGTTTTTTTATTTCTATGAAAATTCCTGGAGTGAATTTAAGTTACTTGAAAATAGATTGATTCTTTTGAGTTTTTCTTTTAGTATTTGTTAGGTGGCACCAGAGCAGCATTTGGTCTGAGGATAATTATGCCCCACTATTAAGGGAAGACCCTTGTAAATACTCAAACTAATGTCCCATGAATTACTATATTTTTCCATCTGTCTGGTGGTAACAAGCACTGTCTCCAGCCCTCTGTGAGCTCCAAGTACTATTCTCTCTAATCCTTTTGGGTAGCTCTCTCCCCAGATTCAGGATGCTTACACATGTGCTAATCTGTACCCTGCTGACCACTCCAGGGGATTGCCCCTCTGCACATCTCTGAGTTCTCTCTTATGTAGCTGTCTCCTGTCTGGTACTCTGCCCTGAAAACTCTGCCTTCATCTCCCTCAGTCAACTTTGTTTCCTCAATTCAAAGTGTTTCCCAGGCTCCACCTATGTTTCTTCTCCCTGAGCTGTGCCTGAGAATTATCTTAAGACAGTAAACTAGACAACTGTATCATTCACTTTGTTAATTTCTCATTTCTCAGAGATCATTGCCCTTTGTGTCCTGATATCTAATGTCTGAAAAACTGTTGTGTGATACATCTTTTCCAGTTTTTTAGTTGTTTTGAACAGGTGAGTAAATCCAGTTCCTGTTATTGCACCTGAGCCAGAAGTAGAAGTCTTGAAAATATTGAGGAGAGGGCCCAGAGCCTTAGTCCAAGGCCTAATTATCACTATTACTAAGGTATTCCTCTTCTGCGGTCTCTGCTGAATGCTCTCTATTGAGAAAATCTAGTTCTCTCCACTCTGGCTGGTTTGAACACAAACAACCCTGTGAGCTCTGTAAATTGCCCACCTTCCAGTGTTCTGATAGTGCTTATCCTGTTCTCATGGAGTTCACCCTATATTTGTGTGGTTGGGTATTGAGCAACAGACTTAAGGGCAAGTACATCCAGATTTCTGGAGCTCTTTCTCTACATACGCCTTCTTCTTTGGTGTTCTACCCTACAAGTTCTTGCTTCCTCAGTCTCCTTCAAACACTGGTCTCTGCATCATCTCACTGTGACCTCTGGGCTGTGCTTGGGTTCTGCTCTCCTGCTCTGTGGTCTGGGAGAGTGTCTCCAGGCAGAAGGAAAAGGTGATGCTAGAATCCATCTCATTTGTCTCCTTTCTTCCAGAGACCACAGTCCTGTGCTGCCCATTAACAATGTCTAAAAACAATTGTTCCATCTGCCAGTGTTCTTGCTGTCTGCAGTGGAGGCAGCAAATCCAGTGCAAGTTTCCCCATCATGGTGGAAGCAGAAGTCTCCAATAGAAATTTTTTTTTCATGACAAAATGAAAATCAGAAGATTGAAAATGTTGTGTGTATTTTTTTAATGAATATGCCCCACCCCCACCAAAATGCTGATCACTCCTCCACAGAGGGTTGGGCCCTTGTCTGAGAATCCCTTGCCTAGTGAAATCCATAGATTCAAAGCCTTTAATTCAACAACAGCTGTTCAGACATTTTATCAGCTTTATTATGTGGCAGGCACTATGCTGGGTTCTGAATATACAGAGATCAGTAAGACACCATTGCTTGCCTCAAGGATCCCACTCTCAGAGTGATACCTAGTCAAATTATTATAATATAACCTGGTAAGGGCAGTGATAAAGATATGTGCAAAGCACTAATGAGGCGAGGATGGGGCAGGGAGTGGAGATGGGGGCACCAAGTCCAGCTTAGAGACTTAGAGACAGGTGGAAGGTTGCTGGGGATTGCTTCCGGAGGTGACATTTAAGCTGAGTCCTTAAAGATGGGAAGCAATTTGCCAGGAAAAGAGGACAGTTAGAGCAAAGACAGGGAGGCAGAAGCAACACAAAGTGTGCCTAAGAACAACAGGCCATGTGGGGTTCCTGAAGCAAAAATCTCCAGAGCTGGAGAGGCCAACAGAGGTCAGGACACCATGGGCCTGTCGTGCCACACTGGGGAGCCTACCACTAAGGGCTGAGTCTTTTACATAACTCTGCATGGTGGCTGGCAGGGTGCATGCCCTCCTCAGCACGCAGTAGGTATTATTAGATGATGATCATGAAAGGCAAACCTGAGAAACCGCAAAAGTCTGAGCAGAGCCAAAATCCCTTATGTTCTGAGGCTCCAGAAAGTTATCTGACTCCTCTGCCCCTTTGCAAATTCAGCTGAGATGTGCTGCCATGGTGGTCAGTCAACCCTGAGGTGCTGCCTCCTTGGCAGTTGGCTAGCCCTCTAGGCTTGTACATATGGTAGAGGATAGTAAGGGGAGAGGATGGGGAGACAGTAGGGGGAGAGAGCAGGGGAGACAGAGAAGAATGACAGAGCCGGGAGGCAGGAAGACAAACAGCCACAGGAAGATGGGGGCTCAGATTGAAGGATAGATCCAGAAGATGATTTCTGGGGTGGAGGGGAGGACATGCCCTCTTCCCAGCACACTCTGCCAATCCTTAACAACCAGGCCACAAAGCTGAGTGTCCAGGCCACCTTCCCTCCCCAAGGAGGGGCTGCAGGGAGTGGAGCACGGTGTTCCATGTGAACTTAGGTTGGGATTCAGACACATGTGGACAACCGGTGGGCTGGCCCCAGTGGAAGTCTATTTGCTTGAGGGCTGAGGAGCCTCCATCCTGAAGGAAAAGGGAATCGAACCTGATGAGCTTGTCCCATGAACAAAGACTGAATATATGCTACAGGCAGGGAATCTGAAAATAAAATCCAAATGAATAAATCACCAGGGGACAAGTAGTACCGGTCAGACATTCCTTTAACAAGTATAACTATGAGGAAGGGCCTGAGATACGCGTTCCTTCTTTGAAACAGAACACAAAGCAGCTTTCAGTCCTTGAGGGCTTCAGGTCATGAGTTGTGGTGAGAAATGTCATATGCATGGCTGCCAGGGGGAGGTGGCAGGCTGATGGACAGGATGGTCCACACAGATGCCCTGCAGTGATCCCAGGCAGGAGCAGTCACATACTCACAAACATATGTGAGACATGCTCTGGGAACTCCACAAATAACTTGGGGACAATTTATAGTGGGGTGAGGTCTCTCCGCATGAGCTGGTAGAGGCAAAAACTGGGGAAATTTGGATTATGATGCTAATGGAGTCCCACTTACATGGGTGAGACCTGGAAGAGTTGAGTTCCACTAGGAAAGAACAAAGTATGGATTCGTCCATGGACCAGCTAGCAAGACAGCACCTGACTTCTCCCGGCAGAACCTTTGTTCTGGTCAAAGTTTCTCTCTTGAATCCTCCCACTTATAGCAAGTTTTATGAGCCCTCAGTACCTCTTTTGCTCAGCTCGAGGGCAGGAGTTCTTCTTAATCCCTCCCCTCTGCACATGCCCACGTCATACCCATCAAATCTGCTGAGCAAACCCGACCCTGAAACACCAGGCGTAGGCACACAGGTGCCTGTCTGAGCAAGAGGGAGGGGGAGGCAAAGGGAGGCGGCCAGGCTCCTGTGCCAAAGGAGCTCAAAGAAAGCCTGAGACAAGATATAAAGACACTAAACACAAATGGTTATTTTATTTTCTACCTTACAGTTTTCTGTATTTTCCAAATTATCTATAGAAAAAGGCAAGTACTACTTTTTTAAAACCAATGTGAAAAATACAAATAAACACAGCTTTTCACAGTCAAGATGAGTTTTATGTGCTTTCCTTTATGGTCACTCTGAGGTGCTTGAGCTTTATTATGTAATAAATAAGAGTCCTAGAAAGCCACCTGCTTGGTATTACAGAAGTGGTTCCACTGTGTAGGTAATGTGCCAAATTCGACTGATCTATACTGGGTGGTACCCCACTCAGGGACAAAGACCCTGTCATGGAAGGAGACAGACATTCACACTGTTTCCCACTCACCTCCACCAACTCTTGGCTCATCCAAAGAGAGTGATTGACAACTCCAAAGGCTGCTGGGCAACTATTTGAAAGAGGGGTCCACAGAGAGGCCTCCTCCACCTGTTACTCTTTTCTCTATCACTTCACATCCATAGGGGTCCCTAAGCCCCAAGAGAAGGGTCAAGTGCAAATCTGGTAAACCAAGAAGCCCTAGCAGTTGTCAACTTAATTAGCCTTCAGGAGAAATATATGGATATATGAGCACAGTGGAGTTGCTATAGAGACAGACCCAGGAGGCGCATTTAGAACAGGGCCTCATCACATCACCCGATAAAAATAAGACTCAGGCTTTTTAATAGAATGAATTACTTAAGTTTTATATTTAACAAGGACGATACCAGGGCTATTACTGGTTTTCAGAATATTTTAGGAATCTAGACTGCCTGCTTCGGCATATGTTTGCAGCCATCACCACATATGCTCTGGTGGCCAGGAATTAAGAACTGGAAACCCACATGTCTCTCTCCCACCCCTTGAGATGGGAGAGGGTCCTTCTCACTTTGGGCTTGTCCTCCCTTAACTGGGTGAGAGATTTTCAAAGTGTTTAAGATAAAGGACCGGGGGAGAGCTATAGAGTGCTTTGCACAGGGCCATTTGCATATATTATTGCTAATTTCTATCACAGTCTTATGAAGTAATGATCTCATTTTGCAGATGAAAATAATGAGGCTCAGAGAGGTTCAAAATTTTTGCAAGGTCACACAGTTCATAAATAGTGGAGTCGGGATTCAAATTCAGGTGTCCTCCATTCAAAAGCCCATTGCCTTATAAGACACCACCCACAATCTCTGCACACAAAAGAATCTGGGATGAGGTGAATCTAAATAGACTTACCATTTTTACTGATGTCTCGTATGGATCTTGTTATAGTTCAATCTCTCCTCTGAGGCAGTCCCAAAGTGGATGGGTCCCAAGAATCATCCCACAGTGATGATGATGAGCACCTCTCCAAGTATCCAAGGCAAGTGTCCATTTCAGACTGACTTCTTACCATCCAGCATGCTTCTGGGATGCCTCTTCCCTATGTCAGCACAACAAGCATAATTAATACAATATTCCAAACTGAACATAATTCAAAGGGCTTCTTCACTGCTCTTGCATACATGAAAACTTAAATATATGAAATCAAGTGAAGGTCATTTTTGTGTCTTTAGATTATTCATGATTCTCCTACTTTGCAGAGATTTTTTTGTACAATTTTCCAACAGAGGCCTACACAGTAGACTCAATCTGTGCCCACAGGTGCCATTCATTGTTTTGGGAAACCAGGTTGCTGGTGATGGTGAGGCTGGACATAAGGCAGTGGAGGTGCCAGGGAGGGGCAAGATGGTTGGGAAGCGGCGGGGTCGGAGGAGGGCTGATGATGAGGGGATCCTAAGCAGAAGTACATGTGTCCCTCCCCATTCATTTTACCAGCAGAGGATAATGGCAGAAGATGTCAGGGCTTCAGGGGATCTGAGAGAACATATCGAGGGCAAAACTAAGATGCATGGCCTCACAGAAATTCTAACCAAAGCATCAGTCCAAATGAACAGGGCAGAAAGGCAGAAGGCAGGTAGAAGTACAGACCAAAGGCTTGACCCAGACCAGGGCAGGAGGCTTGGAAGCAGAGGGGAGGGAATGATGTCTCAGAAGAGTCCCTAAGCAAAGGGACTCATCCTAGGAGCCTTCTCCAGGCTGCCTGTAACCTCCAGCCTGTGTGGGGAGGTGAGTCATTTTGTGCTATTGAAATAATCCTATGATGAATGAGCTCAATAGATCTGTGGGCCAGCCTGGTCATCTATCTTCTACTATAGGCAATCATGTGGCAGGGCCGGGGAAGGGGGGGTGCCTGGGGTAAAAGCACAGGCTTTGGATTTAGGTCACTTGTTAGCTATGGTAACTCAGACCAGTCACTTAAGTTTTCTATACCTTAGCTTTTGTATCTATAAAATAGGAATACTATCAGTCAGATGCTAAGGATGAGCCCAAGTAGGAAAATGGCCAGTGGGCTATGTCAAGGGCCAGCATGACTCCCCCCTCATTGGTTGGTGAATGCCATGGTCAGAACAGCAAGCAGAAGTCTGACCCTAGCCCTCTCTTCCTCGACAATCCTAAAGCTCCTTGGACCACCTCCCCACCCCCAACCACCAAATCTCTGTTCTCTCCTGTTAAAAGGGCTCAGTCTTGCAGTGTCCCCCAAGCTTACCTCTCATGAGCTACCATGAGCTCTTTCCATGAAAAAGTCTCTAGGGTAGCTTAAAGGCCACAGTCATCACCTGCCACCAAGCTTTCCCTATCCCTGTCTTTACCCTTTGCCCTCTAAATAAGGAAGCCAGCAGCACTGCCAGGCCAAGAACTTTTGCCCAGTTTGGGTTCTGGGTGGCCTCTTGCCTTCCTCTTCCCCTGGGCCCCCAGCCAAATCCTCCCTCCCTCAGAGATGCTCCCTGCTCACTTCATTCCTGCCTCATAGCTGGAATGACAGTGGCTCCCAGAATCCCTGGGGTGGGGAGGGTGATGGGGGTCTGGGGAGGCAGCCAGGCCCAGGAGCAGGTTAATGTTACAGCCCTGGATAAGTGAGCTGGTCCAGTTGACGTCAGGGTGATGATGGGTGGAGGGGAGGGCCAGGCTGCTGAACTATAAAGATAGGTCAAATCAAATATAATCAACTCGAGACGGAGCAAGCGGACGAGCTAGACACCGTCCCCAAGCCATGGTCCCTACCAGCCACGGCTCAGCCTGGGTCCCTCTGCTCCTAACCCGAGTGCCCAAAGCAGGCTTTGGTTTCATGTCAGCAGCCTTC
Organism: Halichoerus grypus; assembly: GCF_964656455.1. Lineage (NCBI taxonomy): Eukaryota > Metazoa > Chordata > Mammalia > Carnivora > Phocidae > Halichoerus > Halichoerus grypus. Next base: position 80,772,175 of record NC_135717.1, on the reverse strand, counting down.
ATCTGCCTTCCAAAAATAAGCCCCTGCCGCCATGCTGAGGGGAGAAAAACAAGAAGGGCGGTATTTTTAGGGCCATTAATTCTGACCACGTGCCTGAGAGGCAAGGTGGATGGCCCTGGGACAGAGGCTGTTCATCACTATGTTCCGGGGAGCAGGACGTCTTCAGGGCACGCTGTGGGGTCTCGTCTTCCTAGGCGTCCTAGTGGGCATGGTGGTGCCCTCACCTGCAGGCACCCGCGCCAACAGCACGCTGCTGGACTCCAGGGGCTGGGGCACCCTGCTGTCAAGGTCTCGAGCTGGGCTAGCTGGAGAGATTGCTGGGGTGAATTGGGAGAGTGGCTATTTGGTGGGGATCAAGCGGCAGAGGAGGCTCTACTGCAACGTGGGCATCGGCTTTCACCTCCAGGTGCCCCCCGACGGCCGGATCAGCGGGACCCACGAGGAGAACCCCTACAGTGAGTGCCAGCTGCAGCAGTTGGGAAGCTGGGGGCTTGGGCTCAAGCAGGGCTAAAAGATGATGGGGACTTGCTCTGGTGCATGGGGTCCTATTATAAAGGGGAGAGAAGTGCTATTCCCTACTTGGATGCTCATAAGCATGGCCACCTCCCCCAGACTCACTTGGACCGTGCCTAGTTGCAGGTTTACTACGCTGAGGTCCAAGCATTCTGGTGTCCTTTGCCATCACCCCACAGAGCCCCGGTGGCACTAATTACTTCAGCATTACAGGCACGTCTGTGGCCATTTAAGACCACCGGAACCATCAGCCGGGAAGCCATAAGGCAAGGGTGGTGAGAGTAAGTGAAGGGACTAGGACCAGATTAGACCCAAGCTGATTTTTACTTAGCCTCCCTCTTTGAGAAGGAAAGGCAAGTGATTTGCAAAATTTCCTGTTGAAGCACATCTTTCTTTTTTATTCCAACCTGCCCTCTCTGTCCCCAGGCTCCTTGTCCTACAAGTTGATGGGTTGCTGCATAGATAGACTCCCCCATCCAAGAGGGGACAGGGGCTGCAGGATCCAGGCAAGCCATCAGCTTCCGTGTGGCTGCAATGTTTGCAAGTTCAGATAAGCTGAGATTTGTTGAAACATGCGGAGTATCTACTTTATTAAAAAACTAATCAACATTCATTTTTCTACCCCAGGCAAAGACCTCATGTGGTTAAGTCAGTGAAAGCTAATCTGTAGCTATGCTGTAAGCTTTGGCTCTGGTGTCAGAACCCCCCCTTGCGGAACTGGATCTTTGACAGTATGGTGGCAGGACTGGCCGAGTCCAAAGTGAGATCAGGGATAGAGGTGATAAGGGTCTGGCTTTCTAGGAGCAGGGGACGGGCTTAGATGCCCTTGTGGCGTCATCTCTAGATTGATGTCCCACTCTGCTCTGCACAAGCCTTGGGTAACGTGCCCCCCCCATTTCTTTGTCAGGCCTGCTGGAGATTTCCACAGTGGAGCGGGGTGTGGTGAGTCTCTTTGGAGTGAAAAGTGCCCTCTTCGTTGCCATGAACAGTAAAGGGAGATTATACACAACGGTGAGTCCGTTGGGCCGGGGGAGCTCCAGGTTGTGTGAGGGCTGCCGCTTGCACAGTTGAAGAAAATACTATAAAAGCTTGAGTAGAGAAGTGCATATCTGTCTAGAACAGGAAGTGCCCGTGCCAGTAACAGGCCTGGAAGTTCACGCTTTGCTTGCTTCACAGTTAATTTGCTTCTGCTCTGGACCATGTTTTTCCTGACCCTTCCGTCCTTTGTAATTAAATAGGAATCATAGCTCAGGAGGCTACTGGTTCTGCAGGAGACCTGGACCCTGGCATAAAGTTGTCATCCAGGCTTATGGTCGGGTTTGATCCCCTGAACTGGAGAGGCCCAGAGAAGCAAGCCTGTCTTTCAGCTTGGGGTGCTGTTCCCTATGACCCCACCCCACCCCAAGAGGTACCGCCTAGAGTGCAGCATACCTTCATCAGGGTGTTGAAATTTGACATTAAGGTTTTGAGTCCTCTGACCCCTGATCCCAGAGGCTGGAGGAGCATCCTCCTAATCCACCCTCTGGGCTGACACCCCACCTCGAGTGCCCTCCCCCTCACAGATCACCCCTGGGAGGGTGAATACGAGCCCTTTGGTTAACCTAGCCAACTTTTAAGCATATTTACCAAAATCTCTGCTCTCTTTGACCCTCTCTGTCCTGGGGCTCTCCCCCTATGATTCAGCTTATTCCAAAATATGGGCTGGGAAAACATCCCTATGAAGTTGAAGAAACTGGGAGTTCTTTTGAGAGAAATAAGAAGGCTAAAAAGGTAGATCTCTGAGCAATTGTCAAGGAATACTAGAGTTATTTATGGGAAGGGCGTGGAGTGCTGTTCTACCTCTCCTTGGAGACAGAGTGAGCATCAGGAAGTGAGCAGAGAGATCTGGGATGGGTGCCGGGCTCCGGGGAGGTTATCCCAAAGGGGGTGCTCAGGTGGCCTCTTCCCCCATAAGCTTTAGTGCTGCTACTAAGTCTGGGTTGGTTTGCATGGAGACAAGGCATGGATTAAAAGTGGGCGTCTGAAGTAAGAGGAATAGCTGGAGGGTAGGTGGTGCCAGGAGCCAGAACTCGGGCCCCAGTCTGTACACCAAGTGTACAGTAAAGTTTGCAAAGTCTGTAAACCTGCGGAGCCCAGAGGCAGGTCCACACACAGCCCTGACTGGATATGAGAACTTGGAAACCCCGTTGTCCTCTCTGTAAAGGGAGGATGAGGATCACACGCACCTCCCAGGGGGTGCGGGGGGGGGGGTAATGCTTGGAAAGCACTCCGCAGGGTGCCCGACAAACACTAGGTGCTCAATATGGGTTGGCTATTATATTAGCTAAGGAGGCGAGGCACCCTGCCATGAGGTTCTGCACCCCTCTTTCCTAGAGGTGAGGCATGTAAGAGGACCTTCTGCATCCACGGCATCTTGGTAACCTGTTCAAAGTAAAGATTTCAGGGACCTGCATCAGAGATGCTTATTCAGCAGGGCTGGGATGGGGGCCTAAAACTCGGTTTGTTTTTTGTTTTTGAACCTTCTCTGGTGTTTCTGAGGCACAGGTAGGCACGGAGACCACCAGGCTACATGGCCTTGGGAGGGTTGGGCAGTTGAAACCCAGCATGAGGCTTGGAATTCCCGGACACCCTTTTTCTCAGACACCAGTCTGCACAAAGGTGATGGAGAAGAGGGGAGGCCACCTGGGACCAGTGTAGGTTTGGGTGCAGCAGGGCCCCTTCCTGTGGAGTCAGTCATCCCAAAAAGCCCCTTCTGACCAGCCTGCACAGTACCTGGGACCCCACTGATTGGAGAGCCCGGAACAGGGGTTGTTGGCTGTGACTCTGTCTGCAAGGGACCACTTAGCAGGTAGAGCTCCGGGAAGGAAGCCTAGATGACAGAAACCCTTCTATAGTATTGCTTTCTCCTTACCCAGAAGGATCTTCAACTCTGAGGCAGGGAAAGGGCATAAATACAGGAACATTGATCCACTTCCCACTTGAAATGTGTGGCCCTGGTAAGAGAACCTATATGAGATTCCAAACTCAGAGCTTTAATCACCATCAGAGAAAGCACTACAGGGGAGCCTGGGTGGCTTAGTCGGTTAAGTGTCCAACTCTCGATCTCAGCTCAGGTCTTGATCTCAGGGTCGTGAGTTCAAGCCCCGCACTGAAAAAAAGAGAAAAGGAAAGGAAAGAAAGAAAACATTTAGAAAGCACTGCAAAAGGGTAAAGCATTGAGTAGCGAAAGGGAAGGAGCCACCCCTGAAGTGTGGGCTGACTCTTGATGTAGGAGACACCCCTGGTCCCGCCCCCAGGGCCCATTACTTCAAAAGAGGTCAAGTGGGCCCATGAGAGGGAGGGTTCACTAAATGAACAAGTCCAGGGGAAGAGGGGGGTCTGTCCTGAGGAAAGACCTGTTCACTACGCACACTCCACCCTCCCTTTCCATACACTAGAAGCATTATGTCCAGGAGCACCTTGTCTGAGATGGGAGCTTGTCCTCCTTGGAGCCCAGGGCCAGGGTACCGAGAGTGGGGCTGGAGGAGGGTGTCTGGCTGAACTGTGCCCCAAGCTTGGACACTGATGCTTTGTGTGGCTGTGCACCAGATTCTGCTGAACCACCTCTACCCCCTCCTGCTGCCCCTCAGGGGCCTGTTATCACAGTCTAAAAAAACAATTGCCAACTGATCCCCGGAGCCAGGAAGACTCCCGCTGGGTGATGATTTCATTCACACTATTTCCCTTAAGCCCCTAGAGCTGCCTCATCTCCCTCGGCTCAGCTGCTACAGCCTGCAGCTAAATGAGATTTCTCATGGAGGGGGAGGGGACCCATGCTGGGGCTTGGGACAGGGGACAGCTCATGGTCAGATAATAAGAACCCAGAAAAGCCACCCAGGAAAAGTGGCCTCCTACATGTCTCACCTCCAGGAAAGAGGGGTGCAGAGCCTCATGGCAGGATGCCCCTCCCCGGCTTAGACAATATAAATAGCCACCCCATATTGAGCACCTACTGTTTGTCAGGCACCCTGTGGAGTGCTTTCAAAGCATTACCCCCAGCATCCCTGGGAGGTGCGTGTGATCTTTATCCTCCCTTTACAGACGGGACATGGGGTCTTTAAGTTAGCACAATCACAGCTGTGTGCAGACCTGCCTCAGGGTTCTGCAGGTAATACACAGAAAGCCCACAGGGGGAGCACCTGGGCTGTAGACTGGGACCCGAGTTCTAGCCTCTGCCCCACCTACCCTCCACTACTCTCTCATCTGGGGCAAAATCACTGACCTTCTCTGGGCCTGGACCTCTGCTTCCTGGGTGTAGCCAGAGGCAGAAATCAGTGAATTCCAATCTCCTTCATCGTTTTAACAGTAAAATTGAAAAAAATCAAGGATCTCCACCTGACAATGTTCTATGAGAATCCTTTGGCCAAGAAAAATGTATACTGACAAGCTAGTAGGAATTGAGTTATGCTTTGAAGTGATTTTAGTTTTACTCATAGTAACTGTGTCTACATCCTTTTCATCAATAGTAATATGACAAGGTGCAAAACACAGTATTTGTTCCATCCATCAAGGCCTTTGAATATTCTCTCAGGCATTACTTTGGGAGAGGGGAGGACCAAGCCATGCCCTCACTCAGCAGCAAAGCTCAGAGAACAGATTCCTGAGGAGACATGTTAGCTCCGAGGGGAAGGACGGGGGTCGGGGGTGGGGGGTGGAACGAGAGCCCTGCAGACAACTCTCCCCAACTCACTGCCTGCCTGCTACAAAGAGCTACACCCGAATGAGAAGAATGATATGCCTGCTGAAAACCTTTTCAAACACTCTAAATTGACAATGCAATTGTGTATTAGGAAAGGGAGTTGCAATAGACAGACCTCTTCAGAGCTGGAAGTTGTTATTTCTCCATTTCAGCTAAGGACAGAAAAAGTAGTCCGGGGCTACAGAAAGAAGGGTCTTAGGAAAAAGAGCACCCCCGCTTTTTTTTCTCATGTCCCACCTCCTTAAATATCTCCTCCCCCCGCCCTTCTTGTGCACACTCACAACCAGGAGTAATAGGGGCAGGTGGCCAAGGGCAGCCCTGGGAGGAAGAACTTTATAAAGACAAGCATCCACCCCCAGCAGTCCGGGTGACTTAGCTCTGCCTGAAGACAAGAGGATGGATGTCTCATCCACCCCAGGCTATAAGGGGCATTTCCGTCAGAGGTGACACACTGAACCAGCCCTCTGCAAAACCCCCTTTCCAAAATGTCATTCTCCATGGTAAGAGCTGATTGTTTTGGAGTTTGGTTCCACATAAGTCTGATTAGACCTACATGGAATTTAAGACGTTGTCACGCTGGGGTCTGAGGCCCGGCCGGCCCAGGAAATGTGATCTGGTGGAATTATTTTCATTTGTTCAAGTAATAATATATGGTAGCTGCTTTTATTAACACAGCATTCACTTGGCACGAGTGCTTTTCTCACCAGGTCCAAGCAGCCAGCACTCCGGGGCCATGAGAACTGGGCTCAGGATGCGGGAGACATAGTTTAAGGGGCTGGGTCTGGATTCCAGGTTGGGCATCAGTCTGGGCAGCAGGAAAATCCCATTGGCCTGAAGCATTGGCTGCGTCAAAGAGTTCAGGGAAACAGTCTTGGCCTCTGGCCACCTGAACCCTAAGGACGAGGCAGAGGGCTGCAGAAAGGGACGGGCAAGGGAAAGAGGGGGCTCTGAAAGCAAACTTCATCCACTTGTCTTGTTTCACTTTAGATTTGTACACAGTTCTGGTGAAGGCCGGGAATATGAGCAAGGGTAGAGAAAAAGAAACAAATGGAAAGAAAGGAAAGTAGGAAAACATTTTTTAGAAGAGAGGGAATTGGAATAATCAAAATGGGATGAGCAGAGAACAAAGCACAGTGCGTACAACCACCACTGCGCAAATTTAAACAACGTTTCAGGAGCCCCAGATGCTAGGAAATGCTGGATTCTTAAACTGGACACATTCTAGAATGGAGGATATGGGCAGATGCCCTCGGAGTTCTTGCCTGAATCACTCAGTTCGTCTCCCTTCCCTTCTTCTCCTCCCTCTCCCCCGCACACTGGCACCAGGGTTTGATTTCCTCTCTAGAGTTTGCAAACCACACTCGAAACCTGTCCCGTAAGCACTGTCCAGATCAGAAGTGAATTCTTCTGGAAACTGATGGCAGGTTACTCTCCAGGGACGTATAAGTTAGACCAGAGGGGAAAACGGTGGTAGGGGCTGGACAGGACAAGGGGGGAACCACCAGTTTCTGATGTAAATGTTTCCTTGCTCCATTTCCTGGCCCATCTTGTATCCTGAACTCCTTTCCTGCTTTAAATAATCTGCTTACATGATTAGGTAATATGTGAACACAGTATAAGGGGTGGGGAGAAAGGTGCAAAAGAATATGCCATGGAAATTTAGTCCCCTTCTCATTGTCATCTTGAAACTGCTAGTATCTGCCTCCCCAGAGAAAGATAGTACCGGTCCGTGTGTGTTGCTCCAGGAAGAACCTGTGTCCCTGTGAGTGTGCCCTCGCTGTTATCTTATAAAGTCACACAAATAAGAGCACACTACACACCGTTTTGAAGCTTGCCTCTTCACTTACCAATATGTCTTTGAAACCATTTCAAGTCCGTGCACATGGAGGTTCCGTATTTGTTCATGACTTATTCAATTATGTGAATCTGTTGGAACTGAATTAACTGCTTCTCTCCTAATAGACAATTCATTGTTTTTAGTCTTTTACTATTAAAGATAATGTTGCAGTGAGTAACTCTTGTACATGTGTGGGAGTGTGCCAGTAAGATAAATTCCTAGAAACAGAATTATTAGTCCTTTTTTATTCTAGTAGATATTGTCAAATTGCTCTGTATAGAGCTTATAACAATATATACACTCACAGATGTTAAATGAGAATTCCTAGTCTTCATGCCCTCACCAAAGAAAGAATATCATCAATGGGCACCTGGGCGGCTCGGTTGGTTAAACATTGGGGCTCTTGATTTTGCCTTGGGTCATGGTCTCAGGGTCGTGAGATGGAGCCCTGAATTAGGCTCCAAGCTTAGCACACAGCCTGCTTGATATTCTCTCTCTCTCTCTCTCTGCCCCTCCCCCCCCGCTCACATGTTTTCTCTCTCTCTCTTAAAAAAAAAATTATCAAACATCTGACTTTTTTTAATCAAACAATTAAAAATGTTATTTCACCATTATGACTTAGATTCCTCTTATTAGGTACATTTTCTCATGTTCAAATGTTAATTGTATTTCCTTTTCTGTGAACGGTCTGTTCATAAACACTGTCCATTTCTCAGTTAAGGGTTCTGAATATAATAACAAAATGTGCTCTCTGACACATATACATTGCAACTATTTTTTTTATTTTATTGTTTTTATTACTATTATTTTTTTAAGTAAGCTCACACCCAGCATGAAGCCCAACATGGGGCTTGAACTCATGACCCTGAGATCAAGACCTGAACTAGACCTGGACACTCAACTGTCTGAACCACCCAGGTGCCCCAACATTGCAATTATTTTTTTTATTTATGCAACTATTTTTTAACTGAGTTTGCTATTTATATTTTTGTTTTAAGGCAGTTTTTTTTTCCAGGCAGAAGTCAAATTTATTGGTTTTGCTTTTTTTATGGTGTCTAGTTTTTTGTGTCCTGCTCAAAAAGATCTTCCCAACTCAAGATTATTTAAACAATTTCTTTTCTGGACTTTTAAGACTCTCTTTTTCACATTTAAATCTTTGCTACTTGTAGAATTTATTGTAATGTAAGGAATGAAATAAGAAATCAAACTCTATTACTATTATTATTATTATTAGATATTATCCAGTTGTTCCAACACCATGTTTTCTCTAGTGATTTGAAATGCTACTTTTATTTTATGTTAATTTCAGATCCATTTTTATTTTATATTGACATATATTTGGATCTACTTCTGGACTCTGTATTTTGTTCATCGATCTGCACCAGATCTTTTTTTTTTTCCTAAGAAAGAGAGAGAGAACACATGATGCACATGTGTGCGTGGGTAGAGGTTTGGTGGCAGAAGGAAGGAGAGAGAACCCCAAGCGGGCTCCATGCTCAGCGTGGAGCCCCACGTGGGGCTCGATCCCAGGACCCTGGGATCATGACCTGAGCCAAAATCAACAGTCCAACGCTTAACCGACTGAGCCACCCAGGTGCCCTTGCACCAGACTTTTAATCGGTGTAGTTTTATTTCTCAGTTAAATTTACAATCAATCCTGAGTGTGCTTTCTCCTAGTGTTGTTGCTCCAGAGCTTTGCTCACTGACAATCTTAGCTCCCATGGCTGACTCTTCACCCCATGCACACGTGAAGAAACCATGGTCCAGAGAGACCCCAAAGAGCAGTGCCAGAGCATCAGCCTCTCTGTATCCTAGTTCTGTGCTCTTCTCATACAAGTTCAAGGTCTCTGAGTCATTCAGTCAATAATTGCAGAGCTTAAAAGCGAACACGTCCACAGCAGGTTTTGCAGGAATGGCGATCCAGGGTAAGACAGTCTCTCAGGGCTTTTAATGTAAAGTAGTTAATGATAGAGAATTATAGTATTGACAATATTTTTTATTTTACTATGTGCCAGATATTATACCAACGATTTTCTGTATGTTATTTCAATTAATGCTCACTCCAATTCTATGACATAGTTATTCTTACTGCCCCCCCACTTTACAGATGAGAGAACTGAGGTTAAATCAAAGGAGAGAAGGTTAAATCACTTGCCCAAGTTCACAGAGCTAAGTAAGAGGTGAATCATCATCGATGTAACCTCAAAGCTAGTGCACACATATGCTCTGTACCTACTTTGATTAGTTTATTCTCTCTACCTTTGGGATATTCCTTCCACAAATACTGAGCATTCATAAAAAGGCTAGCTTGTGAAAATGCAAGCTCCCTAGTGTGGCACTAGGAAGCCAGCTGGTGTGGCTGGCTAAAGCTTTCACATTCATCTCAGGTAAATTAACACTTGTGCAAGTGTCTTATAAACAATAAATGGGGGGGTAGGGCTGAGTGGGGAAAGGAGGAAGGGATAAAGGGCAAGAAGAGAGTGTGCTGTTCCCTCTTTACACTGCACTGCCCCTTGCTCACTCTCAGGCTGCATCGAAAGCGCAAGTTAAGGGGGGAGGAGGGCTATCCACCTGTCTTGCTGTTGTTCCTGTTAAGTCATCAACCATTCAGCATCACGTACCTGACAAGACACAACCCTTGTCTTGGGCAACTTGGAGTCTATTGGGAAAGAAGAAGGTGTCCCTGGGGATCACACACTCTTGTACGTGCTGTGGGAGTTTGGGAGCCCAGTGAGCTAGCTCATCACCCTCCATTCCTAACAGGAAGAGGCTCTGGTCCATCCCCCGCGTCCGGCCAGCCCAGGGTGCTCATAGTACGATTCCTTCAGAGAAGGTCAGACGACACCTCTGGCAGAGCCAGCCAGCCATTGAGTGGGCTTTTTATAGCCAATGGCCTCAGTCAGCAGGAAGGAGTCAGAAATTACATCCCACCTCTCTCTTTTTGTTTCATTCTGTATTTCTTTTGAGACTGGATCCCAGATATCCTGGCTCTCACCTTGCTCTCTCTTCCTCTAGACCCCACAGAGCCGCTCCCTGTCCAAAGCACAGAAACCTCCCCAGCCTCCCTCAGCAGTGGCCCCAAAAGCCTGGGGAGGAAGGGCCCTCTTTTCTAGGAATAAAGGAGGACATGGGTGAGGTAGCGGGAATGAACTTGTTGATGTGTGACAGGAAGTTCAGTATTCATTTTCTGAACAGATGGTCCACACGCGCTTCTCTACCAAATTAGCACTGAAGGGGCTGATTTATCACTGGCCCCAGACTCCACGGCACCACCTGCCACAGAGGGAACCAGGTTCTCTTCCCCATAAAAATGGCTGCTCCTCACCATCTCTGTTCCTGAACTTCCCTGGAGAGCTGTGAATGTCTAGGAGGCACCGGGCATCTTCTGAGCTCAAAGTCAAAACCAAGAATAAACCTCTTTAAGGGGTAGAAAACCTAGAGCATAAACTGGGAAAGACAGAGTGAGGGGACACCCATGAAAAGAAGAAAGGGTTAACATAGTCAACAGACAGCACTGGAAAGGACAAAGAGTCATCTGTCCCCAACCTTCTGCTAACTGCTCCTCATCTGCACCCGCAGCACACAGCTTGCATGAAAGGGAACAAAGGCTGAAAGGGAGGAGCCTGCCCAAGGTCACACAACTAGGACGCAGAGAAGCCACTAAGTGGAGCCGGGCTCCCAATCCTGCTCCACTAGACCACCTCTCACAGTGGACTTGAGGAAACAGTCTATTGTATCCTTTTCTGAAGGGAATAAATTATCAGCTAGGTGCTTAGTGGAGAGCGCCCTGAACTGAAAGTCAGGAGACCCACGCCATGTGACACAGACCATCTATCCATGTCCCTGAACCTTGATTTCATCCTAAAGGAGGGAATGTGAGAAGGGTCCAACAGAGCTCAGAAGTCTCTTCCTTTCTGACCTTCCATGACTCGGTTCACCTAGGATGGCTCAGATTCCCTGCTGGTTGTCTTACAGAGGGGAGGTGAGGTGCACCCAGTAGGGGGCCTGTTACACCTCATTTATAATTGAGCCTCTGTTGTTTGTCCATTTCTTTGACAGCCCAGCTTCCAAGAGGAATGCAAGTTCAGAGAAACCCTTCTGCCCAACAATTACAATGCCTATGAGTCAGACCTGTATCGAGGGACCTACATCGCACTGAGCAAATACGGACGGGTAAAGCGGGGCAGCAAGGTGTCCCCAATCATGACTGTCACTCACTTCCTTCCCAGGATATAAGGACCCTGAAAGGAGGCTTGCAGATCGAAAGCAACATCTTTTGTATTGGAATTTTGCACAAATGAACAATTCCCCTTGCCCCCCATGACTCCTGAGTCAGGCTTCTCCTGTGCTTGGGGAGAAGGCACACCAGACCCTATGGTATATAACTAACCCAAGAGAGGGGTTGCAACCAACATCCTAGAATGGCAATGGATACATGCTCTGACCTCAACTGAGGAGAGAAGGTACATGTGGCATATGACCATGTGCACAGGGAAAGGTCAGGGTGGCGGTATGTGTGTGTGCTGATGTATACCTATACATCCTTGTGTAGGTGGTCTGAGCGAAGGCATTGCAGAGCATCAGGTTTCTTTCTCCGGTATCACTGCAGCAGGAATCTGCCTGCAAGAGTATCATTTGTCAGACCAGCAGGATTGATGTGTACTCCCATTCTGCCTCTTTCCAATCATCCTTCCGTTCAGAAGCGACTTGAGTGCACGCATGGCTTGCACAGGCAGTGGGAGCAGCTGTCTTCTAAGCATAGAGGGCAGGGTGGGAGGCAGTAGGGTTTGTCTGCAAACCAGAAAGTTTGCACAGGCTCCAAACTTCCTGCCTATGGGGGCTCCGGGGACATTGGGCTGCCCTGTCAGGGGAGTTGGGGGAGAAGGGATCCTCTTCTTGAAGAAATGGGGTACAGCTGTATCTCGGGCAGTTGGGGAAGGCCTGCTGGAAGCAGCCGAAGGGACTGGATGTTCTATGGAGTGCCATTCGGCCTGGAGGATTCAGTGCTATGTGCGACTCCAAGAACAAGCCGGGCCAGGCTCCCTGCCCATAACTTTTCCTCACTTTGAACTGGGTCTTATTTTAACCTCAGATGACAAGGATCCTAATAATGGCAACCTCTTTGGCAAGGGGTGAGGGGGTGCAAAATAGGGCTGAAGGAAGTAGAGAGGCTTTGGACTGCAGATGATAATTCCTCTCCAGCTACGTCCGGGAAACTCACCCAAGTCCTCATCTGATACTCTCACTTCCTTCTTGATCATCCTCATCTCACATACACACTGGTGCCTGGATGCAGTAGAATGGGCACCATGACCTCCAGACTTTGCCCCCTCTGGCCCCTCTACAGTAAGAGAAGAGTGATAATCCTGTGAAATCAAGCAGCCAAGCTGAAACAGCTCCTTGCTGTACAATGCCTTCTTGCCTCCTGTCCTTTGAGAGTATTTAAAGCAGAGGTTCCCCCAAGTGACTATAAATGTTGTCTGCTTGGAGCCTTCAGATTCCTGAACCATTGGAATGTTCCTAAATCTGAAACCAGAGAGAGCCATATCAGAGTGCAAATATTTTCGGCATACGTGAACCATCAAGTTACAAAATGACCTGACACCCTCTGCTACTCTCAGGGGCCCATGCCTGCAAGACAACCCCTCATCTGCTGCAAATACCTTCCTTCATCTTCGACATACCTCTCTATTTGCAGATGCAGCCATCTATAGATAGATCTGAGCTGAGCTACTGTGAGCTGCACATGGAGGTTGGCTACCCAATGGAGGCATCATACTGGCTATGGCCACCCAACGGAGACATCATACTGGCTACCTCTCTGTCGGGCACACATCAGGGAGGACATGTGCTGGATGAGGAGGGAAGTCCACACCAACGTGAGCAAAGATTGGGCAGACAGTAAGAACTCAGGAGCAAGAGTGGACATGACCAAGCCTTGGAAGAAACTGGAAGGAGCTGGGGTCTTGGGTCAAGTGGAAGGGGGAGAAAATTGGTCCATCTTGACCATTTGGAATATTTGAAGTACAGGTCTGCTTGGAGGCAGAGGACAAGGCTGATTATCTTGTCCAGAGTAATTTACTGGTCTCTTTGACAGGGTACATCAGAAACTGATGCATTCAGAACCTGAGGCACGTATCCGTACCCAATGGAAGGTGCCAGGAGTGCAGAAAGGCTGGGAGGATGGATGGACAGTGATCTGGTAGGGAGGAAAGTTTTAGGTCCCAAAGCATTAGTTCCTTTCTTCCTCAATCTGAGCCAACTTGGCATGAGAGGGGACACATTTCTAAAGAGAGTCTCAAGGCCTCAGACTGCTAGACCTTTCCTGCATCTCTGTGGAGGCTCATAAAAGTGCTCAAACACTGACAAGGGGTCCCCCCAAATGTCCACTTCCATATCTCATGCTAAGAGTGAGAAGGAGAAGCTATGATGCGCCTAGGACCAGGCAGGCTTGCTATGCAGTCACTATGCCAAGGCACCAGCACACCCATTGCCTATGACTGGAATCAGTTCCTAGCAGCAGGGCATCTTTTCTAACTGGTACCAGGACCTATGCTGTACCAGTTGTTGAACGTTCTGAATATATTACTGGATGTGGTGATGCATTGTTGACTCTTTAAAATGCTTCCTATCCAGAGGAGTTCTCTCCCAAGAGCTTTCTCTTTGACCTGTAAGTGGCTTAGGCTTATGACAAGTCACTCTCCAACCACAGAAGTGGGTTAAGGGGCAGGAACAGAAGACGATCAGCTACTTCTGCTGCTACTGTGTCTGTACACAGGGGTTCAGAGTTGTCTCCTGTCTGATCACCATGTCTACTGAGTTCTGGACTGAGCTTTCAGCCCTGTTGAGGCTGCAGCAGACATTGCATAGGCAGGGGAAAGAACAATCCTCAACTTCCTGCTGTCATGTACTACGAACAACTTGGGTCCTCTCTCCTGCAGATCCTGAGCTGTGACCCTGGTTTATAGATTTTTGTAGTCATTGGCTTCTCTCCTATCCTGAACCTTCTCTGGAGTAAACTTGGGGCTCCAAGAACCCAGATGCTGCCTTATTCCTTCTTCAAGAGCAAACAATAAAAATGAGAGCAACATATGAGCACATCCTTGGAGATGAACTTCTCAGCTGGGGAGAGGTGAGCTCAGAAACCATAGGGGACCTCCAGGCCCCCTGTAGAACCTGCACTCTCCTAAGGACAATGGGTGGACCTCAGAGGAAACCAGAAAACCCCAACTGCCCCATTGAAGCTTTTGATTGTGTTCACTCCATCATTTGCTGCCTTCTAACACTCCTACCTTTCCCACTTGCCTGCACTTTTGAACCTCCTTTGGAAGGCAGAGTATAATGTTGTAATTAATATCTTACCATTATCCTTCATAGCCTTCCCCCTCTGCCGCCATGTCCCACAACATGTCCAGGGCACGCACTCTAAGCCCCTGGCCAGGGCCATTCTATGGCTCAGGAAAGAGAGTATTTTCTCCTGTCTTCTGATCCAGGCTACAAACCTCTCTCCTTTTTTAGACATATAGGATCTTCCCAGGCCAGTGACCCAGGCCAAAATTCTCTCCTGACCTAGTCCTATGCTGGGAAGCTTGGAATTCTTCTCATGATGGCACTGGACCCCTTTCTTGTCCTAGATGTCAGAGCCTCCAAGTTATCATTCTGTAGAATCCTAAGATAGAAAGATGTATAAAAGTCCACAAGCTGTAGTTCTCCTTCCTCCCAGCATTGTAGGTTTACTGCCCTTGCCCATTATGTGCCACGGCCACTGGTGCAAACATATCTGCCAAAAGTGGTTGCTGGCCCCTAAGACATGGGGATATTTTCTCTCCTGTCTATCCACTTCTGCTGCTTTTCATGTGGAAAGAAGCTAGAAAGCTCCTATAACTTTCTGTCCCCAAAGGCTCTGGGTCAGATGTCACTGAGGAAAGACTCTCTGCCCCTTGCCACTTTCGCGTCTAGGAAGTCGGTCTCTCAAATCTGCCTCCCACCCCTCCACTAGGCCTGGAATGGCTACTCATTCTGCTACCTCCCAGAATGTTTGAGACAAAGCCAGAAGAGTAGATAGAAATACTCCATTCTGTGCTTACACCTGAGTTCATGTTTCCTCTTCCCAGAATGGGAGGAGGGAGTGATTATGCCCAAAACAGATCCTGAATCTAGTCCATCATGCCGAGAGCCAACACAGAACCATGTTTGTATACCTCATTGAACTACCAAAATTCCAGCACTCAGACAGCTGTGTCCTCATGTGGTTTCCCCTTTCTATAAATCAATAAGTACCTCAGGCTGGGTCCCAGTGCAGAGCTGTCCTCAAGTTTGGGTCAAGTGAGTAGAAAAACTCAGAATTTGTTCAGTCATGTGCTTGTAAAATGTGATGCTTCTATTTTTTAATATGTATGTGCTATGCACAAACCATATCATGTTCCAGCAAAAAGTAAAAGGTCTTTTTATACGTTCCTCTAAACTGTTTGACTCCACCCCTCCTATTAAAACTCACAACGAATCTCTGGGTTGTGGCTGATTTTCACCTTGATTCTTTCTCATATGTCAAGGAGGAAGGCGAAGGGAAACAGAAAGCATTGATTCATGGTGCTGTCCATATTATAGATTCATGGTGCTGTGGATTATTGAGGCAGGGAGAAATCATGTGAGTCACTTCGTCCAACCACCATATTTTATAAATGGAGAATTCAGCCCCAAAGAGGAAGGAAGCACCATAGACCATAGTGAGGCAGCAGCCCTCTTCTTCTTCTGCCTTAGTTAAAGCAAGATATCCACATTTCCGTGACTATACCATTTACTGATTCACTTATTCACCCATCAAGAAATAGTTATTGAGCACCCTATCTCTGTGCTGCATTAGGTGGAGTTTTGGGATATGTGAGTGAATGAGATAGACGCACACAACTTGCGTTAAACTTGCATTTTACAAACTTGCATTTAAAAAAAAAAAAACTCTCAAAAACTTGCATTAAAAAAAAAAATCACCCAAGAGTATGTTAAAAGGCAGATTCCCTAGCCATACTTGCAGAGATACTGATCCAGAGGCCTGGATGGGGCTTGGGAGTCTACCTTTGTAACACACACCCCAGGTGATTCTGACATTGAGAAGCCCTAGTCTAGTAGAATGACTGGAATTATAGAATATTTGAGTTAAGAGAGACTGTATAAATTATAAAAAATCTTTTCATAGGTTAAAAGAAAAAGACCAGGAGCTTAAGTTTCTCACCCAGGATCACAAAGCCAGACGAGAACCCATGACTCCCAAGCTTATTCTCTCATGTTCCAGGTACCCCTTCCTGCACCGCCCCCATCATCACACCTGTAATCTCCTGACCATGTTCCTCATCATGCCACTCCCTCCCATATCCCTCTTCTATTTCTCATGTAGTCTCTGGAAGAGACTAAAATGTGCCTTCAGTTGAGCAATGCTGGGTTCTGAATAAATCCATGTACTCTTGGAAGAGCTGCCTGGTCCTGTGGCCTCTGCGCATCATTCTTATATTTATCTACACAATTAATATTTCTAAAGTCCTACTATGTGCCTTGGAATATCACTGAGAAAAATTATATGTGGGCTTATATACTGGCAAGGAAGACAGACATTAAACAAATAATCACAGCAAAATGTGATAAGTGGCATGAGAGACAAAGTCCAGGTGTACTATGGGGGCACAGAACAGGGTCCTGAGCTCATCTGGGTGGACAAGGGCATCCATCCCAGAGAAAGGTGAGCTTTGAGGGTTATCAGCCAGATTTGGGGTGGGTGGAGGGGAGAGAGGGCACAGCAGGTGTTTGGAGGTGCAGGTGGGAGCCCAGAGGAAGAACAAGACACCTTGGAGGACCTGAACCAGGGCCAGTGTGTCAGGTATACAGAGAGAGGGAGGGAGTGAGATGGAGCTCAATCCAGGACATTCATTAGGAACTGTATCATGGAGCACCTGGCAAGTATAAGGTGCTTGAATATTTTTTTATTTTTTGTATATAATTCACCCTTTTCAAATGTACAATTCAATGATTTTTAAGTTACCAAGTTGTGTAACCATCACCATACATCAGCTTTAGAACATTTTCATTACTCCACTTAGATTCTCTGTGCACATTTACTCTTAATCTCCACTTCACCATTTCCACTGCAGGCAACCATTAATTAATCTACTTTCTGTCTCCATAGTTTTGCCTTTTCTGGGTATTTCATGTAAAGAAATCACACAATATGTGGTTTCTTGTATTTGGCTTCTTTCACTAAGGAGCTTGAATTTTCATTTAAAAAAAGGTGAGGTCTGCCCTTGCTGATTTTAAGAAGTAACAGGACCAGAAAGGGGTTAGAAAGATGGTTGCAACTGTCATGTGTAGAGTGGCGTGGAGGAAGCAAACCCTCTGCAGGGAGGATGGCTGGAGGCTGTTGGAGTGCTCCAGGCTGAGGACATGGTGACAGAATAGAGTGGTGACAGCAGATGAAAAGAAGGCTGGTCATTTCACACAGCAGTCCTAACCCCAGGAAACTCTTCATAGGCTGAACCTCATTCTTCTAAAACATGGGAACCAGCCTCCACCATTTTCCGAGGTGAATCTCAAGAGATTTAATATTGTCTGTTTGATGAGCACTCTCATTCCTAGATGGACCAACCAAGAAGTTCCTCTGCTGGTATCTGTGTCCATCATCAAGGCCTTGAGGTCCAGGGCAATGGTTCTGAACATAGGCAAAGGGACGTTACAACTTCATTTTACAAATAATGCTCGACCAGGATCGCTGTTTCCTCTCCTTTCCTCAGGTTTTAAGAGAGAGTGCCAAAAATGCCAAGAAAAGCTAATACCAACTATTGAACTTTTGTTGTGAAAACAATATTCCGGGAGTACTCTGGAATTTTCCACACCCAGTCAAAACTTCTATACCATATTCTCCTCCTGTTTTATACAACAGGAAATGATGCTCAGAGTGAAAACTTCTAGGTCTGCAAAATCCTCAGTTGACAAATGTATTTATTAAGAAATAAATGCATATTTTAAAAAGATTTCAACATAAAACTGTGGGCACTCCTCTGAAAGAGTTTAAAGTTCGGTTTAAAAAAATCAGCCAACCAAAATATTCCACTCCTTGAGCATTCTTTCTAAGGTTGCCCTGAGAGGGAGAAGAGAGCCTATTCACGGTGGCCCTTTGGAAAGCTGAAGAGTCACTTGACTGGCCAGTTGTAGTGTTTATTATAAATATCAGTGATTAATCATTACTTATTTCTATAAGGAGCACTAGAGCCCTCCCATCTGGTTTGGTGGACCACTCTCCATCTAACAGGCCAGTATATGTCGCCATGAGACAAGGCTACTTGTGGTTCCAGGGGACCACAGGGGTGTTCTCCCTCTTGGAGAGGTGCACAGAGTGCCTATCTCAGTCAGTTCAGGCTGCCTTCACAGATACCACAGACTGGGGGATTAAACAACAGATACTTACCTTCTCACCATTCTGGAGTCTAGAAGTCCAAGATTAAGGATCAGCAAGGTCAGTTCTGCTGAGGCCTCTCCTTCTAGCCTGTAGACAGCCACCTTCTTTTTGTGTCCTCATGTGGCCTTTCCTCTGTGTGTGGACATGGAGAGAGAGAGCTCTCTGGTGTCTCTTCCTCTCTTTATAAGGACACCACTCCTATAGGATTCTGGTCTGCCCTTATGACCGCATTTAACTCGAATCACCTCCCTAAAAGGCTCTATCTCCAATTACACTCACATTAGGGATTAAGGCTCCCACACGTGAATTTTGGGGGTATGCAGACATTCAGCCTATAACAGTGCCCCACTGCCATCTGGGGAAGTCTGGCCTCAGACATGATGTCATTCTAACAACATTCCAGGAAGGAAATTGTCAGTCCATTTACCAGACTCCCAGGGGCTCTGTTATAATCACAAGTAGCCTTCTTGTGGGGGCCCTATTCTTTTGAGTAGGTGAGCTAGGCAGTTACCTCTAAGGTAATGGTTCATAACTGGGGATAATTTTGACATGTAAGGGGGACATGTAGGGGATGCTTGACAATATGAGGGGACAGTTTTGACTGTCACAACAGGGGGTACAGAGTGTGTAGAACTACTGACATTTCACGGGTCGTGGCCAGGGATGCTGCTGAACATCGGGCAACATACAGGACAGCCTCCTAACACAAAGAATGATCCAGTCCCAAATATCAATAGTGCCGAGGTTGAGAAACCTGCTCCGAAGTGTAGCACACCTCTCGTTTGTCCTGATATTCTTCTTTTTTTTTTCAATATTTTATTTATTTATTTGACAGAGAGAGAGACAGTGAGAGAGGGAACACAAGCAGGGGGAGTGGGAGAGGGAGAAGCAGGCTTCCCGCTGAGCAGGGAGCCCGATGCGGGGCTCGGTCCCAGGACCCTGGGATCATGACCCGAGCCGAAGGCAGACGCTTAACGACTGAGCCACCCAGGTGCCCCTGTCCTGATATTCTTAAATTAACCCTCATCAAAGACCCAGGTTAAGAAGGAAAGCCTGGAAGAGAAGCTTCGGATACCATTAACAACCCTTACACCAAGACCCAATCTCCAGGAGGTCCTTGTAAGATGTGATCAGGGGAGCATCCAGGTGGCTCAGTCGGTTAAGTGTCTGACTCTTGATTTTGGTTCAGGTCATGATCACAGGGTCATGGGATTGAGCCCCATGTCGGACTCCATGCTCAGCGTGGAGTCTGCTTGAGATTCTCTCCTTCTCCATCTGTCCCCTCCCCCAGCACATGTGTTCTCTCTCTCTCTCTCTGTCTCTCTATCTCTCTCAAATAAATAAATAAAATCTTTAGAAGGAGGAGGAGGAGAAGGAGAAGGAGGATGTGATCAGGGCAGTGGGTTTTCACGACTTGTCCAGAGAGTAGGGTTGGCAGATAGACACTGAGAAACCTTACACTTAGGGACCGGTTTGCATTTCTGCGTCAGCAGAGTGGCATGAGGGGCAGGTCACTAGGATCAAGGGGAAGGAACTCAACAGGCCCTTACTTTTCTTTCTCACCATTGTCCTGCATCCTCTCACACCTGGACCAGGGATCTACCTCCAGGCCCCAGCCTCATGACAGCCAAGCAGAACTTTTCTTCAGAACTTTAGCCATAAATTGTTTTTATGTATGTGATCCTAATTTCTTCATTTTTTTTCAAAGATCACAGCTGATTTTCATTTCCTCAAGGTTATACAATTAAAACCACATTCATGGTAAAAAAAAAATGTAGAAAACTCAGGAAATTAAAAAATTACTTCATCACTCATAATCTCACTCCCCAAAGACCACTGCTGTTAAGATTTTGTTGTATTCCCCTTCACCCTTTCGTATGTAAAACAAATGTAGTATGTGGGACACACACATTATGGGATGCTGCTGCAAACAATTTTATTTCTGTCTCTCCCTGGCCCTTTAAGTTTGCTCCATGGAGATAGCATCCTTGGAGAAAACTCAGGTACTCGCAAGGCTTTTCTGACCACTCGGGGCTAATACAAAGCCATAGGCATTTCAAGTTGCAAAAGCAACTTTTTTTTTCAAGTTTTCTTTTTCATTTAAGTTGCAAAACAGAGCCACAATTCAGAATTATAACACCAGAATAATCTGCACTTTGGTCTTCATTCAAAGGTAAGACTTCTTCCCCCCAACCCCAGCTGGGGCTGCTGCAGGTATGCAAGAAGGTATGGTCGTGGCCAGTTTCTTCTCACTTCCTTAGGCACCTCCTCAGAGACTTGCTAGCATTGTTAATGACCCTTTTGGGGTGCAGAAGGGAGGCCAGGAGGAGGAACGGCAAGATGAGCAGCAACATTCTCACCTGAGTGGCCCTATTATAAATTGGCTTTGTGTTCTCTGGGCCTGGTAAATACCTAAAACTCTCTCTCTCTCTCTCTCTCTCTCTCTCTCAAACTCTTTCTCAAGATCATTCACTCTCAATACCTGTCTCTTTCTCTCATTAGGGGCTGCTTTAGATTTTTCAGGGACCATCCATCTCTGGAAAATTCTTGCCTATAACATTCACGACCCAGGGAGTTCATCTTTTGCGGGGAGGAGTGGGGAATTTGCCTACTTCCTTTTCATCCCCTTAGAAGGCAAGCAATCCACCTGCAGCTTCTTTCTGCCATAATCCATTACTTATCTAGGAGGCTGTATTAAACAAGCTCTGAGTCATCCCCTCTCCCATATGTGACCCACACTCAGTCCTTGGGAAATACAGAGACAATCCTGGCCCCTATAAACTCCAGAGCAGAAGCAACCTGCCCTTCACCCTTACCACAAGAGCAGCACTGAACCCTCCTTTCTCCTGCCTTGGAGATTTTCCAGGCAGAATCATACAGCATCCATCGTGTCCCTCAACCTTGGGGACACATGTCCAGCCTTCTGTGGGATCTCACCAACTGGCTAAGGCAATCCAGGCCCTCCCAAAGAGTCCTCTAAAAAGTCTCCTCCTAAAAATCCAGTTCTCAAAACCTTATTTTCTGACCCTTGATATGGATGAATCCCACGAATTCTTGAGCCTATGGCCCCCCAATATTCTCTGGCCCTTCTCCATTCTTCTTCATCCAACTCTGCCTCATCCTTCTCCAGGGTCAGCTGTGGGTTCCTTCTGATCTCCAACAGGAAAATAACACATCTCAAAGTTTTTACGGTCTTCTGTTCATTTGTAATTGGGAACAACCAGCAAAACAACAATTATAAGTAAATTTAAAAATAAGTAACCCATAACTCTTGATTAAAAATATTTTAAATCCATAGACAACAATTAGGAGGGTGGAGGGAGAGAGGTAGCAAAATTTGGAGGAGAATAATAGGAAATAACACTAATTATGTTTTACCTCCTTACCGATCTAAATGTATGTTTCCCTTTATGGAATGTGTTATGTGTTTCTTGACATGTTAATAAAACTTTGGGAAACTAAAGATGTAATTATTTTATAAAGAAGAACAAAAAATATTCAGCAGAAAAAAGCCATTTCTTTATGTTTTCCAAATTGTTGAAAAAGTTGGAAAGTTAAAACTTCCAAAAATTTCTTCTTTTTCTGGTTTTCCTCCCACAGTTCACATTGTTGTTTACTTTTTTGGCTAAGCACATTTCAATTATCGTATACTTTGGTTCCTTTGTCTCTCGGGGTCTCTTACGCAGAACACCTGTCTCCCAGAAGGAAGTCAAGGCAACCATTATTAGGCCCTTTGGTACTGCCCCCTTGTGGTTGCTTTCTTAATAATGATTATTTCATCTCTAGATATCATCCCTTAGATGTTTAAGAAAGATCCACTGAGTGCCAGTTGTGAGATGAGACTTGGATGCTAATTTTAGAAATGAATGGATCATAGTTTTGCCTAGAAAGAGCTCATAGTCCTTAGTGGAGGACAATGACCTGCCCAGTTAATGTTCTAAGTCAGAATACTTAGGTGAAGTCGCGGAGGCAGAAGTGACTCACCAGAGTGGAAGCATGGGAAGACGTGTGGAGGAGGGGCCACTGGGGCTGGGGCTGCATGGATGAAAGGCACACGGAGAAAAAAGAGGGATATTCTAGGCTAAGAAGAGCCTGGGCACAGGCCCCTGTCAAGATATAAAACACAAGCTAAATTCAGCTTAGTGTGGGGCTAGAATATGGAGTTGGGAGGCAGATGGGGGCTGGGGTCAGATCTTGGATGTGCCATTCAAGAGCTGCACGATCTTAGGTGAGTTATTGAAGTCTCAGTTTCCTCCTCTATGGCGATGGGACAATAACAGTGCCTATCTCATACAGTCCTTGTCAAAATTAAATAGAATCATGTACATATAACACTTTGTACAGTGCTTAGCCTATGTCAGGGTTCAGTAAATGTTAGCTGTTAGAGGCAAGTAGTTAGGGTGCTTTGGAGTGTGGGTGGCATGGAAGGGTGTGGAGGGGAATGTAAGTTGGAACCAGATCTTGATTGCCAAGCCAAGGAGCTCAAAATTATCTTGTAGACAGTGGTTGTACCGCTGCAGGTTTTTACAAGGGAAGTGGTGTGATGAGATCCTATTTTAAGAGGAGACTTCTGGGACAAGGATAAAAGATTGGAAGCAAGGAAGTTACTAGTTCATTTATTAAACAAATACTTATTTAAAACCTACTCACTTTAAATAACCATGCTGGTACTTGTGAAGATCAGTAAACTGGAGACGGTGGGCCCCTATCTATTGGGAGCTTTCATTTCAGGGGAGTCTAGACCGTCTGCTAAGTCAGCACAGCAATATTACACATCGTGGGGAGGGGGGCTGGCAAGGAAACACACACGGCGCTAAAATGGAGAACTTCGGGGACCTGGGTCACTTAAGTGTTCTGTGCCTCAGTTTCTTCATCCATTAAATGTAATCAATAACCATGCTCTGCCTACTGTGAAGTCCATGTAGATTCACATGAGGTGATGTGCTGGAGGGAGTTTCATGAAGTGTAAATCACTACAGAAGGACGATGGGCTAGTTCTTACCCTGCTGATTACAGGTTCTTTGTGAGATCTTTGAGACCTATGCCCCGGGGTCCCCTGCGGTTGCTTCATCTATTCCTCTTTAGCCATTCCACACGCAAGATAGGTCTGGTTCTCCTCTCCCGTGTCCTTGCTCCTGCTTCTTAAGATCATATGGAGAGACAAAGGCAGGCAAGGGGAGGAAAGGAAGGATGGGAGGGAGGAAATATTCCTGTTAAGTGCCAGACCTGTTATATCAGTGGTTACCAATGGGAGCACCTGGACAACCTGGGAGGGTGTTTTGTTGTCCCAATGATTGGGGATGCTCCCGGCATTTGTGGGGGACAGTCCCCCATTGTAAAGAATTGTCCCGCACTCTGCTCAACTGTAAAATGTCATACAAGAGAAACACCTGTTCATAAATCTGAGCCTGGAATCAAACTCTATTTTACATAAAGCAGAAAGTGTTTTCCCATCAGTTCATACACAACGAACTCTCCAGCAAAGGTGTGAGTCCAGGGAAGATGGCACTTCGTTTTGCTGGGAAATTTCCAAGAGCAGTTCACCATTTTGGAAAATCTTATGATGGTGCTGTTGGTGGTCCTGAGTTATCAGTACGTGTGTGGCTCCCACATTCACAGTTGTTCTCTCTCTTTCTCTCTCTCTCTCTCTCTCTCTCTCTCTGTATTTACACAGATATACTTATTTAACCCTTACTTCAAATGTCAAAAACGCACATAACTTTTAATTAAACATATTTTTGCTACTCTGAAGTCTAATTTATCCACTGTAACTACGTATGAGCAACTGAATTCTTTATTTGGCCTGTTAATGTAGCTGTGCTTGAACACTTAAATCTTAAAATACAGAGTATTTTAAGTTACTTTCATTTCTCCTGCAGTTGAGGCATTCTAGTGTTGTTCTTAAAGTGGTGTGTGTAAATTATATTAACTATGAATTTCACTTCAGGATAGTAAACAGGTGTGATGCCTAAGTGGCTCAGTTGGTCCTGGTTGAGTCCTGCGTCCGTCCGGGCTCCTTGCTCAGCAGGGAATCTGCTTCTGCCTCTGCCTGCCGCTCCCCCTGCTTGTGCTCTCTCTCTCTCTGACAAATAAATAAAATCTAAAAAACAATTTTTTAAATAAGATAGTAAACATGGTGTTATAAAATATTTGCTATGAAATGTGCTGCTTTGTGTGACAAGTTAAAGAGCTGCTGTGTTGGTTCATTTAACAAGAGCAGGTAAAGATAAAGCTCCTGGAATCTCCTGGGGTCCTGTCACTAGGGCAGATTGAGAACTGTCTCTATTTACCCTTGCCTCCCTGGCCTTGTGGCTTCCTTGTAAGGTCTGTCGGGGCAGCTACTCTGTCTGGTCTGATTTTAGCAGGTTTGAGCACCCTACAGCAAGGACCAGGGTGGGGATGTCCTCACAGTTGCCCATAAAAATTCACACTGTGTCCAAAACCCCACACTAAGCCATTATACTCCTAGGATGTGATTGGGGGCAGGACAAGCCCCCAAATTACAAAGAATGAACAGTGCCCTTCTGATGGTATTACCAGTATAGGGCTGTCGCAGTCCCCAGTGACCTGAGCTGAGTCGCCTGGGCTAAATTTAAGTCCCCAAGGGACCCTCCCCCATCTGGATCCCTCTGGGGATCTGTCCTTCACCCTGGGAGTTCCAAGTAGCAGAAAGATGCTGTATTTATAGAGCATCCTTCTCAGAAGAGCTCCAGCCTCTTTTGGGACATTAGCTCATTGCAGCAGGGGTAGAGGGAGGAGAGAGCGAGCTGAACGCCGTGTTCTTCTCTCCCGTTAAGGCAGAGGAATGAGCCCCACTTTAGAGGCTCCCTGAGCCCCTGTCCAATGAGACCTTAACTGGGTCAAGTAAACCTCCGCCTAGTGGCCAGCACCGCTCTCCTGGCCCCTGTGGCCTGGATGTTGAGCTGCAAGAAGCTGGAGCTTCACCTTGATTTTTCATGTCCCGAGCAACCCTGACATGAGCGAGCTGCATATTTAGCAAACAGAAGCACAGATGCCAGTTAAAATTGGATTTCAGATAAACAATGAATAATGTTATAGTATAAGTATGCCCTCCAGAGCTCTTTTCTGGACACGGCAGGATCTCTGGCTGGATTATTTCTTTAATTGTGGTAAAATAGACATAACATAGAATTTACTATTTTAACCAGTTTTAACTCTACATTTTAGTTGCATGAAGTACACTCATGTTGTGCAGCCACCACCACCATCCATCCCCAGATGGTCATCTTCTGCATCTTCTCAAATGGAAACTCTGTACCCGCTGAACACTAACTCCTCATCCCTCCCTCCCCCACAGCCCCTGGTAGCCAGTAGTCTATACTTTATGTCTCCATGAACTTGTCTCTTCCAGTACATCTCATATAAGTGGAGTCATACCATACTTGTCCTTTGCGTCTGGCATATTTCATTCAGCATAATGTCATCAAGGTTCATCTGTGTTGTGGCACCAGACTGCATTCTTAAGCCTCTCCCTCCCTCCCTCCGAGCTTCCTCTTCCCGCAACTTATCCGCCTCCCAGACCGACGCATCCTCTCACACTCCCATTGGGGGTGAGGATGCAGACTTAGCTTGACACCGTACTTTAAGTTGTATAAGGTTTATTTTCAGATACCCAGTTTCCCTCACTGTGCATCTTTTCACCCTACTCTGAATGTAGAGTTCCCATATTTGGCAAATAGAAGCACAGATGTCAGTTAACATTGACATTGACTTTCAGATAAACAATGAATAATGTTATAATATAAGCATGCCACCGTGCAATATTTGGGTCATACTTATACTTAAAATTAATTTTTTCTTTATCTGCAATTCAAGTTTAACTGAGCATCTTGTATCTTACCTTGCAACCCAGTCCTCACACCCCTCCACGTCCGTGGGAAACCCCTTGCCTTCCTACTCTTCCTTCCCCATTTCAGTCATCTATACTTACAGATGCAAGCAGTATGAATCTAAGTGAAAGGAACATGACATTTGTACTTGGAAGACCTCATCGGAATCTCAGGTCCACTCCCAGCTGGTAGAAAATCAGTTGGTCTTACTGAGTTCATTTACCTCGTCTGAAATGAAGACAGTAACCCCAGCTGCACAGTGTGGGTTTAAGAATACACCATATGTGAATTTCCTTACACGTGTTATTTATTTCTTTGCTCTAACTGTGGGGCTATCTGCAAGGAAGCAAGGATGTGTTTGAGATCTCTCCCATGCCATCATTGTCTGACTGCATCCACATGAGACACCCAGAACAAGAGCCACCTAGCTGGATCCAGTCAACCCCAGAACTGTGAGATGTATTAACAAAATGACTGTGCTTTTTAAGCCATTAAGTTTGAGGATCATTTTTTTTCTTTGTGCAGCAGTAGTTACTAGAATAAGTGGGAACAACAAATACAAAGGTCCTATGGCATTAAAGTGACTATAGGGGGAATAACACAAGGTGATGTGCCTAATTTTGGCCTTTTTAGATATAAAGAGCCAGTCCTATACCTAACCCAATATCTCTCCCCTTCTCTACATCCTTCCCTTAAACCTGCTCCTCCTCTTAAATAGTCTCTTCTGGTTAGTAATGGCACCGCCCCCTGGTTGCTGAAGCCAGTAATCTGTGATTCCTCTCATTCCTCTCATTGTAATAAGAGTCACCATGGCAGAGCACCCACTGTGTGTCAGGCATTGTGCATGCATGGCAGAGCACCCACTGTGTGTCGGGCACTGTGCCTGCATGGCAGAGCACCCACTGTGTGTCAGGCATTGTCCATGCATGGCAGAGCACCCACTGTGTGTCGGACATTGTGCATATTTAATTTTTATAACATCTCTCTAAGGTGGGCACTAAGACCATTCCCCATTGACTGATGAGTGTTCTGGGGGACAGATGTGGGGGAACTGGCCTATGCTCACACAGGTAAAGGAGCAGAACCAGAATGCAAACCCAGGAACGTCTGACTCAGAGCCCAGGCTCTTACCTAGTGTGCCCTACTGCTTTGTCAAACTGGTATTGGAGTGTTGGGGATGGTGGCAATTATTATCCAGCTTGTCTTTCAGCCGTCTCTGTTCTCCCCCTGCAATTCACCTTCATGTTGCCACTAGAATGATTTCTTGGCTCATATCTGTAGACAAGGATCTAGACTCCCTTTGCAAGCCCTTCACTTTCTAACCTTCGCAGACTTTCCATACCCTGCCCCATTCACCTCTTCCAGTGTCACAAGGAACTCACTGTCGCCCATGCCTGCTCTTTCTGAGTCTCTACCTATTGCAAGAGCTGATCCTCCTCCTAGAATGCCTTTTCCCATCCAATGCAATTTTCATGACCCAGTTCAAGCATCACCCCCAGTGGAAGCCTTCTCTCCTCAAGGCCCCTAGTTCACTCCCCTCATTCCCTGCACACATTTCTCATGCTGCACCATTCTTATGTCAGACCTTGCCAACTTCCCCCACTTGCTGGTTGCTCCTTGATGGCAGAGAGAGACTCATGAGTCATCTCTGTATCCCAACCTCAACCTGTCCCTGCTGGGGGTCTTAGTGTTCACTAAAAAAGTTGCATTGAAAGAATAAATGAACACATGAGTATGCTTTGAGTATACCCTAGTATACTCCAACCCCATCCAGGCTAGAAAAGTCATTAGAAAAGCAGTGGTATTGTCAAGCGCCTAGAATGAGCCCTTTCTTCATTGTTGAGAGAGTAAAACAATCATGTACGAGGCAGATGAACGGCATGTGTTATTAACCAAGCTCTGGGTTCTGGACCATGGGTAAGAGGGCCACCAGGTTTTCTAGTCCAGCCAGCAAACAGCCAGTAGTTCTGAGGCCCCTTTGGCTTCCTGCCATGATGGCACTCAGCAGAGAGATCCCTTCCCCCATTTCCTCCCTCTTTCACAGGGGCTGTGAGTAATTGGAAAGGAAGCTTATGGGGAAAGCCCTACACAGCCTATGAAATGCTAGTAAATGGCCGTGTATGGCTGGCCAGCCCACAAGATAAACATCAGGCCAAGTGCGTGATTCCTGTCACCTTTAGTCCCGTGCTCTGATTTATCGTAAGCATCTCTCTTTCAGCCAACAGTTCTAGGAATCAGACGAACACTGAATCCTCGGGGTGAAAGGAACCTACAGAGGCCAACAAGCCTATATCTTCCCTTGAGACTGAGCATGCCCCAAGTACTTGCTCGGTTCTTAAATGTCTTCAGGACATTACTCATAGCTGCCTAAGGACAGCTGTTCTGGAAGTTTCTCAAGTGAAGGACTTTACCCACAACCAGTATCTTTTCACATTCAGCTCCATCTCCACCAGGTCATTTTCTGACTGTGTGTTACTCTGTGCTCAACATGGTGCTCAGGCCCCAAGGGAGGTCACCAGGACAGGTAATGCACTGCCCACTGCCCCTAGGAGAAGTGGGGAGTGCAGGGGCTGAGACATAGCCTCTAGAAAGGGTCCACCTGGAGTCAAATTCTGGCTTCACCACTTCCTACCTACAGGATCTTGGGCAACTCACTTAACCTTTCTGAGACTCAGTTTCCCTATCTGTAAAATGAATGTGATCATCAGTACCTTCTTCATAGGTCTGTTCTATGAATTAAACTAGTAAATACACCCAAAGTGCTTAGCACAGCCTGGTACGGAATAACGAGTCCATACATGTCAGCTACAGTTACAGCACTTTGAAGGACTCAGACATGCACCACAAGTCATTACTAATAGAAGCAGCATAATGATGTCCTTTCAGATATGTTCTACATTATGGCATGCTTTTTACACTTTACCTCATTCACTAAAACAACAAATAGAATAAGAGGTGATCGAGGCAATTATTTGCTACTGGAATTAAGTGCTTGGAGCTGAGAGTAACCTTAGAATCAATCTAATACAGATGCATTGTTTTGCAGAGAAGAAAAAAGATGTTGAAGTAACTTGCCCACACCACATCTCTCAGCAAGGAGCAAAAGAAGGAACTAGATCCTTGGTCTCCTAACTTTCCCACGTAATGTCCATTCTCCTACATCATTAGCATATATACACAACCACAGTCGAGATGAAAAGATGAGGAAATTCCATTGGGAGAAATCTGTCTGCTTGTTCTTTTCTTGGTGGGGGTAGAAACACAGGATGAGGTGGTCCAGGGCTGGGGAGACAAGGTAAGTCAGATGGAAAACCAGCAAAGTTCATAAGTCTGGTTTTGGTACCGCTCTATTCGAATTGATTTTTGCTGAAATTAATTCTTAAAATTAAAAAAAATGTCAAGGCTGAAATGCTTAGAGAGAGTGCTTGGAGAGTTCTCATTTGGGTATAAGTGTTCAATAAACGTGAAAAATTAATTAACCAGGAGGGAGTATTCAGTGTTGTGGTTGATTCTTTCTTTTTTCTTTTCTTTTAAAATTTTTTTCTTTTTTTTAAATTTTATTTTATTATGTTATGTTAATCACCATACATTACATCATTAGTTTTTGATGTAGTGTTCCATGATTCATTGTTTGCGTATAACACCCAGTGCTCCATGCAGAATGTGCCCTCTTTAATACCCATCACCAGGCTAACCTATCCCCCCATCCCCCTCCCCTCTAGAACCCTCAGTTTGTTTCTCAGAGTCCATAGTCTCTCATGGTTCGTCTCCCCCTCTGATTTCCCCCCCTTCATTTTTCCCTTCCTACTATCTTCTTCTTTTTTTTTTTTTTTAACATATAATGTATTATTTGTTTCAGAGGTACAGGTCTGTGATTCAACAGTCTTACACAATTCACAGCACTCACCATAGCACATACCCTCCCAATGTCTATCACCCAGCTACCCCATCCCTCCCACCCCCCACCACTCCAGCAACCCTCAGTTTGTTTCCTGAGATTAAGAATTCCTCATATCAGTGAGGTCATATGATATATGTCCTTCTCTGGTTGACTTATTTCGCTTAGCATAATACCCCCTAGTTCCATCCACGTCGTTGTAAATGGCCAGATTTCATTCCTTTTGATGGCTGCATAATATTCCATTGTGTGTGTGTGTGTGTGTGTGTGTGTGTGTGTGTGTGTGTGTGTGTACATCTTCTTTATCCATTCATCTGTTGATGGACATCTTGCCTCTTTCCACAGTTTGGCTCTTGTGGACATTGCTGCTATAAACATTGGGGTGCACCTACCCCTTCGGATCACTACATTTGTATCCTTGGGGTAAATAACCAGTAGTGCAATTGCTGGGTTGTACAGTAGCTCTATTTTCAACTTTTTGAGGAATCTCCATACTGTTTTCCAGGGTGGCTGCACCACCTTGCATTCCCACCAACAGTGTAGGAGGGTTTTTTAAACAATCTCTACACTCAACGTGAGGCCTGAACTCACAACTCTAAGATCAGAGTCACATGCTCCACTGACAGAGCCAGCCAGGTGCCCCATGGTTGATTCTTTCTCTGGAATCAGGAGCCTAGAATATTTATCAATCTGCTCACTTTTTCATCAATCAAAGCTCATATGCTGTGTCTTCACAAAGGTCTAGCTCTGGGGCACCTTGGGTGGTGCAGTCAGTTAGGTGTCCAACTCTTGGTTTCGGCTCAGGTAGTGATCTCACTGTCATAATCTCCAGGTTGTGAGGTCGAGCCCCATGTCAGGCTCCAGGCTCAGTGCTCGGCATGAGTCTACCTAGGACTCTTTCTCACTCTCCCTCTTCCCCTTCCCCCTCTCAAATAAATAAATAAATCTTTTTTTTTAAGGGTCTAGCTCTGAGCTGGGCACAGTAGGGGGGAGTACAAAGTTGAATCCAAACCCTCAAGGATTGCCAGGGTAGCTTTTCTCCTGCTCTGATATTGTCATTGTTGTCCCAGTGAAGAGAGCATGGGTCCACCTTCTGTACTGACATGGGCATTATGATTTCATTCACATGTGGAATTTAAGAAACAAAACAGATGAACATAAGGGATGGGGAAAAAAAGAGAGGAAAGCAAAGTATAAGAGACTTTATTTTTAAGATTTTATTTATTTATTTATTTGTCAGAGAGAGAGCGAGAGAGCACAAGCAGGGGAAGCAGCAGACAGAGAGAGAAGCAGGCTCTTCACTGAGCAGGGAGCCTGATGTGGGGCTCGATCCCAGGTGTCCTTTTTTTTTTTTTTAAGGGAGACTCTTAACTACAGAGAACAAACTGAGGATTGATGGAGGGAGGTCGGTGGGGGATGGGCTTAATGGGTGATGGGTATTAAGGAGGGCACTTGTTGTGATGAGCACTGGTGTTATATGTAAGTGATGAATCACTAAATTCTATACCGGAAACCAATTTTACTATATGTGTTAACTAACTAGAATTTAAATAAAAACTTGAAATTTAAAAAAAAAAAAACAGTGGCTGGCTGCCTGGGTGGTTCAGTTGGTTAAGCGTCTGCCTTCAGCTCAGGTCATGATCTCAGGGTCCTGGGATCGAGCCCCGCATCAGTCTCCTTGCTCAGCGGAGAGTCTGCTTCTCCCTCTCCCTCTGCTCTTCGATCCCGCTCGTGCTCTGTCTGTATGTCTCTCTCTCTCAATAAATAAATAAAATCTTAAAAAAAAAAAAACTGTGACCTGGCACAGTACTTTTGTAAGAAGCAGACATCCAGTAAAGATTGTTGGGTGGATACATGATTGGATGGACTAGAGAATTATTCCTGAAGGTTCCCTGTTTGCTTGGCTAACAAGTGAATTTCCAAACCTTTTTTAAACTGAGTATGCTTTTCTGCCCATGCCACTCCCCAAACTCACAAGAAGCATATTCATGTGTACATCCCCCATATATAAAAAGAACTTATGTACCAGATGGCCCAAGTTTAAATTGAGGCCCTCCAAATTTTTTAAAAAGAACATCCTCGTCCATCCTCAGTTCTAAAACATTTCTACACTATCCCTTCAGAGTTCCTTACAAACTAGAAGGCATAATTGCAAACGCAGTCAGCTATCCATTGGTCAGAGCGCTAAAATCTGTAAGGTATTGCTCTATGAGACCACAGAGGTCATCTGGGTCTGTGGTTATCAACGGGGCAGCACTTGAGATCATGTGGGGCTTTTACAGGATGCTAATGCTTAGGTTCCACATGAGTCATTTCTGGATTCTGCACCCAGAATCCCTTCTGAATCATTTGTCTGGGGTACAGACTGGGCGGTTCTAGTCTACAACTGCCAGGTGATATATGTACACCTGGGCAGAAGATAAACAATCTCTGCCGGCCCCTTCCTTTTACAGATGACAAAACTGAGGCCCAGAGGGGATATATAATTTGTGGTCACTTCTAACTAACTCTATGGGGACAACACTGCTTTTTAGACCTCATAAAAAATACATCTGGCTTCCATGTGTGAGCCTCTGAGGCAGTGTCCTGGTGCTGCCCCCAATATTCCCTATAATTCTCATAATGAGCTTAAATTTCCTCTTTTGAACTTAAAGCAGTGCTGGCACCCTCTTTCCCTTCCACTACTTTCCCCTCCATGCAGCGTCAAGCTAAATACTACCCTTAATCTTCTCAAGCCCTCTACAAGTGGAGGGGAGGAAAGAATTAGCACCAGTCATAATTTTATAAATGCAAATAAATTGCAAGCATTCAACATTTTCCATCTTAACAGGTACAATAAATTCCATCCCAAGTGCCAAAGGTTGCAGCGAAGTGTGGTCTACCATAGTTTAGTTCCACATTTGAGGCTTTCTTAAGGGTCAGTCCAGATGGTTACCTGATATTTACACTTGACTATTCTCCTTAAGATGACCAGGATGACCAAAACTCTCAGAAAATGGTTAAATGGATGGCTTAT
Organism: Halichoerus grypus; assembly: GCF_964656455.1. Lineage (NCBI taxonomy): Eukaryota > Metazoa > Chordata > Mammalia > Carnivora > Phocidae > Halichoerus > Halichoerus grypus. Next base: position 80,738,883 of record NC_135717.1, on the reverse strand, counting down.
GCACAGAAGACAACTTCTTGAACAATCAAAACTAAACCCAACAGCCCATGTTAACCAAACTCTAACAAAATTATTCTCTTTCACTCAGACCTCACTAAATTAAATGAACTGGTTCTCTTTGTTGGCCTCATGTATTCAGCCTCCATCATGTTCATTTCTGTAGAAAACCTCTTCACATCAGTGGATGTGTGCTCCAAAGAGTACCTGCTAGGATTTTCTTAAAGCATTCCCAAATTTGTGCACACAAGATTCCTCAAGTTTCTACTTTTCCATATGACCCATATCAGCCTCTCCTCAATAGCACAGAAATAGAGAATTTATAACTGGTCAAGCTTCTCAGTGTGACATTCAAGGCCTCTGGATATTGTCTCTCTTTGCTTCTATCCTCATGATTTAGGCCCTTCCGGAGTTCCAAACATTCTTGGAATCTGAACCATACCCTGAGGTACACTGCTGACAAGTAGGGGTGGGAAGAGAAGCAGAAATTTGGGGTAAGGGAAAGCGAGAGTGGTCAGCAGGCCACCTGGCCTCTGTACCTTTGCATGGTTCCGCTTCCCAGGACAATTGTTTCTGTGCCTGGACAAAAACATTTTCTGAGAAATTATCATCATTGCTGTCCTCCTTCCTGGACCAACTTTGGCGGGTGCTAGCCGGAAACAAGTCTTTTCTATTCTTTACCGGAATGGTATCCTTGTTGCTATTTCTGGAATTCACATGTTATTGATGACTTGTCCTCTCCTTACCATAAAGAAAGGCAAGTCTCACTCTTTAGACTGCATCCATTCATTTAGTCCATTCATTTAGTAAACATTCATTACATGCCTTCTATCTGCTCAGACCAGTGTCATACTGTGGAGGGGATTTAGTTACTATAGAATGAGAATTAATAGAAATATGACCCATCCTCTAATGGCGATCAGCCTCAACCAGGAAGACAACACAAATGGGGAGATATAAGGGGACCATTTCCAGAAGACAACTTAGTGCAAACCAGTGTCACCCTAAGTAGTAGCTATCTTCATGAAAAGTGCATCCAAAATAATTTTTGTACCAAAAGATGTGTTATAATCACACTAAGTAAACTTTATTTTTTAAAGTTTGTGAGGAAGGACACTTAACCAATCCTAGAGAACAGTTGTTTCAAATTCTGAAAGTCCTTTCCGGCTTTAAAATTCCATGATTCTGGGCGCCTGGGTGGCTCAGTTGGTTAAGCGACTGCCTTCGGCTCAGGTCATGATCCTGGAGTCCCAGGATCGAGTCCCACATCGGGCTCCCTGCTCAGCAGGGGGTCTGCTTCTCCTTCTGCCCTCTTCCCTCTCGTGCCCTCTGTCTCTCATTCTCTCTCTCTCTCAAATAAATAAATAAAATCTTTAAAAAAATAAAATAAAAAAAATAAAATAAAATTCCATGATTCTTTGAAGTCACCTGAAATCTTGCCCTAAGTTTAAAGACTTAAAAAAAATGAACATGAAGAAAAAGGCAGGGCTATGATAAGATCAAAGCCTGCAAAATAATTCAGTGTAATTGGGGCAAACATGGACTCTACACAGCAAACCTCAAAATATTAAAAATGTAAACTCCCTTCTCAAAAGTTATAAAAATTCTAGAAAATTGTAAAATAAATAAGTGCCATCATGTTTTATGCAGATGATAAAGTTATAGAACTTATTATTGCAAAATGTTAATATAGACTGATATTCTGGTTAAGGTTGGGAAAGAAATTTAGATAAATTAATTCATGAATTACCATATGGGCATATTTGAGGTTCCTGACATTTGAGGCTAACACCCAAAGGAATAATATATCCTGGCCTGGGTTCTACTTCTTGCTGTGACACTAATCAGCTCTGAAAATGTCGACAAGTCATTTCCCCTCTGCGCCCACCTGAAAAATGAGGGATGTTCTGGATGTTCTCCAAGTCCCTTCCTTCTCCACTGTTCTGAGAAACCATCTTTTGGAGCTGCTGAAGAAAACAGGATACAGGGCTGAATGTGCATGGGTCAGATGCAACAAGGTAATTCTGGCATACTGAAAAGACACCTATGGTAAATTCCTTTGTAACAAATTCAGCTTTCATCTGTTATCTCTATTTGGGTTTCTGTATGCTCACTCATTATTGCTTTTACATATACAAGCCCTGAGAGATTATGGAGTCTGTGAGTGGTCGGAGGGACCCAGGTTGATTGGGGGAGGGGGGGAGGTTCGGGGGGTCATCTCTGGGATGAATCTTCTCTGAGTTTTGGAAGGTGAGCCAGGTGATGAAAATTCAGACTAGCAACATGTGCCCAACAGTCATTCAGGTCACAGGCTGAAGACAATGAGTACCAGCACCTCCTAGGAATAACCAGCATATGCAGCAACTTACGTGATGTGATCCAGGGTGGGTCAGAAATTACTCCGGGCTCCCCTCCTCCAATAAAAAGTACCCCTCCTGCCAACCTGCTTGAAAACCACACTCCCTGTGGACCTCCTGTTACAAGACAATAATTGCATTTGTGTTTAAGAAAATCTGAATCAAGGTTTTGTGTCACTATGTATTGGATTTAACTTACTTCTTAACAAGCTCATGTCCAGGTTCTGTGGGATCAGAGGACCTCATTTTTATCCCTATTGCCCCCAGAGTCATCGGTAGTCCTGTCTGTTCACTGGAACTAGCTAGCAGTTAGTGGCTCGGTGGAGGTTCTAAAGTCAGAAATAATCCAGGAAGTTTCTTAAACTAACCAAGCTTCAGTTTCCTCATCAGCAGGAATCATGATCTCAATTTTGTATAGTTATTGTAAGAATTCAATGTGATAATAAAGGCAAAATATCTGGTACATAGAAAGTAACTAGTAGTATTATTGCTATATGTGGAAAGGTATTTACATGTCCATAGAGGTCTCCTGGAGATGGATCCTTGGTATGAAAAAAATGAATTTTCAAAGGCCACATCTAAGATGGCCACCGGAGCAGGTGCCCAGCTTTCAGCAACCACAGGTTCAGAGGGGTAGGCATTGCCCTAGGGATTAAAAATATCCATGGCTCAAGATGTCCATCGACAGATGAATGGATAAAGAAGATGTGGTATATATATATACAATGGAATATTATGCAGCCATCAAAAGGAATGAGATCTTGCCATTTGCAACGACGTGGCTAGAACTGGAGGGTGTTATGCTGAGCGAAATAAGTCAATCAGAGAAAGACATGTATCATATGACCTCACTGATATGAGGAATTCTTAATCTCAGGAAACAAACTGAGGGTTGCTGGAGTGGTGGGGTGTGGGAGGGATGGGGTGGCTGGGTGATAGACACTGGGAAGGGTATGTGCTATGGTGAGCGCTGTGAATTGTGCAAGATTGTTGAATCACAGATCTGTACCTCTGAAACAAATAACGCAATATATGTTAAGAAAAAAGAAAGAAGAAGAAGAAGAAGATAGCAGAAGGGGAAGAATGAAGGGGGGGAATCGGAGGGGGAGACGAACCATGAGAGACAATGGACTCTGAAAAACCAACTGAGGGTTCTAGAGAGGAGGGGGGTGGGAGGATGGGTTAGCCTGGTGATGGGTATTAAAGATGGTACATTCTGCATGGAGCACTGGGTGTTATGCACAAACAATGAATCATGGAACACTACATCTAAAACTAATGATGTAATGTATGGTGATTAACATAACAATAAAAATTTTTAAAAAATATCCATGGCTCTTCTTGGCCAAGACTAGGATTTCTCTGGCAATACAGTTCCCTTAACATTTAGTAGACTCCCATCAATTTGCTTCTGGTCAGTTCCATGCCTTATTAATATGGGTCAAAGAATTTCTCTGGTCTTTGAGACTGCTGATCAAGGGCCTTTGTGCTCTGCCCATCACCCTGCACCTAGTGTAGAGACCTCTGCCTGAAAGCAATCTAAATCATAGTCTCAGGCAGGGTGTCTCACCACAAAGCTGAACTTGCCCCCCCACCCCCCACCCCCATCCAGAGTGTTAGGTGGCTCAGAGGAAGGTGCTTGGGAGAGGACCGGCCAGGAAGGTTTTTCTGGGCCTCACTCTCTCCTGAAAATAAGATCCTTGCCTCCTCTGCTTTCAGATGGGAATAAGCAGTAAACTTGTCTCTTACAAGATTTACTAAAGGCCACAAAAAAATAGATGATACACCAGTATTCTGAATTTTACCCATTACTATACCCTCAGGGGGCACTTACTTACTGAAAAGAGTGTCAGTTAATTCCCAGCCACATAGGGTCTCCAGCTTCCCAGGATGGAACAGCAAGAATCAATTCTCACTGCCTGTGGCCACACCTCCTCAACTCACCACTTCCTCATGCCAAATTCTGTTGATACGCCATCTCTAACTCAATGCTTATCTCCCACAATGAAGGCAGACTTGGCACTTGGCCCATGAGACACCAGCTTTGTCTGCATGGTGTCCCTTGGCTACGCCATCTAACATGTACCAGCTTCCTTTTCAGGCTGGTAGAAAAGCAGTTGTAATGGGACACCTGGGTGGCTCAGCCAGTTAAGCGTCTGCCTTCAGCTCAGGTCATGATCCCAGGGTCCTGCGGTTGAGTCCCACATTGGGCTCCTTGCTCACTGGGAGCCTGTTTCTCCCTCTCCCTGCTGCTCCCCCTGCTTGTGTGCACACACTCTCTCTCTCTGACAAATAAATACAATCTTAAAAAAAAAAAAGAAAAACAGTTGTAGCATTTCCTAATGCTACATGCAAACATGATTACATCTTTCCTCTCTTTTTCTTTGGGATCAAGAATTTTCTTGAATTCTAATGCTTCATTGGTCAAACTGGGCTCTGTTACTGGTAAGGACAATTAGGATCACCATGGCAGCTTTCAAAGTGTGGTTGGGGTCTCCAAGGGTCCCTCAGATCCTTCTGGGGGGTCCATGAGGCCAAAACTGTTTTCACAACAGCATTGCCTTTTTCTGTCTCAGTCCCTCACAGTGGAGTTTTAGACTCCGTGCTATAGGATAACTTGATGGACTGAATGCAGAAGCAGATATCCAGCTGTCTTTTATTAAGCCACACATTAAAAAGAGAGTTGCAAAAATGTGAAATAATGCCGCTCAATTTATGAAATTTTTTTTTAGTTTTGGAAAATATAGTTATTTTCATTAAAATATGCTAACTAGGTTAACATATAATGGGCTTATTATTATCTTTAATTCAAAATGGTTTTTAAATTCCTCAGTTTTAGTGTCAAAAACAATAAATATCAATAAATAAACCCACATAGATAAAAACTTCTTGGGTTCCTCAATAACTTTTTTTTTTTAAAGATTTTATTTATTTATTTGACAGAGAGAGACACAGCGAGAGAGGGAACACAAGCAGGGGGAACAAGAGAGGGAGAAGCAGGCTTCCCGCAGAGCAGGGAGCCCGATGCAGGGCTCGATCCCAGGATCCCGGGATCATGACTTGAGCCGAAGGCAGACGCTTAACAACTAAGCCACCCAGGCTCCCCCTCAATAACTTTTTAAGAGCAGAAAGGAGTCTTGAGACCAAAAAGTTTAATAACCAGCATTCACTGAGGCTGGAATGGGGTCAGCGTCCCCTGAAGCTCCAGGGCTACACAAAGGAGGATGCAAATCAGAACAAATACAGAAAGAAGTAAGGGGGAAATAATTGCTCGGCAGGTAACCAACAGTATCCACTACAGCAGACAAGATTTTTAACTAAATTGACAAGACCAATGGCTCCCCCAAGATCATACACTAGTTCTGTTGGAGTCCACACATAAAACCAGGACTTCTGACAACCAGTCGGAATTAGCCGGACCTCTGAATGTGATGCTTTCTGCTAAGCCACGTTGCTTTCTTGCAATAGGGCAGTAAGAGGTTGAGAAATCCTGGTGAGTTTAGAGCAAGTTGGGCATGCTCATAAAATGCCCTGTATAAAGGGTGCCGCCTTTCCAGAGAGCAATTTGGCAATATGCATCAGGAGCTTTGAAAGTGTTTATACCCTTTAACCCAGTAGGAATCTACACAAAGGAAATGATCAGAAATGTGAATGGAGTCTACGTGCAAGGATAGTCATCAAAATGTTATCTTTAATAATGGAAACAACCTGAATGTCCAACAAAATGGGAATACTTAAGTAAATTCTGATAAAGCTGCTGGCTGTTTGTAGTGGTTTTGAGGTGGGAATACTCATAAACATGAATGTTTTACAAGCATGTGTTACTTTGGTGATCATAAAAATAATACAGATAAAAAATAACTGATTTTGAAAAACTTTTAATGACATGGGGAAACACAATATACTATCAAAGAAAAAGCATGGCACAATACTAAATATATAATATAATAGCATTTGTATATGTGTGGAAAACTGCAGGAAGGAAGCATTCCATAATGTTAACATTTGTTATAATCTCTGGAGTATGAGATTATCAATGATTTTGCTATTTTTTCCTGAATCTTCAAAGCTCTAGACAGAAGCATTTTCTTCTTTTGTAAGCATGGGAGAAATTAAGGTTGTTATATAAATAGATTGGTGCGGGGGCGCCTGGGTGGTTCAGTTGTCAAGTGTCTGACTTCAGCTCAGGTCATGATCCCAGGGTCCCAGGATCGAGCCCCGCATCGGGCTCCCTGCTCCGCAGGAAGCCTCCTTCTCCCTCTCCCACTCCCCCTGCTTGTGCTCCCTCTCTTGCTGTCTCTCTCTGTCTGTCAAATAAATAAAAATCTTTTAAAAAAACAAAGAAACAAACAAATAGATTGGTGCGGAAAGAGGAAATGAGAATGTAGCAAAGTCGAACATCACTGCTTACCAGGCAAGGGCAAGGGAAGGAGCAGTCTGTGGCCTGCCTATGGCAGACCCTCTTGGTTGCCTTGCTATAGAACCCAGTTTTGCTTGGGGCAGCAATGTACCCACTCCAGGCAAAATACTTGCTCAGCCTTTCTGTAGCCAGAAGTGGTCATGTGACCTGTCTCCTGCCAATAAGACATGAGCAGAATTCTACCCAGGTTCTGTGTTTCCCTCTTCTTCCTGCCTTAAAGATGTACAGGATGCCTGGAGGTAGAGCAGCCATCTGTCAAGGCAAAGAATCACAGTCATGTCAGCCGTGCTGTTGAGCTGCTGAACCATCCCAGCAAACACCTACCTATGGATGTCCAATTATACGACGAGAATACCCTGCTCTGCGTTGGAGCCGTTGTGGCTGGTTTTTCTTGTAGCCAAATGCATTCCTGAAACACCACCATGCAGGAATGTTGAAATGATTAAGCGAGACCATGTATATGAAAGTTTTATACATTGTAAAATATTATCACATCCCAGAAATAATGACCACCATTGACAACAATTGGTGAAAAAAACAGGAAAAAAAAATTCTCAGGACAGTTATTTGGGCATCTTGTGAGTCAAGTATCTGAGTCACTGGGTAGATTAACTCCACTTTAAAAGTAGCTGTCAGGGGTGCCTGGGTGGCTCAGTCGGTTAAGCGTCTGCCTTCGGCTCGGGTCCTGATCCCAGGGTCCTGGGATCGAGCCCCATGTTGGGCTCTCTGCTCTTCGGGGAGCCTGCTTCTCCCTCTGTCTGCTGATCCCCCTGCTGTGCTCTCTCTCTCTCTCTGTCAAATAAATAAATAAAATCTTTAAAAAAGGAAAAAAGGAAAAAATAAAAGTAGCTGTTTCATATAAACACACATAGTCCATGTGCACTCCCCTGGGTTGAATCTAAATATCTTGCTAACCATGTCTGTAGGAAAGACACTTCTTTCAGGACAATCAGTTTTTCCATCTAAAATGACTAGATAACCACTAAAACCCCATTAGCCCTCAGGTATTTGGTTTTAGTTCTGCTCCCAAATCCCTTGTACAGGTAGCCTTGGGCCCGCAGGGTCAAAGGAAGCTGCTGCACTGCACGATGAGCACAAATTCTAGATCCTTCAGGACAGTCCCAAATTTAAATATTCGGTGCCACTCTCCCATTAACTATGTTATACGGTTCGGACAGTTCAGACAATGTGTCTTGATTTCCTGCTTCAAATACTGTCACCATAAACATAGGACATTTCTACAAGATACCATCTGTGCATAACTAAAATATTAAGTGTACTATGGGACTGTTAAAAATGCTCTTATTAAAAACGATGGGGATTAAGGAGGGCACTTGTGATGAGCACCAGGTGATGGACGGAAGTGTTGAATCACTGTATTGTACACCTGAAACTAATATTACACTGTATGTTAACTAACTGGAATTTAAACAAAAACTTTTTTAAAAAACGCTCTTATTAAAAACAAATCCCTTCCCAACCCCATCCCCTGCTTTCATTCTCTTTAGTATTCTGAGATAAGCTAATATTTTTAAAAACAGTTCCTAAAAACTAATGAAGAAGGAGCTCAGGCTTTCAATTCTACCTGAGCTGATTGGCTCCCAGCTCTTGGACCCCCTGGGCCTTGCCTTATTCCACATCCTGTCTGAGACCATCTCAGGAGAGGCTCAAGAGCTGGAATGACTCCATGGCACCTTCCCATCCATGTCCCACCTCTCAGCTCCTGGGTGTCTCCCTGGGAATATTGTCACCCTACAGTGCACTCTTAGGATCTCCCAGCTAAATATCCTGCCATCTCCACAGCCAAGTCTAAGGACAACAGCAACAATCTATATAAATAAAACTAACTTCTGCTTCTTGTTTCCACATTGTGTAAAAATGCCTGAAAAGGTTTTTTTAACCAAATTTAGGATGTTTGGGGATGGTGTGACTTAAAATATCATACATGGGGGGGCGTCTGTGTGGTTCAGATGGTTAAGCATCTGCCTTTGGTTCAGGTCATAATCTCCTGGAATCAAGCCCCACGTTGGGCTCCCTGCTCAGCGGGGAGCCTGCTTCTCCCTCTCCCTCTGCGTCTCCTCCCACTTGTTCTCCCTCTCTCTCTCTATCTCTCTCTTTCTCAAATAAATAAATAAAAATCTTTAAAAAAAAACAAAAAAAATACCATACATGGGACTTTTCCTATTGTCCTTGAATTGTTACTAACATCCAAAGCTCAAATCAAAAGGCCCCAAGAATCCTCACAGTTGAAAGAAAGCTGCCAATGCGTTGGTGCCAAATGAACCCAAGCCTTCACCACAAGGCTTCTAAACGGCAAGCAAAGCAGCCCTGACTCCAGCTGTCATTATCCCTTCACCTCCTCACCTGTCAACATAGCACAAAGTCAACTGGGGAGGAAGGTGTACTGGCCACCTCAGCCCAACTGCTGCCCCAATTTCCTGTACCTCATTGACCTATGAGCTCCTTCCATGGAGCTTCAGTTGCTGGCTCTTCCTCTGCTCTATGTGCACCTTGCCTTCTCTGAAGGGCTGGGATGCAACCTCCTACCCAAAGAAAACACCATTGGTTGGGCCAAAGGGAAACCTGATTTATCACTGGAAGGTAGACACTCAGGACGGAGGTGAAGCTGACCGTCATTCCAACAACCACAATTATTCCATGGAGGCCACCATGCCACTGAGTATTCTAGCAACAAACAGACCCAGAGCAAACTAGAGGAAGGTCAGGGACACCAGCCACTATCTACATGCAGCAGAACATACAAGAAGACCTCTGCTCCAGGAGCGAAGGGGGCACTGAAGAAGGAGGGGGACAGACTCTCCTGCATCCCCAGTCCCAGCCACTGAAGCCGCAAATCTGAGCCTGTTCTTCTGGTGGGAACAAAGGCAGTGTTTGTGATGGGCTATGAGATTAAAGTTTTACACTGCTATTTCTTATTTATCTTTACATCTCCAAGGGGGTTCTCCCCACTGCTACCAACAAGCCCCTCCAGTCAGCAAACCAGCCCATCAAACAGAAACCTCTTGGATTCCCTGAGAACTGAGACAAGTTGGCATGTCCCAAAGAAATTTTATTAAGTTTTCAGATGAAATAGAAAAGAAGTAATGACAAAAAATTAAAATGGCATAAGGAAAGTGACTTTTCCAAAAGAAGAGTGTCTGGATTTTGAATCTCAGGAAAAGCAGTTAGAGCTTAACTTGTCTTAACCCCCTGGTCCTGAAGTGATTTCTGCCCACCCTGCCCCCAGTGCCTATGTCTTGAGGTAACTGGACCTACCTCTCCTTCCCTCCCAGCTTCTCAACACGTTCAAGGCCTGGCTGGTTCTCAAGACCCCGTGACCCTTCCCCCTTCCAGACTTCATGGACAGGGGAGAGGAGAGGAGTTCCCGTCACCACTCAGCAGGCTGAGTCCCAAAGCGGTGGAGATTGACACCACCAACAGCCAATGAGCGACTGGACCCATCTCCTTGGCCTGCCCACTCCTGGAGGGTGGGGCCAACTGAGCATAACCTGTTGGGCAAAGGATTGAGTTCTTACATAAACTTCTGTGGAACAGAATACACACACAGCCCTTCAGAATCCTTCTAGAAGATACTGTGTGGAGATGAACATGTAGTTTCTCACCAAATCTACCTACCAGTTTTTCCAGAACAATTTTTTGGAGGGTTGAGTGTCAGATGAAGTTTGACTTGTGTTTAGGGGTTATCTTTTTTATCTTTTATTTTAGTTCACCAGAAGGTGAACTAAGACTGATGGAGTTCTTGGCAAATTCTTCTTTTTTGTTGTTTTAATAGAGAGAGAGTGTCCGCGAGAGAATGGAGAGGGGCAGAGGGAGAGGGAGGGAGAGAATCCCAAGCAGGCTCCACACCCAGCGTGGAGCCCTACCCCAGGCTCCATTCCACCATCCGGGATGAGGACCAGAGCCTAAATCAAGAGTCAGTCACTTAACCAGCTGAGTCACCCATGTGCCCCCTCAGCAAATTCTTATTTTTGATTTTTTCCTGACTCTAGAGCATTCATTCATTGTAAAGAAAGGCAAATAATTGTGTTCTGCTGAGTGCCCTCTCCTCATGTGCACATCAGGGACTTCATGATGTAGTAACCAAAACGTAAGCACAAAGAATTACAGAAGGGACATTATTTAACATAAACTTTCAAAACAAAGATGCCAGGTAGACTCAGGTTGTTAGTTATTTACTGAATTACTTCAGGCATTTGTTTCATACATTTATGGCCAGATCTCTTAGGTTCCATTGCCCAGGCTGTCCTTGACCTGGTTATTGCCATGGAAAGTCCCAGTGCAGTGTGAAATCCAGACAGACCTGGGTTTGAATCCCTACCCTGCATTTACTAACTGTGTTTGACCTTGAGCTATTCATATTCCTCTCTGAGCCTCAGCTTTCTCATCTGGAATATGGGTAATGATTTAAATTATTAAATGAAGTATATAACAGTCTTGCCTGGTTACTAGTGCAGAGTACAACTCTCCCCCTCACCCATCACCCACACACAAAGATGTTAGTTATTTCTCTTAGAACAGTATTTTCAAATTGTGATTCTGCATCAGAATCCCTTTGATGCTTTTTTAAAATGCAGATTTGTTGACACCCCACCAGAATCAGACTCTCTGGTTGTAGAGCTTGGGAATTTGCATCTTTTAAGAAATTCGCCAGTTGATTTTTATATTCACTAAAGACTGAGAACAATGCCCTTGAGAAAAGTTCTCTAAACTCCCTCTCTTTTTCTATGGAATAGCACTCTCTCTTTTTCACTTAGGAGGAGTAGGAAGAATATGTTCATCAAATTCAGGGTATCCCTTGACATAGAATGCCATGAAATTAAACAAGATTGCTCTTCTATATCATGCACCATCCCAATATAATATCAATTGGGAACAAACTTTGTTTTCACTAGTTTTGTTAATGAGAGACCTGTGCTAATAAAGTCAAGGTCACATGTTGACATCCTTGTGAACACATTTTCTTTCCTCTTATTTCAAAGCAACTGGCTGTAGCCTTAAATATGCCTTAAATATGCCACCAAAGCTATTGCCTCAGTGCAAGCCCATCCCCACTGCTGAATGAATTAAAACTCAAACTCTATACAATGTGTTTCAAGAGCTTTAAGAATGATTACAGTGTTAGAAATCAAACTTTATTTCCAAAGAATTATGTACAAAGTTACTCATCAAATCCTTATTTATAATCCAAAAAATAATGTATTATGCAGCCCTCCAAAAAAATTACATTTTCAAGAATATTTACTGGCTTGTCAGGATTTATCATTAAGTGGTTAAAAAAACTGAAACACACACACACACACACACAAAACTGTTTATAGAGTTGTTTTGGTCATCTATTTTTAAATAACAAACCACTCTAAAACTTAGTGGCTTAAAACAATAATCATTTATTATTTGTCACAATTCTGTATATCAAGAATTTGAGTAGGGATTAGCAGGGTGGTTCTTCTGTTCCAGGCATCATCAGATGGGGTTATTGATTTAGTTGCATTTAGCTGGTGGCTGTGCTGGACTAGAAGGCCCAAGAAGGCTTCACTCACATGTCTGGCACCACGGTGTTCCTCCAAATGGCTCTTCTCGATCTCTCTCTTTTTCTGTCTCTCTCTTTCTCTCTCTCCACGTGGCTAGCATGGTGGTCTCTTTACATGACAGCTGGCTTCCAAGCAGAAGCCTTCTAAACACACAAAAACAGAAGCTGCATATCTCTTGAGGTGAAGCCTTGAAAGTTGTACAATGTCACTTCAGCCATAACCTGTTGACCAGAACAAGTCATAGATCCAGCCCATATTCATGGGAAGAAGATATAGGCTCTATCTCTCAATAAGAGGGATGGCAAAGAATTTAACCCATGTTTAATCCACCACAACAGCGTTAACTCAACTTTAAAAACATGTTCATATGCATTGAAAAAAGACCAGAAGATAAAATAACCCCAATATAAAACATTTAACCAAATCTCAGAAGGGAAAGGAGAGTTAAATAACAAAACCTATATAGATATTTCAGAGCTATCCTCAGCCTCATCCCCAAACCCAGGGCACAGGTTTGGATAAAATAGTTTAGCATTAGTTGAAGGAAAAAAGAAATGGCATGGGAATTAGACAAACATACTATAGAAGTTGAAAGAAAAGAAGACAGAAAGAAAGGGAAAAAGGAAGGAGGGTGGTAGGAAGGAAGGAAGGAAGGAAGAACAGAAGGAATGGAGGAGGAAAAACAGAGAGAGAGAAGGAAAATAAAAGCAGAGAAATAATTATAGCATGCAAAAAAAAACGGACAAAAATCCCACTTGGGAAGAAAATACAACCCAAGGAAAAGAAGGAAATCCTTCACAAGTGTTTCACACCAAAAAACAACCTAAAGAAAACATGAACTCAATAAAAACAAGAATTCAAAGATGAGATTATTTTTAAAAAATAGAATAAGACAAAAAAAGAAGAGAGATTGTAGAGCTAAGAAAACAGAAACAAAGCAAGATCATTATAAAAGTAATAAATAGGTAAGAAACAGAACAGATAGACTACATATGAGAATATTTGTTGCTGGAAAGGCTTGAGCTGGTGTCAGTGAATAAAGAAAACAGAAATAAGAACTAACAGCAATTAGAAAACAAGATATGTGAAGGAAGGTGAAAGACAACTCAACATAAGATTTTTGTTGTCCCTGAGGTAGAGAAGGCAAGAAATGAAGTTGAAGTAATAAAGATATAATGCAAGAATTTTCCTTGAAATGGAGGAAGAATCAAACCTACAGACTGAAAGAACACATTGATTCCAGGAAAAACTGACACACAAACTTCAACACCAAGATATGTCCTGTTCACTTATTAAACTTTAAGAATTCTCACACAACCTGAAGATGATATGAAATGTTAAATTGATAGAGCCTTAGGCTCTAGGCTCTAGGACTTAGGAAGTCCTTCTGAATCAAAATCCAGGCATAAAAAAGCAATTCACCTACAAGGAACAAAAGTTGTGCTGACCTCAGACTTCCAAGAGCAATATTTAATGACAGAAACTAGTGGCTCGATATTTACAACGTTTTGAGGAAAATAAAATGGTTTCCAAAATTTTAACCTCCAAGAAGTCACTTCACATAAAGACCAACACCCAGAATTTCTCCAACCTGACAAAACCTAAGTAGACAGTACCCAGGAACTTCACTTGGGGGGGTGACTATTTTAATATAATTGTATATATTAAAATATTAATCCAAGTAACAATTCAGGAAAGGAGAAACAGCTGAAAAAGTACCGGTGGTGAGCACCAAAATCATTAGATATGAATGAAGATTAAACAATCAGAAATGATGATGATTACACAACGAATCTAGACAATGTGAATTTTGACAAATTTTTGATAAGTTTTGACAACCTAAAATTAATGATATACTTAACAAAATTAGGGAGTGATAAGGAGAGAGCAGACATGTGAGAAATACTAATTATTTTTTATTATTTAATTTATTTTCTAACATTTACCCAATCAAAACTGACTAATTTAAATCCGTACCCCACCACATGTGCCCTCCTCAATACCCATCACCTGGTTACCCCATCTCCCCACCCCCCTACCCCCTGCAACCCTCAGTTTGGCTCCCAGAGTCCAGAATCTCTCATGGTTTGTCTCCCTCTCTGATCTCTTCCCATTCAGTTTTCCCTCCCTTGCCCCCATGGTCCTCTGCTCCATTCCTTATGTGGCACATATGAGTGAAACCATATGATAATTGGCTTTCTCCGCTTGAACTTATTTCACTTAGCATAAGCCCCTCCAGTTCCATCCATGTCGATGCAAATAGTGCGTATTCATCCTGATGGCTGAGTAATATTCCATTGTATATATGAACTACATTTTCTTTATCCATTCATCTGTTGAAGTGCATCTTGGCTTCTTCCACAGTTTGGCTATTGTGGACATTGCTGCTATGAAGATTGGGGTGCATGTGCCCTTTCTTTTCACTACGTCTGAGTATTGGGTGTTATATGCAACTAATGAATCGTTGAACATTACATCAAAAACTAATGATGTACTATATGCTGGCTAATTGAACATAATAATAAAAAATAAATTTTAAAAAGTTAAAAAATAAAAGAAAAAGAAAAAATAAATCCATACCCCAAAAACACAAAAGCAATGATTCCAACCTCTTAATGTTTTTCATAATATTCTCATAATCTATCTTCTTAAATGTTGAAGGATTTTATCAAAACAAAATCTTTTGTGCAAATGACACATTTAACTGAAGTTTACCAATGTCTTCACCAGTTTCATTTCCATTTCTTCTTTTTCTTCTGTTAAATCCAAGGAATATCTAATTAAAAAATTTTTGCTTAAAAAATAGAATATGTGGGGCGCCTGGGTGGTTCAATTGGTTAAGCATCTGACTTCGGCTCAGGTCATGATCCTGGAGTCCTGGGATTGAGTCCTGTGTCAGGCTCTCCACTCAGCAGGGAGTCTGCGTCTCCCTCTCCCGCTGCCCCTCCCCTCAGTGCACACACTCTCTCTCTCTAATAAATAAATAAAATCCTTTAAAAAATAGAATATATGACATGATAAAAGTACTTCTGCTAACATTTCCACCTACTCTTCTATCCATAAAGATTCTTATAGATATGCCTGGAATAGAGCTCATTGAAGGGTGGATATTTATTGGTAGTGGGGTTTGGTTTTTTTTTTTTTCTTTTTTCTTTTTACTTTATTTTCTTAAATATTTATGAGTAACTTATTTTCATAAAACAAAACAAAAATCAAGAAAGGAGAATCAGAAGAAAATAAATCAAGTTGTTATCAAATAATTACTTACATTCAGAGAGGTTATGGATATTTTTTTTTTAAAGATTTTATTTATTTATTTGAGAGAGAGAGAACGAGGGGGGGGGGAGGGTCAGAGGGAGAAACAGACTCCCTGCCGAGCAGGGAGCCCGATGCGGGACTCGATCCAGGGACTCCAGGATCATGACCTGAGCCTAAGGCAGTCGCTTAACCAACTGAGCCACCCAGGCGCCCTGAGGTTATGGATATTTTTAAGCTCTGTCCTTTTCTATAGTTTCCAAAGTTGCTCATCTTTCAGTTCAGTTGCCATCATCACTTCCTCCTGGTTATTCACTGACCCCTATGCCTGGATGAGACCCATTGCCACACCTTCTCATGGGTCTGTGTTCTATGCCCATTGCAACATTTATCCCACTTTAAGGGTGCTAGTAAAATTGTCTTTCTTCTCTGCTAACACTAGCCATTTGAGAACAGAGGCCATGTGTGTCATTTTTTTACTGCTAAAGTATCACATAGCAGCTCCACTCAATAAATATTTATTACATAAATTCACACACTGAAGTTGCATCACAGAGCAAATACTACAGCAGCACACAGCAACTGCTTTTTATATTCTAAATTGACTCCTTTGCTTTTGCCAAACTTATCAAGCTCTAAAGTACATGGACATTTTATGAGGAAATCATTTTTTTAAAGACTTTATCTTCTTTAGAGCAGTTTTAGGTTTACACCAAAATTGAAAGGAAGGTACAGAGATTGTCCATAGATTGTCCATGATCAACTTCCCCCACCAGAGTGGTACATTTGTTACAATTGATGAATCTACACTGATACACCATAATCACCCAAAGTCCAGAGTTTACATTAGGGTTCACTTTTGGTGTTGTTGTAGATTCCATAGGTTTAGACAAACATATCAAATAACCTATATTCATCATTATAGTATCATACGGAGTATTTTCACTGCCCTAAAAATCCTTTGTGCTCTGCCTGTTTATCCCTTTCCCCACCCTCCACTCCAATCCCTGACAATTACTGTCTCCACAGTTTTGCCTTTTCCAGAATATCATATAGTTGAAATCATACAGTATGTAGCCTTTTCAGATTGCCTTCTTTCACTTAGTAATATGTATTTAAAAGTTCCTCCATGTCTTTTCATGCCTTGATAGCACATTTATTTTTAGAATTGGCTAATAGCTCATTGTCTAGATATACCGCAGTTTATTTATCCATTCACTTATAGAGACATCTTGGTTGCTTCCACATTTTGGCAATTATGAATAAAGTTGCTCTAGACATCCATGTGCAGGTTTTTGTGTGAACATAAGCTTTCAACTCTTTTGGATAAATACCAAGGAGCGTGATTGCTGGATCATATGGTAGGAGTATGTTTAGTTGTGTAAGAAACTGCCAAACTGTCTTCCAAAGTGGCTGCACCATGTTGCATAAAATGAGAATTCCTGTTGCATCACATCCTCACCAGAACGGGTGTTGTCAGCATTCTGAATTTTGTTCATTCTAATAGGTGTGTAGTGGGTGTCTTTTTTCTCTGTTTTTAAGTTTAAAATCAATTAATTAACATATAGTGTATTACTAGTTTCAGAGGTAGAGTTTAGTGATTCGTCAGTTGCATATAACACCCAGTGCTCATTCCATCAAGTGTCCTCCTTAATGCCCATCACCCAGTTACCCCATCCCCCCAGCCACTTCCCCTCCAGCAACACTTTTTGTTTCCTAGAGTTAAGAGTCTCTTATGGTTTGTCTCCCTCTCTGATTTCATCTTATTTTATTTTTCCTTTCCTTCCCCTATGCTCATCTGTTTTGTTTCTTAAATATCAGATATGTCTTTTGCAAATATTTTCTCCTAGTTTGTGATTTGTCTTTGTCTTTCTCAGAGCAAAAGTTATCATTTTAATGAATTTCAATTATTTCTTTTATGGATCATGCCTCTGGTTTTGTATTTAAAAAGTCATCACATACCCAAGGTCATCTAGGTTTTCTCCTACGCTATCTTCCAGGAGTTCGATAGTTTTGTAGAGGAAATAATTTTTAAAGATTTTTTTTATTTGAGTATAGGTGACACACAATGTTACATTTGTTTCAGGTGTACAACATAATGATTCGACTTCTCTATACATTATGCTCTGCTCATCACAAGCATAGCTACCATCTGTCACCATAAAACACCATGACAGTGTCCCTAACTATCTTCCCGTTTTATTTCCATGATTTATTCATTCCGTACCTGGAAGCCTGTATCTCCCACTCTCCTTCACCCATTTTTCCTAGCCCCCCAGCCCCCTCCCCCTTGGCAACCATTGGTTTGTTCTCTGTATTTATAGGTCTTATTTTGCTTTCTGTTTGTTTGTTTATTCATTTCAGAATCCACATATGAGTGAAATCATATGATATTTGTCTTTCTCAATCTGACTTATTTCACTTAGCGTAATACACTTTAGGCCCATCACACTGTCACAAATGGCATAATCTCATCTTTTTTAAGGCCATGTAATATTCCATTGTATGTATGCATGCATATACATATATATACATACCACATCTCCCTTATCCGCTATTGATGGACATTTAAGTTGCTTCAGGCAATCTTTTTTTTTTTTTTTTTTTTAGAGAGAGTGAGAGAGATAGATGGAGGGGGGAGGAGCAGAGGGAGAGAGAGAGTCTTCAGTAGGCTCCACGTCCAGCACAGAGCCCAACACCAGGCTCTATCTCACAACACTAAGGTCACGACCTGAGCCAAAATCAAGAGTCAGACACTTAACCGACTGAGCCACCCAGGCACCCCCAGGCAATAATTTTTAAATTGAAAATGTAGTCCCTGATTTCCCATTTTCCCTGATTGGAGAAGACAGTTACACATTAGCCCTAAAGTCTTCCCACAGCTGAAAGCCCTATGATTGGAGCAAATGAGACAAATGAGGATTGACAGTGGTATTCCTCTAAAATTTTTCTCTTTGTGATCTGATAAACACATCATTTTCCTTTTGAGTTTCTTTTTTTTTTAATTTTTATTTTTTTATTATGTTATGTTAGTCACCATACAGTACATCATTAGTTTTTGATGTACTGTTCCATGATTCATTGTTTGCATATACCACCCAGTGCTCCATGCAATACATGCCCTCCTTAATACCCATCACCAGCCTATCCCATCCCCCACCCCCCTCCCTTCTAAAACCCTCAGTTTGTTTCTCAGAGTCCATAGTCTCTTAACTGATTAGCTCAAAACACCACCCTAAATCCCTTCTTATTATTGTCTCTCTGTACTTTAAAAGTGTCCACAGTCTATTTTCATTACTGTCCTCATACTGTCCTCATTCCACCCAATCTGGTCTCATTCTGTCCTCATTCCACCCAATCTGGTCTCCAATCCTACTCCTTTGTAACAGCTTTTTGCAAAATCATGAATGAAAAATTGCAAATTCTGGTCCCTTAGCTTGTGTCTCCTCTCTGCAGCATTTGACATGGTTAATCATGTCCTCTTCCTGGAAATCTTGCTTCCTCTGGCTTCCCTGAGACCCCACTCTCCCATTTTCCCCTATTCTTAATAATTAAGAACAAACTCTGATCTCAACAGGGAGCTTAAGACTTCCTCTTCACTTCACCCCTGGGAATGGAGTCTTGGATATAAGTCAATAACAAAATGGGCTTCCTTGAGATACTACCTTACACCTATCAGAATGGCTAAAATAAAAAAGACAAGAAATAACAATGTTGCCGAGGATGTGGAGGAAAAGGAACCCTCATGCGCTGTTGGTGGGATGTACACTGGTGCTGCCACTGTAGAAAACAGTATGGAGGTTCCTCAAAAAATTAAAAATAGAAATAATTACATGATCCAGTAATTCTACTACTGAGTATATACCCCCCAAAAATGAAAACACTAATTTGAAAAGATATATGCACCCATATATTTATTGCAATATTATTTATAATAGCCAAGATATGGAAGCAACTCAAGTGTCCATTCATGATGAATGAATAAAGAAATATGGTATTAATGGTATATACAATGGAATATTACTCAGCCATAAAAAAAGAATGATATCTTGCTATTTGCAACAACATGGATGGACCTTGAGGGTACTCTGCTAAGTGAAATACACCAGACAGAGAAAAACAAAATCATGTGATTTAATTTATATGTGGAATCTAAAAAACAAAACTAACATACAAAAACAACTCTTAAATACAGAGAACAAGGTGGTGGTTGCCAGAGGGGAGGTGGGTAGGGGCATGCGTGAAATAGATAAAAGGGACTAAGAGGTACAAACTTCCAGTTATAAAATAAATTATCACAGAGATGAAAAGTACAGCATAAGGAATATAGTCCATAATATTGTAGTAACGTTGTTTGGTAACACATGGTGACTACACTTATGGTGAACACTGAGTAATGTATAGAATTATTGAATCAATATACTGTACACCTGACACTAATAAAACATTGCATGTTAATTATACTGCAAATACATACATACATATATACCCCAAAAATGGACTCCTTCCTTTGAGGGGTATACACTGGGGTCCTGATAGTAGCAGCTGGAAATTTTTAGTAGGAGGAATAAGTATACTGTGCATGAAAGCAGCTGGGGGTAAACCAAACCATGCCCTCTTCTCAACCACGAAGATCCCTTTTATTCCTTCCCTCTCTCTTGGCCTCCTTAGAAACCTAGTGGGCTTCAGGGTAGGGCTGGAGGGAGAAGAGACTAGATCAGCTCTACTCCAGCCCTCCAGAAAAAAGCCATCGATTCTTCCTTTTATTTACATGTCTTTATTCATTTCCTTCTTTGGGAACTAGAGAGGTAAGACCCCAAGGAGCAAGAACACAATGGAGGCTTAGAGGAAAGAGGCCAAGAAGAAGCTGCCTTTGTCTGTCTGTGGTCAAGATCTCAAGTTGAAGTTAGTGATGCCCTCAAGACTCACATACTACCTGGCACAGCTCACCAGCATGGAAGTTCTGGCTCAGAATGAAGACAGTGCGTCTGCCCGTGGTACCTTCTGTACATCTTTTGGGAATCCACTGCAACCAAAGCTAGTTAATCCAAAAATCAAGTACTCAGACTTCTCAACCAAAACTCTATGAGTAATATTTCTTGATCTCCTTTGTGGGCTCCTCTTCCTCCACTCTCTTCTTAGGTGTCAATATTCCTCAGGTACCCGGGGCCTTTCTTTGTTAGTTCATGGGGATGATACATCCCTAACATTGTTTCAACTATCACCTGTATGAAAACAACTCCCATTTCTCTACCACCAAACCTGATCTCTCTCCCAAGAGCTACATATCTCCTGATGCACTCAAACTAAACAAGACCAAACTCATCTCTCCTACCAAACCTACTCCTTTGTGGTGTTCTCTAGCCTGGTGATGGTGCCATCAGCCCCTGGAAGCACTCAACTCAGAAATACATGATCTTTGACTCCTCTCTCTCTCTCTGACCCCCAAGTTAGTAAAATCATTTATTTCTTTGAGTTCTTCTTTCTAAATATTTCTCATCACCCTATTTTTTTCTAGCCCCAAATGGCCCCTGCTTTAGTTTGGCCTATTACTATCTCTCATCCAGAATATTTTGAAATTTTTCTAACCAGTCTCCCTACATATAGACTTGTTTCCCTCAAATTTACTCATCACACTTCTACCAGAGTGATCATACTGAAACCCAGATTTGACCATGCTGATTCCCAGCTCAGAATTGCCAGGGTGTCCCCACAGGCTGAGGTTACACTCAAAATGCCTTAATATATCACAAAAGTCCATTTTTAATCCAACTATGTCCCCCTTCTCCCCCTTATTTCCCAACACTTCACACCTCCTTTTATGTTGTGGTCATATTGCAATTCTTATAGCTCTCCAAAGATGTGTTCTTTCATGACTCTGCCCTTCTACATGTGATCTCCCCTTTTAAATCACACCTTCTATCACATCTTACCCATGGGCTAATTCTTACTCCTTCAAAACTCTGCTCAGCTGTCGACCCTTCTGTGAAACCTAACTTGACTTTCCCTGGCCAGGTTTGAGGCTCTTTTTGTTGCCTCCCAGAGCCCTTTGAACACAACTCCTTCATGGTACAAATCACACTAAGTAATTTTCTGTCTAGCAAGTGCCTTTCCTCACTGCTGTGGGCTTCTTAAAGGCAAGGATAATGTCTTTTCACCCATTTATCTCTGAATCTAGCACAATGTCTAGTGTATGTTAGCCACTTAATATATATTCATTGAATAAGTGGATAAATATTCAGTTCATCTCACCTTGAAATATCTTTATGGAGTAGGAAAAGAAATGTGCATACAATTATTAGAGGCTGTTGGGTACTTTGAGAAAACACAAGGAATGAAAGGGAATATTGAGTACCTACTGTGGGTCAAGTACTTTGTATATGAGGTAGATAGTGTATTGAGGTAGATAGTGTATCCCAATTTTACAGACATGTTTCCTAAGCTCAGAGAGTTCAAGTAATTTGTCCAGGATGACAGCCAGTTGGCAGACAAAGATTGGAAACCTCATATCTATAAGACATAAAGTCAGAGCCCCCATGCCATATGGTCCATCAAAAGAACTCTGGTAATACCACCTTGCCTTTGGGATTCCCCAGTTGTAATGCATAGAAGACTAAAGAACTGGGTACAACTCATTGGCTGGCTAATGAGACCTTGAGTCAGCCAATAACCTTTTTTAGCTCTCAATGTTCTCATCTATAAAATGGTGGTAATAACACAGGTCTCTGCCCTCACAGAGCTGAGAGCTGAGAGCTGAGATGAAGTCCAAGTGAGGCCATGTGGCCTTGTTTGAAGGACAACAAGGGGGTGAGAGGTGCCTAGATGGTTGCCATAAAATCATAATGAATGAATGATTTCCTCAAGAATATGAGAACAAGCCCAAAGGCAAAGGCTATGTACTAACTGATGCCTCTCTACAAGGAATGGTGCAGTGATGGGTTGAACAAAGCCCTTGGGTTTGGACGAGGCTGATAGGGATAGCTTCCCTTATGTGGTGAGTCACCCCAGTTCTGAAGGAAGGGAGCCCCATGTTTTGAGGGAGAGAAGGAAGGGAGAGACTCTGGTGCAGCCAAGGCAAACCTCAGCTCCAGGAACATGGTACTGTAAAAGGGGCCAAATAGAACAGATGTGTCTCCCTGGAGTGGGGAACCTGAATTAACTGGAGATCAAGAATAATGTCCCTGGAACGGCAGAGCCTCTCGCCACTTCTGAGGCAATGTCACACCTTTGCTCATCCGTCCCCACAGCCTTGGTCAGGAGCCATTATCCCTACCTGACAGGAGACTGGAGGATGTTGAGAATGAGTGTCCCAGCTTACGTGCTCAGGTCACACTAGTCATGGGGTATAGCTGGGATTTGAACCCATGTTTTTTGGTCTCATTTCTGTTTTCATTCCATATTCAGTGTTCTTCCATCCTATCGTGCTAAGGAGGAATTCATTCCTTCATTCGGTAAAAACTTATTAAGCAAGCACTTAAAACATGCCAGACATCAGAAAGAACTCTGAAGTAATGGTAACTCCAAAAGTGTCCTGTGAGGAATTCTGACAGCAAGTGAGAGCCACGTGGGAAGTACCCGAAGCTGTGGCAGGAGGTTGGGGTTTAGAAGAGAAACAATGGCAGCAATAAACATTTCCCATATACCAGGGAGAGTTACATGACCACTCTATGTGAGATTATTGTATGTGCCACGTTATTAAATCCTGTCAACAATCTGATGAGGCAGGTACAATTATCTCCTCTTTCCATATGAGGAAAAGGAGGCCCCATGAGGTGCAATAACTGAACAAAAATGGCAGGCCTGGTACGGGGCATAGGCTGGATTTCTGACCCCACTGTCTAAGTACTTTGACTGCATTAACTCCGAGCTAAGCTGAAGACAGTGATTCATGCCAGGGGAAGGGCTGTGGTGGGCCAGAGTCCAGACAAGGACTGGAGGTGTGAGGCTAGCTCCCGCTCACTCTCCCGTACACACCCAACTCCTCCCCATCAGGCAGCAGGAGCATCCTGTCTGCCCCCCACCCCCACGTCTCAGCAACCATGACCTCCAGCAGGCTGAGGGGATGCCTGCCTCCGGAAGCCCCAACATCCTGCATTCTGCTGAACCCACAACGTGTCAGGCCACTCGTCCCAGCTGCAGCACACAGACTGCCTGACCTGGCAGGCTGGGGCTGAATTACAGCCCCTCAGCTAGAAATAGCCCTCTGAGAAGTGTGTGGTGGCTACGTGTCCACAGGGAGGGGAGGAGGCAGGGCAAGGGAGCCAAGGAGTCCCAGGATCCTGAGATAACACGGGTCCGGATGTGCAGAGTCCCAAACATGGTGGGCTGGCCTGGGTCATAGGCTCGAAAGAGGTGAGTGGGAACCAGGATGTCTGCTCCCCGACGTGGGCTGCGTGACAAGCCCCAGGCATCCTGAGAGGGTGGGCTGGGTTCCTCTGGGCAGCCTTTGAGCACCAATCAGATCAGGCAGACTCTGTGTGTGTGTGTGTGTGTGTGTGTGTGTGTGTGTATGTGCACGTGCCTGTGAGCATGTTTGTGCACACACACACACACACACACACACAGCTCCTCTGCAATCCACTTTAGAAGCATCACTGTCTTCCCTCTGGTTTTGATCAAAGGTCCAGACTAGGGTAAGAGAAGACAGCTACCTAGCAAAACCCTGCAGGCAGAATAACCAAGGGCTATAGACATTGCTCCTTCTTCCCTCACCTAGAAAAAAACAAATATTTTCTACTTGAATCCCTTTATTCAACAAAGAACAGAAATGAGGTCCATAAGGTGAAGATGAGCTTGCCAAAGGCAGCTTCCCCGACTCCTGCCTCCAAGGTCTGCTCTTCCCACCACATAACATGAGTCAGTAAGGGTAAGACAGGGCTGGAGACAAAATAATTGTGCAATGAATGATTCTAAAACTTTCACTGTTAATACTAAAAGGAATTAATGTCCCTGAGGTGAGGGAAAGTGAAACTATGGAAACCAAACTCTCCCATCCCTGAGCCAGTGCCAGCACTATGGAAGCAAGGATGGATCCGTTTGCAAAGAGCTCATGCAATGCCCAGATGCAATTTCCTCTCTCTCCATAGCACCCCCTCTCCAAGGGCACACACAGCCACCACCCTTCTACACAGCACCCTATATGGCATATGGCATGGACGAAGCATGAGATACCTGTGCAAAGGAGATGCAAAGAACCACCTCATTACTCATAAGGCAGCCTTAGAATGCTGATCCCCTTCCAATGAGCTTATTCCAATGAAGAAATGTAGGTGTGCTGTGGTGGAAGGGAGTCTTGCTGAGGGTCAGAAGCCTGATCCAACACTGAGCTCTGCCACTAACATGGCCGTGTGACCTTGGGCAAGTCACCTCCAGGCCTCAGTTTTCCTCATTGTAGAAACAGGCTATGGTGAGGATCTCCAAGGCTCCCAACACCCACTATGAGGTTCTGTTTCTGTGATCCACATAAAGAGGAAAGTGGGGGGAAGTAGTAAGGGAGAAAGGGAAAGAAAATCATGTGGAAAAAGAATAGGTTCAGAATTCACAAAACTCTCAAGCTCAGAAAACTCCAGGTGGGCTTCTGACTGGGAAAGGCACAAAGAGGAACCGTGGGGGGTGTGCTGAGGGGAGAAAGCTGGGGAGCTCGGTCACTTGGGCAAGAACTTCACTCCATGATAGCTGGCCAGCTGAAGGGAGACTTGCTCTCCTATGGACTTGTAGCAATAGACAAAGTAGACCATTTCTGTGGGGGACATTATGAAAGTATTTTTTTTTTTTTAAAGATTTTATTTATTTATTTGACAGAGAGAGAGACAGAGAGCGAGGGAACACAAGCAGGGGGAGTGGGAGAGGGAGAAGCAGGCTTCCCACCAAGCAGGGAGCCCAATGCGGGGCTCGATCCCAGGACCCTGGGATCATGACCTGAGCCAAAGGCAGACGCTTAACGACTGAGCCACCCAGGCGCCCCATGAAAGTATTTTTGAAAAGTTTTAAAGATCTATTCAAACATGAAGTAAAAAAAAAAAAAAAAAAGATTTTTCTTGGAGGGCAAGGAGTGATAAAGAGAAAGAAAGTCAGGGAGCCCCCTGGAAGTGTGAATACTTGCAGGATTTGGGGAGGGGGTTACAAATTGACAGACTTTTTGCTGAGAATCCTTCATTCAGAAGCTGCGTCTCCCACGCTCCCCGGCTACCCCAGTTACCCCATCTGACCTAAGTCTTTGGCTTTGCTCTCAGTGGAACAAACATAACCCTGTTCTTATCACCCAAAGTGAACCTTTTTTGAAATCATTTACACAGGCTGGGCCACTCCCTGCCCGGGACACGTGTTGTCTTATCTCCCACAGTAGAGGTGGAGGCCAGGAGAGGGTTTCCAGTAAGAAGAAGGGCGGTAGCGGAAGGGAGGAGGGGTGAGGAGTGGGGAGGGAAGGAAAAGGGGCTGGAAGCTGCTACAGTTGCACTTGTCCTCTGTCCTCAGGTCTCCAGCTGCACTCCGACCTCCAGGGCACTGGGGCTCCCTAGTGAAGGCACTTTCACCCCCTTTGTCCTGCTACCTAAGCTTCTTGTTATGGCACCAAGGGCAAGGCAGCATGGCACAGATTTGGTAATCCTACAGAGGCATCGTATTTTGTTTTGGAATGTATAATGAGGATTCTATTTATATATTTAGATTTACACTTGAGTACGTCTGTCAGGCTGAGGCTGTTGTTATAGTGACCTATACTACCCAATTATAAAATATATATTATCATCAATGTGATATGAAATATTAGATTAAAGGCACTTTCCTCCCTTGAGTTTATCCTTAATCCAGTGTGGACATGATAAGCAAGGCAGGGGGAGTGAAACGAGTCCACCACCAGAGAATCTGAGCCCTTCCCATCCCCATTCACAGGTAGAGGATGAAGTGTAGCAGGTGACAAAGCAAATAGCTTGGAAAGGGGTAGGGGCTGGAAGGCAAGACAGTGACCTTCCCCGGAGAAACTCCCAGACATCCCACTCCCACCTCCCCAGTTTACAGCTGGAGAAACTTAGGTGCAGAGAGAGGAAGGGATGTCCCTAAGGTTGCACGTACAGATTTAAAAAGAAAGGAGTTCCAATTCTGATAGGGAAGCTGCTACATGTGACTGGGATGGCTGAGAGATTTGCTTGTGTTTTATTTAAAGGAATGGAAGGTAACTAATTAGCCATATGCAGTGGAATACTTGCCGTTTTAGCGCATTTCATTGATCTGATCCAGAAATGAATCATTCCAGGTAGTGATTAGATTTTAACACCGGTTGAGGCAAACACCATAGCTGGTCATTTTTAAAAATATACTTTATTTTTGGGGTGCCTGGCTGGCTCAGTCGGTTGAGCGACCGACTCTTGATTTGGGCTCAGGTCATGATTTCAGGGTCATGGAATTGAGCCCCACGTCAGGCTGCACACTCAGCAGGGAGTCTGCTTGATATTCTCTCCCTCTCCCTAAGCTCCTCTACTCTCTCTCTCTCTCTCAAATAGATAAATCTTAAAAAATAAAATAAAATACACTTTATTTTTTAGAGCAGTCATAAGTTAAGAAAAAAATGAAGCAGAAAGTACAGAGAGTTCCCATATACGTTCCTCTCCTCTCCCCCTTCCTGCACACAATTTCCCCTATCATCAGCATCTGGCATTAGGGTGGTATATTTGTTATGATTGCTGAACCAAAATTGACACATGATTATAAACCAAAGTCCATCATTTATTTACATTAAGGTTCGCACTCTTTATGTTGTGCATTCCGTGGGTTTTGGCAAATGCATCATGTCATGTACCCACCATTACAGTATCATACAGAGTAGTTTCACTCCCCTAAAGATCCCCTGTGCTCCAGTTCTTGGCTTTGTGTGCCCTCCTGGTGCCCAGCTCCCCTCACTCAAGGGCTCACATAGGGTACCATAGGGTACCATGTGACTCCTACCCACAACAACCGCACAGAGGGCCCCAGTTGTAGGTAGTCACCTCTGGGCCTTCACAGCCTACAGGGTCCCCGCTCACCATGGAAAGCCTTTGCTTTTGAGGGATGCGCCTGGCAGTAATAGTCCTGAGGCTTTCTTGCTTCTCATCCCCAGTGTATCTTCTGTCACTGTCTATGAGGTCTCTCTTCCAATTCTTCTGTCTTCAGAACTGTTATACTCAGTATAGCTGTCTTATACTCTCGAAAAACTTCAAACCTCTAAGTAAATGAGTACTCAGATATGCTTAATGGAAGCATATTTTAAATTAGTTATATGCTTATGTTTTAATTAAATACTCTCAGACATTGGCTATCCTTACAAAACACTTTTATGCTGTGTCATAAGTTCAAAATAGATGGTGAAATTTAATGTTATGCATTTGAAAACTGAACCCTTTTCCAAAGGGTTAAGTATCTAGCACTCAGGTGCCTACCCTTCTCATCAACAGTGATTACCGAACCATCAGTGTCAATATTTGTAAATTTACAAGACCATGGGAAGCTTGGGGGTTTCATTGGCAGGACTGGCAGGAGTGGAAGCCATTGCCAGCTGAACCTTCTAGAGAAGAACCTTAACATTTCATACGGATTTGAACTCTTTTCCAAGCTTTGATGTTTCACTCTTGAGTTCAAAGCTTTAGTCCTAGGCTTCCTTGGAAAAGGGCCTGTCCTGAAGAAGCGTCTTCCCAGGTGCCTTTATTTGGGAAAGGCTACCATGATAAAAAAGGGCTGGAAATTTTGTTTGGGAGAGGGAAAACTGACACAACATATTTGGAGGGAAAGAGAGAAGATTGACCCCATGGGACATACCAGTTCTGTGGTGACCTGCTGGCCCACCTCACAGGACTGTTTTGAGCATCAAATGAGGTACTAGATATGAATGTGCAGATTATAGGTTGTGAAGTGCTGGACAAATGCAAACCATATTCTGCTCAATGTGTTGTAGGCTCCTTGAAGATCAGGACTGTATTTTTTCCATTAGGCTTCCCTAAAGATTTTCTACAAAGTACTAGCCATAAAATTGGCTTTCTGTAAATAGTTATGTATTGACTGAATGGATACATTAGAACAAGAGAGAATCTGCACCCTCTAGGTGCAAAGAACAGGAACTGACTTACCCGAGGCTCTCCCCTCGCCCTCTCAAGCTTCTAGGGAAGCACGTTTTAACTGTCAGGAAAACAAGATCCGGGAATGGCATTTTCAGGAAGGCTGCAGCACCTCCCCCAGACAATTTTGAGAAGAAAAGAAACCACTATTTGTCCAGGATGACTTAGAAATCCATCTGCCTGAGCCCAGGGAGAGAAGATGGTGAAACCATTACCACAATGATGGAGACAAACTCATGAAGAGGCAGGAATAGCAAGGGAGCAGGGGTCTGTGATCCGACCATCTGTAGATGGAGCTTTTAGACAGAGTGTCAAAAAAAAAAAAAAAAGAATAAGTGAGCCACCCTGGGACCCAACTCCTGTTTTTCCCTTCACCTTGATCCCCTCTAGGTGCAAAGAGCAGGAACCAACTTACCCTGGACTCTCTCCTCACCCTCTGAAGCTTCTAAGGAGATGCCACACACACCAGGCTCTAGGAAAAGGCTGCTCAAGGCACAGTGAACTGATTTAGTGTTCATTACTAAATCCCCTAGAGAGACCCATTTACATCTTAGACTGCACAGTTAGGTTGGAAATCCTGAAAGGAAATGGAAAATTGAGCAGGTCACTGAAGGGGGGCTTGTTCTCTGTGTACTAATTCCAGTGCATTGTTGGGACTCAAAGCGACGCTTTGGATGCATCAAGTGTATCCAGATTTAGTTCAGGTTTTTGCCATTAGACTCCAACCTGGTTTCCAGAATGTTGACTCCTGAATCCTACTAGATCCCTTTGAGTTCTGGAACCTGCCTGGTACTTGCAGAGAACTTTGGTCCCTCCTCTCATCTCCTGTCACATCCATTGAGCACTTGAAGAGGTATGCATGGCTGGCTCTGCATGTGCATGTATCTTGCTACAGTTTTAGGGACCTTGGATTCCACACAGCAGGGCCACAGAAAATTATCAATTACTTCAGTACAACAAGGAGGGCAAACCATTATTCCCATAAGAAGTTTCCTTTAATTAAACAGAGACTGTGATTACTCTGTCATTCCTTTCATTTGATCTAAATTGAATCAGCTTGCATGCTTCTGTATCCTCAGTGTAACTGTGACACGTTCTTCTAAAGTAGAAGACCTTGTCTTTTTCAATATTCATCCCCCCTCACCCCAGCATCCCCTATGTAGGTACACGCAAAGGGGCCCTCATTTGAATCGTAGCTAATTGATCAACTGTGGATTGTGATCCATCTTGTCACAAACCTAATCTTTAAAATCATTCCTGGGGCACCTGGGTGTCTCAAACAGTTGAGCATCTGCCTTTGGCTCAGGTCATGATCTTGGGGTCCTGGGATCGAGCCCTGCATTGGGATCCCTGCTCAGTGGGCAGTCCACTTCTCCCTCTCCTTCTCCCTCTGCCCCACACCCCTGCTTGTACATGTGTACTCTCTCTCTCAAATAAATAAGTACAATCTTTTTTAAAATAAATAAATAAATAAATAAAATTAATCCAGTATCCTCGTGTTGCCAAGGAGTTTCCAACTAGCTCCATCTACTACTGAGTGGAAATTTCAGCTCCACAGAGAGGAATCACCAACTGATACCAAACTGGGTACCTCTGAAGCCCCCAGTAAACATGTTGGATGGATGGATGCATGGGTGCATGGATGCATGGATGGTTCATGCACTTGGTCAGACCCATCAAGACAACATACCTGGACAGTTTGTCTTTAGTACATTTTTCCTGAGAAGTTTTATAAGACCTGAATATTAGAAGCTCAGAGTTGGAAAGAGCCCCTGAGTTCATCTATTCTAATCCTTGGTCTGATACAGGTATCTTCTTTACAGCCTCTTGTTTCTTGAAAAGTCGTTCAGTGTCATCAATATCAAGGTGGGCGGTGGGATCTCCCAGGTGGCTTTGGAGGAAAGTGCAAATAGTTAGGCTGCACATTCAGTAGGTCTAAGGTTAGTGCTGGGTGGTTCTGGTGATTCTAATCTAATTCTAATGGAAGCCAGTTTTGGAATCCACTGGTAGGGAATTTAGCCAGCTGGAAGTTCTGCCATCTGTGCATGCTAATGGGTAAATCCTCTCCTCCACTCTCAACTTTTCCATATCTCAGTGGAAAGCATTATTCTGAGATTCTGTACTCTCCTTTGCTTTCACCAGGTGGGTAATGCTTCTTCTCCCTGCCCTGTCCCCATTCCCCTCAGAAGTAAACCTACTGTCCTGGACTGTCCTCTGCCTTCAGATCCAGTTGCTAGGTGTTCAGGGCTTCTTCTTGGAGGGAAGTCTGGAAGTGGATTAAGCTGGCCTATAACATAATAACATTCCTAACATAATAACTTCCTAATAACATAAGCTGAAGCAGCCAGGGAGGTTCCCCCTCCAATCACCATAGAAACGAGTGAATAACCAGGTACTCTTCCTGAGACACCTGCACTGCCTTCCCACTGTGCTCTGGCAGGTGCTAGGGAGTGCCCTTCCCTGTCCATCCTATAAGGCCCCCTCTAGTCTCACTTCCCTCAAAGCCCTCCTTGACCACAGCGTCCACCCACTGTGCTCTCATCCTCTTCTGAATGCCATTACCATTTCTTTTTTAAAAAGATTTTATTTATATATTTGAGAGAGAGAGAGAGAGAGAGAAGGAGCAGGGGGGAGGGGCAGAGGGACAGGGAGAAGCAGGCTCCCCACTGAGCAGGGAGCCCAATGTGGGACTCGATCTCAGGCCCCTGAGATCATGACCTGAGCTGAAGGCAGATGCTTAACCGACTGAGCCACCCAGGCGCCCCACTGTTAGCAATTCTTGCACATCCTAGGAATTTAGCTCTTCTCACACAATGCTTTGTATTGAACAAGGATTTCTTCTGCTCAGTTATAGCATAAGCCCTTCAAGGATGTTTATTCTGCTTTTCATTCCTGGAACTCCTTCCTCCCTTCTCTCTTGCACAGAGAAGTTTCTTGATACCTGCTGATTGTTTCACAGGTACCTTCCATCTCTACCTTTTGCAACCGGAAAAGGAAATGTGGGGTTATCAACTGGCAAATGTTCCTGGATGATTTGTATTTCAATTCTGAATGCTAAGATGTGGTAACTATATTTATGGGTCATTCTGTGACCATTATTAAAGAAGACTGTCTCATATGTCCTAGATCATCTACCTAACCTGGGGAGACAGCACCCCATATCTTAGAGGCACATCCTGGGTAAAGGCCTGTGTTTGTAGAGAAACACTGGAGACTACTATGTCTTGTTGCTACTTGCACTCTCTTACCGAGTTCCTGGCTCCCATCTCTTTTGCCCTAACATGTTGTGTGGGTTTGTACATCTAGCGAAGTCCGTAGGCGGTCTAAGGGCCGGACTGCCCAGATTCAAATCCACCATCAATCCACGTATTGGCTGCACATCTTGGGGCGTGTTACTTAAACCGTGTGCATCGGTTCCCTCATCTGTGTAAAGGAGGTAGTTGCATCTCCTCAAATGGTTATTATGATGATGAAATGAGTTACTACAAGTAAAGCTCTCAATAAGTGTTAGTTGTCACTGTGATTATTAGTGGAGAAGCAGCCTAGGGAACCAGGAGAACTTGTCCTAGCTCTCCCACTTAACTGCTTTTGTGACTTTGGACATATGAACCCATGATTGCCATTTCTTCATATATAAAATCAAAATATTGATAATGCCCGGTGTGACTATCTCACAGGGTTGCAGTGAGATTCAAATGAGCTAAGAGATGTAAAAATTAGCATTATAAAATGCTTTCTGAGCTATAAAAACTTGCACAAATGTAGGATAACAAATGGCATCTTTTGCCTGCACCTGTATGATTGTACATCCCATTATGCTTTGTGCAATGGGTACTTATTGCTTCTGCCTCCTCCGTTAGCTTGTGACCTCCTTGAAGCAGAGATCACACCCAGCTCTCTCTTCTATCAACCACGATGTCTAGCCTGATGCCTGCATGCACTCAGTAAGCAGAAAATTGGAAGAGGAGCAGTGTCCTTGTGTGTATATTTTTCTGGTATGCATTGCAGTAGCTTGCTCCCCATTGGACTGCGGGTACTGGCACTTTCACGCCACATCAAGTGTAGCTCCCCAGAGGGCATACCTGTGAGCAGGTTCTGCAAGGAAGTGTCCAGTCCCAGGAGCCAGGCGCCCAGGAGACACTAACTGTGGGGACACCCTGGCCTGTCCCTCTGCCCCTGGGACCTTCCCGGGTTCTGATCCCCCGTGCTCAGCCACCAGCCTTCCCATCTTCATGATGTCTCCGAGTTAGTCTCCATACTGTTGGAGAGACCATAATACCGGTTTAGTTGCCCTTAGGCAGTCCAAACTAGGAAAACTGAGAAATCAAACCTCAGAATTTCATAAAGCAGCAGTGACCTCAAGGCCTGGCTTCCTTTCTTCCTATTTTGAAATTTTCCCAAGATGGCAACTTTGGCTTTTGGACCTCTATTTCCAGCTCCCATGTCTTCATGAAGAGGGATCTCAGAGGGTGCCCTCTGCCCGATGGTGTCCTG
This sequence comes from Halichoerus grypus, assembly GCF_964656455.1. Taxonomy (NCBI): domain Eukaryota; kingdom Metazoa; phylum Chordata; class Mammalia; order Carnivora; family Phocidae; genus Halichoerus; species Halichoerus grypus. The sequence continues at coordinate 80,705,726 of NC_135717.1, read as the reverse complement.
TATTATTTCTGTACCTTCAAGACACCCACCTGGTGCTGTGCACAGAGAAAGCACCGGATGCACAGTTGCTGATTGGAATTAAAAGGACAGAGAAAACCAAAATGAGTAGACTCAATGGGAGATTAATTGCACAGGAGTCTGTCGACTGCATGACTGGAGCTGGACTTTTTTTTTTTTTTTTCGGAACCGCTGGCTGCCTTCACATTTCCTGGTGGAAGTGGGACAGGTCATCAGACAACCCAGAGTCGTAGATAACTTTTGCCCACACATCACTCACTTTTTGGAGCGCTGGCCTGAAATTGAGGGGTGTGTGTGTGTCTGGAACGACGTGCCTTCCGTGCACCTCAGAGGGCTCTGCATTCTCTTCCAATGGGCTGGTTACAACACAGAGGATGTGGACAGCAGAGTTTTTCCTGTTTGATGTCACAGGGCTACCCTTTAAAAGTCCGAGGGAAAAAAGGAGGGAATCCAGCCTAGGATCCTCACGCCAGATACCCACAAAGAAGAGAAAAAGGCCTGCGAGGCACAGGCAGGGGGCTCAGGGAGGCAGTGTCAGGTTTCAAGCCCAGCTAGCCATTCAGAGCGCTGCGATGTTGGGGACCCGCCTTGGGCTCCTGGTGTCTGTCCTGTGCTGGGTAGTCAGAGCCTATCCCAACACCTCCCCGCTGCTCGGCTCCAGCTGGGGTGGCCTGACCCACCTGTACACGGCCACCGGCAGGAACAGCTACCACCTGCAGATCCACAAGGACGGCCATGTGGATGGCACACCCCATCAGACCATCTACAGTGAGTAGGGGCTTCATTCAGGCTGGGAAGGATGGGGAGCTCCTCTGTCCACCCGCCCCCAAGGGACCTGGGGAGGCCTTGGGCTAGACCAGAGTGCCAATCCAGCGTCCTAACTTCTTGCCCAGAATCCACTTATCTGTCTGTGAGTGTGTGTGTGTGTGCACGCACGCGCCTGTGTGTGTTTAAACCCAGGGAGAAGATTCTTCCACTCCCTTAATTAGCATTTACTTGTTTCTCCCAACACGAATAATTTGTCTTAACTACAATCCCTCTTCCCACAATAGCAGCCACTCTCACTTTGTTCTAGCCAAAGAATCCAAAAATGTACAGAACCGAAAGGCAAGGAAGTGGAGAGGAGAAAAGTTAGATAGGTCATTGATACTGAGTTCGGCTCATAAACTTTGGACAAGGCTAACAATGGAGGTTATAAAGAAGATTCCTGCATCAGACCAAGGATTGGAATAGATGGACTCAGGGGCTCTTTCCAACTCTGAGCTTCTAATATTCTGGTCTTATAAAACTTCTCAGGAAAAATGTACTAAAGACAAACTGTCCAGGTATGTTGTCTTGATGGGTCTGACCAAGTGCATGAACCATCCATGCATCCATGCACGCATGCATCCATCCATCCAACATGTTTACTGGGGGCTTCAGAGGTACCAGTTTGGTATCAGTTGGTGATTCCTCTCTGTGGAGCTGAAATTTCCACTCAGTAGCAGATCAAGCTAGTTGGGAACTCCTTGGCAACATGAGGCCACTGGAATGATTTTAAAGATTAGGTTTGTGACAAGATGGATCACAATCCACAGTTGATCAATTAGCTGTGATTCAAATGAGGGCCCCTTCATGTGCACCTACATAGGGGATTCTGTGGAGAGAGGGGGGATGAATATTGAAAAAGACAAGGTCTTCGACTTTAGAAGAACGTGTCACAGTTACACTGAGGATACAGAAGCATGCAAGCTGATTCAATCTAGATCAAATGAAAGGAATGACAGAGTAATCACAGTCTCTGTTTAATTAAAGGAAACTTCTTATGGGAATAATGATTTGCCCTCCTTGCTGTACTAAATTAATCGATAATTTTCTGTGGTCCTGCTGTGTGGAATCAAAAGTCCCTAAAACTGTAGCAAGATGTGGCGCCTGGGTGGCTTAGTTGGTAAGCGTCTGCCTTCGGCTCAGCTCATGATCCCGGGGTCCTGGGATCGAGTCCCACATCGGGCTCCCTGCTCAGCGGGAAGCCTGCTTCTCCCTCTCACACTCCCCCTGCTTCTGTTCCCTCTTTCGCTGTCTCTCTCTGTCAAATAAATAAATAAAATCTTAAAAAAAAAAACCCAACTGTAGCAAGATACATGCACATGCAGAGCCAGCCGTGCATGCCTCTCCAAGTGCTCAATGGATGTGACAGGAGACGAGAGGAGGGATCAAAGTTCTCTGCAAGTACCAGGCAGGTTCCAGAACTCAAAAGGGATCTAGTAGGATTCAGGAGTCGACATTTTGGAAACCAGGTTAGAGTCTAATGGCAAAAATCTGAACTAAATCTGGATATACTTGATGTGTCCAAAGTGTTGCTCATTTTATTCAAGGGATATTTAACAGAAACTTTCACTGAAAGGAACCCTCAAAGACATGTCCCCTGGAGCATGACAGAGACAGTGTGGGCCAGCTGTGGTGAGCTGTGTGCGATGCTCTGCCTACAAGCAGGCAGCCTGAGCTGTAGAACTTTTCCCTCAAATATCTACCGGCATCAGGCGCAGAGAAGGCATTCATACCAGTTGGAAGTGAATTAAAATGATTGAGAAGAAGCAAAATGAAGGGAAATGATTTCAGACTTTTTTTAGAAATGATTTTGTTTTGTCAGATGTAGACAGTAGCTAAGCATTGTGTCTCTAGAAATTAACACAAACCAGCAGAGGGCAACGCTGGGGGGGGGTCCATGTTGGGGGGAGAGACTTACTTGTCCTACTTTATATAACCCTTTATACTATTAAAATAAGTCATTGTGTGTATTACCCAAATAAATGTATACACAAAGGTCAAAACTCAGTAAAAAAGGTAAGAGGAAACACCGAGGCATGTGGATAAGTAGCATAAGTAATTCACAGACTGGTGAAGGATTTGCTTACACTTGATGGAAGGTGTGTGGTGTTTTTTCCCTCCTAATTAATTATACATTTCTTGGTGAAATATGGTTCATATGATCATTGTGCTTTAGTCAGTTCTTGATTAATAGTTGAGTGCCCAACCCTTCTTTGGGTTGTCGGTTGTGACATTACCTGCCTGTAAGATGCTATAACCTCCCTTGGGACTTACATCACTGATATCCTCTGCACCTCCTATACCCCACCCCACTTCCAGAGAGCCTCTCCAACGTCAGTCTCCGATCCTACTATGAAGGAGGCCACCCTCCCACTCCCCACCATCCCTGCTTCATAGAAACAGCAGAAGAGATGCTTATTACCCGTGGTTAATACCACGTCCAAGATCCTGATATTTTTCCTTCTTCCATTTTCCCCACTGGCACTTTCTTTACTTGAAGCTGAATTATCCTGGGGCTCTTTAATCTTGCAAAATATTATCTTTCTTTTGGGGAGCTCGAAACACTTTACATCTACCATCTCATTGATCATTTACCAGCATGAGGCTAGAACAGAGCCAATAATTTTCTACTTTTTTTTTTAAGATTTATTTATTTGAGAGAGAGAGAGACAGAGAGAGCATGGGGGGAGGGGTGGAAGAAGAGGGAGAGGGCGAGAATCCTCAAGCGAGTCCCCTCTGAGCATGAATCCCAGGATCCTGAGATCATGACCTCAGCCGAAATCAAGAGTTGGACGCTCAACCAACTGAGGCACCTGGGTGCCCTGATAATTTTCCACTTTTATAGCAGAGTGGAGGCAAGTGGCAATAGTAAAATTACTAGCATTTAGAAAGTGCTTTTATTATGGATAAAAATATTATCTCATTGCATCCTCCAGAGGACCAAACGAGGTAAATGATTCCACTACCTATGAAAAACAAAGGTTAAAGGACTACACTGGCTCGAGGTAACCTAGAGGACACCTTGACCCCAACCCCATGCTTCTTCCGGGATCACAGGCCAGTCCATTAAGCCCACCTGGCTGCAACAGGTTGTCGCTCCAGAAACCAGTGTTGTGCCTTCCTTCTGCCAGATTCTGCCCTAGAACCTGCCTGCCTGTGAAAACACACCTTCCGCACAGGCAAAGGGAAGGCAATCTGTCTCTTCCATTTTCTGCACTTTCTTGTTGGCTCCCATTGGTTTGACTCAAGGCTGTGCGTCATTTGTAGCAGCTGCTCGCTCTTCCCCTCCAGGCTGTTTGCTCCTGGGATGGGCCCCGGGGCCCAGCAGCACACGTGGCTCACACACTGCCCACACTGACCCCAAGCATGAGGCCCGCGTGGCTGCCAAAGTCTGGGCTTGTCATAAACGGCAGGCCAGCGCATGCTACCTAATGCCTTCCATTTGCTCAACGCTTTTTGAAAAAGGTAACTTTTCCAACCATGATTGCTTTCGATTCTGATCGGAACCCTGTAAAGTCGGCAGGCCAGCTACTGTCATTCTCTATACGCAGCTGAGGAACCTGAGGCTAAAACAATGACTTGCCCAAGGCTACAGAGTTAGGAAGTCGCATAACTGGGACCAGAATCCAAGTGCCCTCGTTCCTGGTTCAGTGCCCCTTCCCTGACCTGCTCAGGGGCAGCGTGACTTGGGGTTCTCACCGGTTGCGACATATATCTTGGCACTTGATTTTGTCTCCTCAGGTGGGTGATGACTTTTATTGGAGGTTAATTTCTGGGTTGGAGGAAGAGGATGTTAGAGTCGCTGTTCTGCGTTTGAATCCTGCCTTAGTTCCCTTTGCACATAAATTGGGATGCTGCTACTACCCATGTTAATACTAATAAGATTTGCCAGATCACAGTTGTTTGAGAATTTAAAATCTGTAAAGTACCTAAAGCACAACCACTCAAAAACAGGGACTATGTGTAATTTTTTTCTAGTTAGACTGAAAATTCATCAGGACAAAAACTTATTTTTTACACATTCCTTTGTTTCTTTCAGGGCTTGTCATAGAATTAGCCATATATTTGAGACCCATAGACAGACCTCATTATGGGGCAATTTAAATATCCTCTGCACCTCCTATACCCCACCCCACTTCCAGAAGCTTCCCTCAAGGCTAACTCTTAGCTAAACTTGGAAACAAATTAACGTTTCTCCTTGGCCTTCTTGTTTTCCCTTCTTTCTGGGCTTGCTCCTACCCTCATTCTCTCTGTCCCACATCATTCCAATTTCAGTCCATATGAAGCTCTGCTAGAGTCTAGGTGTTGTCTGCTACTCTCCTCAGAGGTCTCTGAGTTGAGCCTACACAGGGTAAAGAGGGGAGACCTAGGTGTAAGTCACCCCGTGAGGCTCCCCCACTTCCTGGGCACAGATACTGGGCATTTTCAACCTCTCCATACTACATTTCTAGAACAGAAATTCAAACACCTGCCAGGGGGTTGTGAGGCCAAAGGAGATGCACATGGAAATCCTGTGGTAAGCAAATGCAAGTGACTCCAAAGACTTAAAGAAATGATTTTTAGCAGAAAATGTCATATAATTAAACAGCATTTGGGCTGGAACTCTTGCTGAATGATACTCTTGCCACAAAACGGAAAGCTTTAGACTTTAGTCCTTGGAGCAATGCACTGCAGTTGGTAAAATTGCAAGTCCCCACAAGGGCAGGCAGTTATCACTTATTCAAAGTATAAGTAGTATGTGTGGGGTTTAGGCCCTTGTTGGAGATTGGTTGTTGAGTGGGGACACAGAAAGACCATGAGGGACTGCACTGGAGGGGACACCACCAAGCGAGAAAGGGACAAAGAGCAGCCATGAAGATCCAAGAAGAAATTCTGTGCATCTGTGGTATCTATTTGACACAGAAAAATAAACCCTCTGCTCCCAAGAAGCTCACTCTAGGGGAGGCACTATATAATGTAAACTTAGTTTAGGCCAGGTGAATGAAACACACTCTGTAATAAAGGTGAGGGCATTTGTTCTGATCAGGGAGATTAGGAAAGTCTTCATAGAAAGTCACATCTGAGCCTGGCCTTGAAGGATGAGAGACTTTGATAAGCAGAGAAGGGAGGAGAAGATAATTCTAAAAGTGTTCTTGATACATAATGGGTGTTGGGTGATGGATCACTGACTACCATACAGACACCTGGGTGGAGCATCAGGCTCTATACACAAGCTGGATCCTTGAAGGACATCTCCGTGTAGATTTAAGAATTGCATAAGCCCAGAAGGCTTTCGAGAACATGATGACCACCACAAGTATTAAAAGGTATTAGCCAGGCAACCAGGGAAGTAAAGACAGTGCAGGCCGAGAGGGAAACATGTGTCCAGCACAGGAGAAAAAATGCTGGGAGTTCAGAGTGCTCCGTACAGACAAGAGGAGGAAGTAGGAGGCAAATGGGGGATGGGATGGGGGGGGGTTGTTTGGAGGGGAGAATCAGAAGAAATGAAGCTGAAGAAGTAAGTACAAGGGAGGGTGAAGTGAAGTCATCAGCGCCCTTAAAATCAATCAAGGGAGGTTTCATGGGGGTGGGTTTTCAGGAAGCGCTCAAACATAGGAATTGGATGTGCAGCCAGTTTTTGACCTGGATGATTTTCTCCATAGGTGCCCTGATGATCAGATCAGAGGATGCCGGCTTTGTGGTGATAACAGGTGTGATGAGCAGGAGGTACCTCTGTATGGACTTCAGAGGCAACATCTTTGGATCCGTGAGTTTCTTTTTTGAGCTGGTCACCATTTAAAGATAATTCATTTCTTGAAGGGGGGAAATCGGAGGGGGAGACAAACCATGAGAGACGATGGACTCTGAAAAACAAACTGAGGGTTCTAGAGGGGAGGGGGGTGGGAGGATGGGTTAGCCTGGTGATGGGTATTAAAGAGGGCACGTTCTACATGGAGCACTGGCTGTTATGCACAAACAATGAATCATGGAACACTACATCAAAAACGAATGATGTAATGTATGGTGATTAACATAACAATAAAAAATTAAAAAAAATAAAGATAATTCATTTCTTCCCCAGAGCATAAAATCTTATAAAGATTCCATTGGCAGTGCTTGGTGATGTTTTCACGGAGTGATTTAGTCAATCCAAGTAGTAGATGCTCAGGTTTATACAGCTGGAGCTTGAACCCAGGTAGTCTTGTTCTGGGGGACTGGGCTCTTAGCCTCTAGTCTGACCACCTATGGGCACCCATCTACACAACACCTACACAACACCTTGTATGTAGGTCCTCTAATGAAAGCCATTAGTGTCTTCCTGATTCTTTTACTAGACCTTCTTGACCTTGGGCTGGTCCCCTCATTTCTCTCCACTTCAGTTTCCTCACCTGGAAAAAGTCGGGATCTCCCTCCAGTTAAAGATCTCTCATGGGGACTCCTGGGTGTCTCAGTCAGTTGAGCGCCTGCCTTTGGCTCAGGTCATGATCCCAGAGTCCTGGGATCGAGCCCCACATCAGGCTCCTTGCTCAGCAGGGAGTCTGCTTCTCCCTCTCCCTCTGCCTGCCGCTCCCCCTGCTTGTGCTCATTCCCTCTCTCTCTCCAACAAACAAATAAATAAAATCTTATAAAAAAACTAAAAAAAATAAAGCTCTCATGAATGATCTCTGCCCCAACTGTGGTTGCCCGTCATTCAGATTGGTAAGCAAAGGATTTCCCAAACCACAGGTTGCAGGCATATTCCAAAGGATTTTGAGATCATACAGTAGTAGGACTGTTCATCTCAGGAGCCTCTTACCCCCAGACAGACCCGCCAGAACTACCATGACAGCAATGACTTTCTGCTTAGCTTGCTGCCCTGTCCCAGCACCTACAACAGTACCTGGCCACAAGTAGACAACTCTCCATGGAACAAACATAGGCATTAAATTAAAATCTCTATTGACCACATTTAGGCATATAGATAGTCCTCATCTGTAAAAACACTCCATGGAGTCTGAGGATTAACTGAAACAACATGTGAAGGTCCTAGCAGGTGTTCAATAAAACCCAGTACTAGTTAGTGGCAGAGTGAGGGCTCAAACCTAGTCATCTGTTGCCAGAGCTCCCGGCCCTAAATCCCAAACGATATTATCTCTGAGTGTGAGCACCCTCAGTTATGTCTGACCCTACAAACCCCATCCCCCCTCCTTTCTCCAGGCAAGGAGACAGACCCAAGCCAACTTCCAGCCAAAGGCAGAGGCGGGAAGGACCGGGTTCCCCTGACGTTAGCCGTCCCTCCAGAAACTGCACACAAGTGCTGCCTGCCGTGGCCAGCCGAGCCGAGCCAGCCCCGTGCAGGGCCGGCGGGGGGCTACCGGCGCGCGCGGGGGCTGTGGGGTCAAGTCCCAACCGTGCTCCTTGCTTGGGCGACTTGGAGAGCACTGGTCAGAGATCACTCCCGCAGAAGGGAGCAGCGAGATGTTAAGGACGCCCCCCTGAAAGAGTCCCGGAAGACGAAGCCAGGCCCAGTACCCCCACCCCCACCTCGGAGGGGCGGGCGAGGGTCGGGGGCCGGGCACGGGGGCCGGGGGTCAGCCCGGCGCTCACCCCACCGCTCTCCCTTTCAGCACCTCTTCAGCCCGGAGAGCTGCAGGTTCCGACAGCGGACGCTGGAAAACGGCTACGACGTGTACCACTCCCCGCAGCACCGCTTCCTCGTCAGCCTGGGCCAGGCCAAGAGGGCCTTCCTGCCGGGCACCAACCCGCCGCCATACTCCCAGTTCCTGTCCCGGAGGAACGAGATCCCCCTCATCCACTTCAACACCCCCAGGCCGCGGCGGCACACGCGCAGCGCCGAGGACACGGAGCGTGACCCGCTGAACGTGCTGAAGCCCAGGCCCCGCATGACCCCCGCCCCGGCCTCCTGCTCCCAGGAGCTCCCGAGCGCCGAGGACAACAGTGTGGTGGCCAGCGACCCGTTAGGGGTGCTCAGAGGCAGCCGGGTGAACGCGCACGCCGGGGGGATGGGTGTGGACAGGTGCCGACCCTTCCCCAAGTTCATCTAGGGAAACCAGAAAAGAGTCCTTTCCCAGCGGTCTTTCCGAAAACTAAACTTTTCGGAACTTTTCGGAGGGACGTGCGCCCTCCGCAGTCCAGGGAAAGGGAAGGTGGGGGTGAAGTGGGCAGTTAGCGGCTTCTCCCCGTCCACCACGAGGTCCCCCGAGAATGTACCTTTGAGGCCTGAGTCATGGCGCTTTCACCGCCTTCCGCACCTCACCTATACCACCTTTCCGAACTTTGAAGCCCAGAAAGATAAACTAGAAGTTTCGCCTTCATTAAGGAGAGAGGGATTCCCACCACGACCACCACCCTTCCCCCAACCACCCTGGGCAGTTTCTCTTCCCTATGCCTCTCTTCTTCATCAGTCTAGCATTAACAACCAAGCAATGGTTTAGCGAGTTCACCGCTTGGAAGGTGAAGGGAAGAGCCAATACCAGTAGCGCCTCCACTGCTCCTTACGTTTGTGTCACCTGCCCTGACCCTGTTGGCATTTTTGAGTCTGCAACCTTGACTAGGGCATTAATAGCTGACTTGGGCAAACTGATAAAAGTCCTAATCTCAAGGCTTCGCTCTTCCTTGCGCATCTCTGGAGAAGAGCTGTCAGAAAGACTGGTAGTAGGGCTGGTCAAAACGGAACTGGAATGCTTAGACAACTGAGGCAAGAAACCAAGCTAGAAAATTCAACCTCCCTACGGAGTGGGCCCCCCTTGCCATGCTCTTTCCCCTTCTATGCAGCCAGAGCTGGAGGGCCAAGAATGACCCTGCCTGTTCCCAAGTGGTCCATGATATAACCCTGTCTATGGGCCCTGTCTTGGGCTTCAGTGAATTTGGCCAGAGGAAGAGCTTTGGCATCGGCTCATGAAAATCTCCCCTGCTAGGAAATGGAAATAAATTTTTAAAATGGAAATAAATTCAAATTCCCCTCGGAGGCATTTGATGAAGCCTACTTCCAGGCTGAGTAGTACCGCATTCAGGGTAACTGTCACAGGGAGGGAGTCTTGAGACAATGGGACTGCTCTGGGTTCGGTTTTCTGTGGACTGGCAGATTGTGTCCTTCTGTCTAAGTGAAGTGGCATCAAGGACTCAAAGGAAAAGAAGTCCAGTAATCAGGGGACCAAAGTGTAGGAGTTACCCAAAGACAACGCTGTTGGCTCTCCTTACTGCTCTGCAGCGCTGGCTATGGAGGGAGTTAAACACTCCCGGCTGACATGTCTGGGTCTTTGTCCACTTGCAAATTCTGGGGGCATTACTGAAGACAGTTTTTGGTCCCAAGAAAACCAAACCTCACTTACCAAACAGCTGAGCACCAGCCAGGTGGGCCTGATGCTCAGCCTCCCTCTACCTAGCCTTACCACCTGACTTGGAGTCTTTCTATGAGGGGGTCCCATGTTCCTACCTCTATTTAGATGGCCGCCCACAGAGCAGAATGCTAGCAAGCAAAGTAGATTTCAACAACAGCTTCTTCGCATCACCTTGTTTTTTCCCACTGCCATCATGCCCCCAGCCTTAGAAACCGATCCGTTTTTACTTATGAAACATTGGACAACTGTTTTCACCTGATGGTTTTAAGGTCTGGTTCCTATTCTGAAACACTAAAACTATGTATACAACTATATAGCAGTGCATGGCAAATATTTTCTCCGCAGTTTTCATTTCCTGTTGGAGATATTATACTGTTTAAAAGCTTTTGGAAGCTCCCATACTGATAACTAGATGTAAAATCCCAAAAGGACTTTGGCAGAAAACTGGTTGTAATCTTATAAACGAATACCATTTATTAGGGGCTCTTCCTTTGGTGGAGCCAGAGTAGTCCCCACAATTTCCTACGTTCCTTAGCATGTGGCAATATTTATTTATTTATTTGGAAAATTTGCTTATCGCTCAGTATTTATAGATATTTATAAAAGTGTAACCCCACTTTTTTTCTTCCTTCTGTTTAAAAGAAAAATAAAATTTATCTCAGCTTCTCTTAGCTTTTCCTTTCTGTGTTACATGAAAGCATGTCAGATATGATAACGACAGGGATTATGGGAAGGCAGAATTGTGAAAATCCAGAGACAGCATTATTGAATTGAAAAAGAGCATCAGAATTTTAAAATAGTCTGCCATTCATAAATGGACTCAGCAATTTTGATTAATCCAGACAGAACGACTGAAAACAAGGAAGATTTTTTATCAGTACTGAATTTCCGATCACTGCAGCTCAAAAGTGTTTTCTTTAAGGAGAGAATTTTGTATCTGGAAAACACCCACAGAAGTAACCCTGTCAATATCCCAGTGAACCGCTTAGGACGTACTTGACACAGACACAGTGTTTCTGCCTGTGAGACTTTGTAGCAGGACCCCAAGATAATGAACCTACGTCTTCTCTCTCAAGCTGGTGCCTCCAGAATTCCTTCTTTAATCTCTACCTGAGCAACTCCCAAACACAGGAAGCAAAGATGCCAATGACACCTGATGACACCTTTCCATCACAATACAAATACACATTTGTATTCAAATTTACATCTGCTCAAGACTAGTTAGTTTTTCACTGCCTGACAGTAGCCTCTTCCCATAACAAACAAACGTAAAAGAATTTAGTGCAGTGTTCACTACTTCGGTGTTCCAATGACATTCTGACAACCCAGACTGTCTTTTGATTGCGTCCAAGAATCTGAGTACCAAAGTCCTCCGTACGACAGAGAAGGGTGAGGGACAGGAATCAGGATAGATACAGGACTAGAGGTCAAATGTCTTATTTCTTTAATCACATAAAACAAGACTTTTCAAAGGCAGATTATTGCTTTAAAAGTTCTCTTTCTGTTTTTGTTGTTAACATTGCCTCTGCTTACAAGGCTCATCCCTCCGTAGTATTTCTGAAGGCAGAAGGGATAAGTGGTTCTGTTTTATTTCTGGCCCAAAGGACTTTAAAATCTGATAACCCATAGGAATGGAACAGTACCAAAATAACCATATTGGAGTAAATAGGTCTTCATTCCATTATAGAGGGAGAATTAAACACTGGAGAGAAAAGATGTCCTATAGACACTGGCCCTCCACAGGCTTGGAAGAGTTCTTTTTTCTGTCCATGACAGTTCTCCCTAAGGAGAGGAAAATTTAAAACTTTTGACACAACACAGTTAGTGGGGTGAGGATGGGAGAAGGTGAGTGGAAAAAAAAAAGGGGCACCTGGGTGTCTCAGTCGGTTGGGCATCTGCCTTCGACTCGGGTCATGATCCCAAGGTCCTGGGATTGAGCCCCGCATCAGGCTCCCTGCTCGGCAGGAAGCCTGCTTCTCCCTCTCCCACTCCCCCTGATTATGTTCCCTCTCTCGCTGTGTCTCTGTCAGAAAAAGAAAAGAAAAGAAAAATGTGTACATACCACTTTTATGATACATTAGATAATCTGGCTGCTAGAAGCTTCAGAGGTCTAACCATAGGCAGTATGCCCAGTATTTAAAGCCCAATCTTTATCTTGTCCATAGAATTATAAATCCTGGCATGATAAAGATGGCATCACACCCCTTACACATATTTGTATAGATACTTACTGTTTATACAGAACTTGTACACATCTTAACTAACCTAATGCCTAACGTAGCTTCCACTTCCATCCACGAGACAGTAACTGGTACCAGACATGCTGTCCTGGCCAAACAGCTATAAAACATACATATGAGGCAACTGTTTTCAGACTACAATCTTTTTTTTTTTTTTAAAGATTTTATTTATTTATTTGAGAGAGAGAGAATGAGAGAGAGAGAGCACATGAGAGGGGGGAGGGTCAGAGGGTCACCGCCAAGCAAGGAGCCCGATGCGGGACTCGATCCAGAGACTCCAGGATCATGACCTGAGCCGAAGGCAGTCGCTCAACCAACTGAGCCACCCAGGCGCCCCTCAGACTACAATCTTTGGGAGAAAAGCAACAAGTCCCCATGATCATCTCTCTCTGTCCTCAGAACACGTAGGAGATGGAACCCAGGCAGGGGCTCTGAGAAAGCAGCTGGACTTCGCAGCAGGGCAGGGTGGTTGGAAGGAGAGCTACGCAGAGGGGACGTGTCACAGTCTGCAGGCGCATTCACTGCAGGTCTCTGGCCAAGGGCTGGGCTGCTCATGCATAGGGAAACATTCAGCAAGACCCTACAAGGACCTGCTGCTACAGAACTGGGAGATGAGCAGGGAGTGCAAACAAGTATTGGCAAAAGCCAACAGAAATATTAAAAGTGATTACTGAAAAATAATACTCAAGGCAGAAAAGGAAGAACAGTAGAACAAAAATCAGATGGGACCAACAGAACCATGACAGACTAAATCCAATCATATCAATAATTATACCATATATAAATGAAACACTACAACCAAAGGCAGCAGTGGTTAGACTGGATTAAATAGAAATATCCAACCATATGTTGTCTATAAGAGATGCACTTGTAAGAAATGGATGGAAAGGTACCGTAGGAGTTTGCTAGGGCTGACATAACAAATTACCAGATTGGGGTGGTTTAAACAACAAAAATTTATTTTCTCGGAGTTCTGGAGTCCAGAAGTCCAAAACCAAGATGCCAGCAGGGCCTCTCACTTTGGCCTAGAGATGGCTGACTTCTTGCTTGTCTGCACATGGTCCTCTCTCTGTGAACAGGCATCTCTTAGTGTCTCTCAGTGTGTTCACATTTCCTCTTCATTTAAGGACTCCAGTCAGACTGGATTAGGGCCCATCCTATTGGCCTCATTTTAACTTACCTGCCTCTTTTAAAGGCCCTATCTCCAAATACACTCACATTCTGAGTTAGTTGGGACTAGGGCTTCAACGTATGAATTTGGGGAGGAGGGAAGAGGGCACGGTTCAGTCCATACAGATATATATGGTAAAAAGAAGTAAGCATACGAAATACATGCTTGCTACATTAATAGCATATAAAATAGACTTCAAGTTAAGGAATACTGCCATATGTAAAAGAAGCCATTTTTACATTTTACAATGACAAAAGGGCCAATTCATAAGGAAGATATAAAAATCAAATGTTTAGGTCTCTAAAAACAGAGTAAGAAGACACAGAAAGCAAAACTAACAAAACTGAAGAGGGAAACAGACAAGTACAATCATAGTTGGAAATGTGAACAGCCTCTCAGGGACTGAGTAAGCAAGGAGGCAAAGAAATCAGTAAGGATAGGGACACCTGGGTGGCTCAGTCAGTTAAGCATCTGCCCTGGGATTGAGCCCCGCTTCTCCTTCTCCCTCTGCTGCTTCCCCTGCTTGTGCTCTCTTGCTCTCTGTCAAATAAATAAATAAAATATTTTTAAAAAAAAGAAATCAGTAAGGATAGAAATATCTGAGCAACACTATTAATGAACTTCATACAATTTACATTTTTAGGACACTAAACCCAACAACTATAGAACAGTACTCTTTCCAGGCCCAGGTACATATGAAATGTCCATCAAGATAGATCATATATGGAGCCAATAAACAGTCTCAACTCAAAAATCCAAAATCTTACAGAAAAAAAATCAGTGATTGAATAAATAAATAAATGAGGGAGAAGAGTCCAATCTCTCAGGCAGAATTCCAAAAAATTTATGTGGATATTCTGTCCTCAAGGAGGGGAACATAAACCCCCACTGTGCACACTGACTTTCTCCCAAAGGGCACAGTACAGAAAAGGGGAAAAAAGGGTAACTTGACCATGGAGAAACCTCACAAACACTAGCTCAGACAGGTGATCAAGGTCAACATCAAAATCAACATCAATAATCAAATGAAATAAGTCATGTTCATAGTATGTACTCTTGCTATGTGATAAAAATGGAACTTTGCCTGTGTTCTTCTCTCAAAAAATTATAACCCAACTCTACTCAGGAGAAAAACATCAAATTCCCACAGAGAGGGATCCAGCAAAACATCCAACCAGTGTCCCTTAAAACTACCAAGGTGATCAAAAACCAAAGTCTGATAAACTGTCACAGCTAAGAGGGGCCTGAGGAGACATAACAACTAAATGTAATGTGGTAAAAATGGGATTGGGAATTCTGGAACAGAAAACGATATTAGGTAAAAACTAAGGAAATCTGAATAAACAATGTACTTTAGTTAATAATAATGCATTGATAGTGATTCATTACAAATGCACTATGAAAATGAATGATATCAGTAACAGGAAACTGAGCACAGGGTATATGGAAACTCTTGGTACTACCTTCTCAACTTTTCTGTAAATCTAAAACCTTTTCTAAAAATGTATATGGAAATACAAAGAACTTGCAACAGCCAAAGAAAACGAAAATAGGAAAGCCAAAAATAGACCCACATTACATGGTCAACTGATTTTTGGCAAAGGAACCAAAGCGATTCACGGAGAAAGGAAAGTCTTCTCCAATCCTGATGGAATAACTGGATATTCGTGTGAAAAACCATGACCCTCAACCCCTTACACAAAAATTAATTCCAGATAGAACAGAGACCAGAATGTAAAAGGTAAAACTATAAAACTTCTAAAAAAAAAAAACAAAAACAAAAGATCTCCATAATTCAGGGTTAGGCAGAGATTTCTTAGAATACAGGAAGCAATAACCATAAAACACATAAAATGGTGAATCAGTCTTATGAAAATTAACAACTATTCATAAAAAACACCATTTAGAAAAGTCATATTATCTGACAAATATAAACACTGGAATATTATGAATACATACAAGTGTGTATGTGCTTACACATGCACACAGATAGCTGACAAAGAACTTGTATCTCCATAATACATGAAAAGTTCAAACTCAAAAATAAGAGGACAAACACAATAAAAAAAAAAAAAAAGACATTTTGCAAAGGAAGCTACATAAATAGACAATATGCATGTGATAAAGTGCTCCATAGCATTAGTGAATAAGAAAGTGAAAAATTACGACCTTGGCAAGATACTACTGCATATCCAGCACCATGGCTAAAACAAGACTGAGGATATCAAATTGGTGAGAATGTGAATCACCCAGAGCTCCCATACTTCATTGGTGGGCATAAAAGGATACGAACACCCTGGAGAAAGGTCAGACAAATTTTTCATTGACTAAGCACACGTCCATAACTACTCTCTTACCCAGCAACTGCACTCCTAGGTGGTTATCCAAGAGGAATGAAAATATATGTCCACAAAAGACTTGTAAGAAAAAGTATTCCTAGCAGCATTTTCATAATAGCCCCCAAGCTGGAAATGGTCCATGTGCTCAAAAACAGAATAGACTGTTGTATAGTCACACACTGGAATTTAATGCAGTAATAACAAGGAAGACCGAGGGATGCCTGTGTGGCTCAGTTGGTTGAGCATCTGCCTTCGCCTCAGGTCATGATCCTGGGGTCCTGGGATCGAGCCCCGCATCGGGCTCCCTGCTCAGCGGGGAGTCTGCTTCTCCCTCTGCCTGCCGCTCCCCCCGCTTGTGCTCTCTGACAAATAAATAAAATCTTAAAACAAACAAACAAGGAAGACCGAGATTAGTAATGAGCATACCTGGCATCCAGATCTTGGTGTCTAAATGCCATTTCCACTAAAAGGAAGGAGGGCTTTTGGAGAAAAAATCGGATTCCCAGGACTGGGGCTGGAAAAGATTAATTTGTGTCAGTTATCATATAACCTCACTGATATGAGGAATTCTTAATCTCAGGAAACAAACTGAGGGTTGCTGGAGTGGTGAGGGGTGGGAGGGATGCAGTGGCTGGGTGATAGACATTGGGGAGGGTATGTGCTATGGTGAGTGCTGTGAATTGTGTAAGACTGTTGAATCACAGACCTGTACCTCTGAAACAAATAATACATTATATGTTAAAAAAAAAAAAAAAAAGAAGAAGAAGAAGATAGCAGGAAGGGAAGAATGAAGGGGGGGAAATCAGAGCGGGAGACAAACCATGAGAGACGATGGAATCTGAGAAACAAACTGAGGGTTCTAGAGGGGAGGGGGGTGGGAGGATGGGTTAGCCTGGTGATGGGTATTAAAGAGGGCACGTTCTGCATGGAGCACTGGGTGTTATGCACAAACAATGAATCATGGAACACTACATCAAAAACTAATGATGTAATGTATGGTGATTAACATAACATAAAAAAAACTATAAAAAAAAAAAGATTAATCTGCATCAGGAGCATCTTGTTCTGCCAGAAAGTAAAGCAGTACTTAAAGAATGATGGGAATATATCAACAGAACACAAGAAGCATCTTGAAAGGGCCCCCACAGGACAAATTTGGGACAATCTGAGCACAAAATAACAATAGTACTGGATTCTGAGTCACTGAATACCCCTGAGTTCATAGTGCTCTAAATAAATAGGTAGGGAAGAAGGGAAAGTTCTTTCTTACTGTAAAATACCAACTAATAAATACAGAAACAAATCAATGGAGACTAAAAGAGAGGGCGGAAACTCAACAGGAACCACATAAATAGCAACTTTGTGGCAGACAGACTTGGAGATACATCATGGACTTCCTGATGAGACTCACAAAGGACACATCCTTTCTAGGGTAATTCGGACCAAAAGCATAACCCGAATCTAATGATAATGAGAAGTATCAGGAAAAAGCAATAAATAAATACATACATACATATATTTTTAAATAACAAGGTCAAGAAAGACAGAGAGGCTAAGAAATGATTCCACATCAGAGGAGAAGAAAGAGACCTGAGAGCTAAATGCAGCACGTGATCCTAGGCTAGATGCTGGACTGGGGAAAAATGAGCCTTAAGGAACATCAATGGAATAACGAAACATTTAGATATGGTCTGTGGATTAGATAATAGATTATATCAATATCAAATCCCTTGATTTTGGTATTTATTCTATGGCTTTATATGAGAACATCTTTGCTCTTAGGAAACACACAAAGAGCATGACATCTCCACCTTACTCTCAGGATTCAGGGGTAAAACACACACACAAACACACACACACACACACACACACACACACAGAGTGAATGACAAAGCAAATTTGGCAAAAAGTAAGCAAGTGGGGACTCTTGGTAAAGGGTATACAGGCAGCCCTTGTATTATTCTTGCCACTTTTCTGTAGGTTTGACCTATCAAAGCCAAAAGGTTAGCAAAACACACACACACACACACACACACACACACATTACTAGAACTATTCTCCATTTAGTGTGAGCAAGCAGCAGCTCAGGCGTATTAAGAGAACTGTTGAGCCACAAAAATACTATGAGCCAGGCCTAGAACTTGCACACAGGTCTTCTGACAACAAACCTTTCCTGGGTCACTGACTGTTCCCATCAGACAATGATCAATCAGCAAACGCTCTCCATAATCCTTAGCGTAGGCCTCAGGGCCACCCCACCTCCCCATCCCCTTAGCCCTCCTCTGCTACCATTCTCCCAACTCCCATTGCAGGTCAAAAATGCAAAACAAGATTCCTCCTCAGGGCATTCTCTCTACTCCCAGCCTGGGTTGCTCTTCTCTAAGAGATCAGCAGAGCTCACCCCCACCCTTCTGAGAACATCTTAGAAAGCCCTCTTGTACTTACCTAAATAAGGCAGCATCCTCCCTCCCGTCTCGATTCCCCTTACCTTCCTCTGTTTCTCTCTCCCACTGACCACATTCTGACATGTTACCTATTTATTTGTCTTCCTAGACAGACTACAGGTTCCACGAGGATGGAGACTTGGTCTATTTTTCTGTTCACTGCTATATATTTGCAGCTCTTATAATAGTTCTAATAGTTAATAGTAGCCTGACACATGGATGCCATGCTTGGAAAGTATGTATTGAGTGACCAGATAAATTAACAAATGCATGGGATTCCAAATAAACTTGCAACTGAATTTTTCTGGAAACGGATTCTAAAATGTACATGGAAGAATAAAGGAGCACAGAATTAGCTAGGACAACTATAAAAATGAAACAAAAATGGCACAAAAGTAGCCACAGAGATCAATACAACAGAACAGAGTCCAAAAATCAACCCACACACACATATATATGGTCAATTAATCTACAACAAAGGAGGCAAGAACATGCCACGGGAAAAAGACAGTGTCTTCAACAAATGGTGTCGGGAAAACTGCACAGCTACATGCAAAGGAAGGAAACTGGACTGCTTTCTTACACCACACACAGAAACAAACCCAAAATTCATTGAAGACCACAAGTGAGACCTGAAGCCATAAAACTCCTAGAAGAAAACATAGGCAGTAATTTCTTTGACATCAGCCATAGAAACATTTTTCTAGATATGTCTCCTCAGGCAAGAGAAACAAAAGCAAAATTAAACTACGGGATGATAGCAAAATAAAAAGTTTTTACACAGCAAAGAAACCATCAACAGAACGACAAAGCAACCTACCGAGTGGGATAAGGTATCTGCAAATGATATATCTGATAAGGGGTGAATATCCAAGATATATAAAGAACTTAATACAACCCAACACCAAAAAAAATAAATAATCCAATTAAAAATTGGGCAGAAAACCTGAATAGACAAACAGCCAACAGACATGAAAAGATGCTCAGCATCGCTAATCATTTGGAAAACACAAAGCGAAATCACAATGAGGTATCACATCTGTCAGAATGGCTAAAATAAAAAAAACAAAATGACAAGTGTTGGTGAGGATATAGAGAAAAAGGAACCTCTGTGGAGGAACTGTTGGTGGGGATGCAAACTGGTGCAGTCACTGTGGAAAACAGTATGGAGCTTCCTCAAAAAATGAAAAAGAATTAACATATGATCCAGTAATCCCACTACTGGGTATTTAGCCAAGGAATATGAAAACACTAATTCAAAAAGATAAATACACCCTTATGTTTACTGCAGTTATTACTTCCAATAGCCAAGACATGGAAGCAACCCAAGTGTCCATCAACAGATTAATGAATAAAGAAGATGATGTATATATATACAATGGAATATTACTCAGCCATAAAAAAGAGATCTTGCCATTTGCAACAACATGGATGGACCTAGAGGGTATAATGCTAAGTGAACTAAATCAGACAAAGACAAATACCATATGACTTCACTCATATGTGAAATTTAAGAAACAAAACAAATGAACAAAGAAAAAAGAGACAAACAAAAAAACAGACTCTGAAGTATAGAAAACAGATGGTTACCAGACGGGAGGTGGGTGGGGGGATAGGGGAAATAGGTGAAGGGGATTATGAGTACACTTATCATGATGAACACTGAGTAATGTATAGAACTGTTGAATCATTATATTGTACACCTGAAACAAATAAAACACTATTATACTTCAATTAAAAAAAAAAAGAAAAAAGAAAATGAAACAAGATGAGTTATGTACCCTACAGGATATCCAGTTACAAAGCTACAGTAACTAAGTATGATACTGTTATGGGAATACATAGCTCACTAAAACAGAACTAAGCCCACCGACTCCAGCAAATATAATAATGATGTTGGGGTAACTTTTTTACCACAAGGAAAAAAATATATATAAAACTGAATTCTTACCATATACCATACAAAAATAATCTCCAGATAATCTAAAGATCTAGCATTCAAAAAATCCTTTAAAAATATAAGAAAGCAGGAAGCCATTATATGACCTCCTAGTAGGATACAATAATGGACACGACACAATGATCTGACTTAATAAACACTTATATGAAAAAAATGCTCAATAAACGTCATGTAAAAGGCAAGTAAACTGGAAGATATTTGCAATGTTACCTCTGCAACTCACTAAGAAAAAGCCAAAGAGTCCAACAGAAAACCAGGCAAAGAGCATAGACCAGTGATTCACCAGTGAGGGGATCCTGTCAATACACATGAGAAAAATGCCCAGACTCGTTAGGAATCACGTACAAACTCGTCAAAACAATGACATTATACTTTTCACTCACTGGATTCGCAGAATCTCATCAGACAGCATCAAGTGTTGACAGAAATGTAAAAAATAGGAACTTTCGAAAATTGCCAGTGAGACTGAAAACCAGGCCGGCAACTTTGAAAACTCATTTGACTCTTGTCAAACTGGAGATGTGCATTTTTTATGCCACAGTACGAAGAGAGATGCAGAAGGCTGTTCCCTGAAAGAAAATACTGAATATACCCTAATGTCCACTACAGGAGACCAAATGAACAAAATGTGCCACATTTATTTAATAGAATACAGTGATAGTAAATACATCCATACATAGCAACATAGATAGAACCCCATGATATAGTAATTGAAAATACAGAATACAGATTGATGATATTTATGTACATTTGAAAAAACACTGAAGCAATACCGTTTCCTTAGGATCCTAGGTAAACGGTCAGGAACAGATGAATGTACGCACAGACGCACCGCGGTGGTGGCCTCTGCGGAGTACAAGAGGGCACGGCACTGCGGGGACTGGTTAAAGGAACTTCACTTACATCTCAGTGTGTTATTTCGTTAAAATAATAATAATAACAAAATAAGATAAAACAAAAAGAAAGCGAGGAAGTTATTACTTCTGGATGGTGAGAATGCAGACATTTATTACATTAATTATTATTCGTCCTTTTTGCTTCCCTTTTCAGGTTCTCTCTTGCAGAGCCCTCCCTCTAGTGCTCAACCACGAGCTCTCTTCCAACGCTGACAGGAGAGGGGCACGGATGGACCCACTGAGAATACTGCTAACACTGAACGTTACGTAGGACTTACAAGCTGTCCACGGTAAATTTGGACTACACGTGATTTTGGCCTTAACTGACAAACTAGTATTAACACTCTTGTAAGGTGAGACTCAGCATTCACCAGCACGATAACTTAAAAGCAAACCACATGGAAAACACTTTCATTTCGGTGAGGATTTTTTGAGGGGCCAATCTTGTGTACAAAATTCACTTAACCAAAATCCCTTTGCTCCAGTGCCATCTGCTGGAAAAAAGAGGCAACTGTACCTTCCACAAAACCCCACAGTTGGGGTTACTGGAGCAACATTCTTTCCAAGGAAGCATCCCCCTTCCTTCTGAGGTTACTGTGTAGTACACTAGTAACCATTTACTCTCATTAGAGCCTTCTCCAAACTAAATTCTTCAGCCTATTAGTTAGATGAGAAAGAGATGCTCTTTTGTCTTCTTCTGCACAGAGATTCCTTCTTCAATGTTTCTTAGTCAAATGATGCTTTTTCCATTCTTCCTCACCAGACCAACCTGCAACCATAATCTCCATTCATCCACATTTCAAACCCTCTATAGTAAAAAATTCTAACAGTTGATTTCTATATTAAAAATTTTAGTGTCATTTTGCTTTATATAAAACTGAGGATGGTTAAGAATTTTTAATTTAAAGGACTTTTAAAATACAGTATGTTCTCACTATAAATATGCAATGGGAATTATAAATAGTTCCTTCTTTTTTTTTTTTTTTTTTTTTAAAGATTTTATTTATTTTTTTTGACAGAGAGCGACATAGCGAGAGCAGGAACACAAGCAGGGGGAGTGGGAGAGGGAGAAGCAGGCTTCCCGCCGAGCAGGGAGCCCGATGTGGGACTCGATCCCAGGACCCTGGGATCATGACCTGAGCCGAAGGCAGACGCTTAACGACTGAGCCACCCAGGCGCCCAATAGTTCCTTCTTTTAAGCACTGGACGATACAGTAAAAAACATACAGTATCTTACCCAAGAGCCAATAAAATAGGCTAGATTTTTCAGATGTTAAAGAAGAATAACAAAGAAAATGAAAAAAAAAAAAACATAGTTACAAGGTCATGAATCCCTCAATTTGCAATACTGAATTCCTTGATTCATTTACAATCCAGAGATGTAACTGAACAGGGTGAGCAAATTACTTTGGAAAAAGTCAACTGTACTCAAGACAAAGTAAGTCAATCCTAAATGGTTTCCATTAGTGTTCTCTGTGGCCACGATTCCATTCAAGCTTTATAACCTGCTGTAATAGCTTTTTAACTGTTTCCAAATCAGCGCTAGCAGAAGATGGAAACAAATAAAGCCAAAGGCACTCCCTCAGAAGTTCAAAATTTTGATGTAGATTTAAATTTTAGCGAGTTTCAGTCCCTCCATTCAGATGATCCTGTAGGTACATACAAACACACTGAATTGTTGGCTTCACTTCTCTTCCATTCTCAAAGTTTACAATAAAGAGACTAATCCCTGTGTTGGGACTGACTGACATAAATTCAGATTTGTTCAGAGTTGAGGGTAAGGAACACTTAAGGTCAGTCAGAAAATAATTAAACAGGCTCTTCATGTAAGCACCATGACTCACAACTAAGACACTGGCGGCTAATCCTGGTGCGCCACTGCCTGCATTAGATTCAGAGGCACAGGGTTTTCCTAAAGGAAATATCTCTGCCAGAGAAGTTTCCAGACAGTTGCTTGGAGCTCCTTGGGAAAACTGTTCATTCTGACCTGCTTCTTGCAGGATCAGTTGACAAAGAATATCGAAAAAGTCTTTTCCACGCATTTTCACCTACAAGAAAAGAAATTAAAATAAAGTGGCATTAATGATTGTCTTAAAACATAAACATAAAACACAACTGACTGGATTTTTCTAATATGTCAACATAAAGTATTACATAAGCAGATGAAATTCTGTTTCCACTCATTCGATCAGTAGTAAATGCCTACCATACTTCTGGAATGATGGAAGCACACTGGGGCACAAAGAAGAGTAAGATACAATTTCTAATTCCTTACTTCAAAGCACTTACAATCTAGTTAGGGCGATTTACAAGGGAAAAAGGAGCCCCTAAAAGTGTTAACTAGGTAACGACATCTAGAGCACATCAGTTAGGTTAGGGCAACCACCAACAAGGACACAAAATCTTGCCTTTACGAAACTAATAAAAAGTCTTTCCAAGAAAATTATGAAAATAACAAACAGGGGAAAAAAATCCCCAATAATGCAATTCAAAAGCAGAACACTCCAAAGACAGGCAAGCACGGTGATGGGGTCACTTACAGAGCTAAAGACGCAGGAGGAGAGGCTTGAAGATTGCGAGTGTTGAGTTATTTCGCCTCGAGTGTTCTGCCTACCACTGTCCTTGAACAGCAGCGCACTGCTCTCCTGCCTACTACTACCACTGCTGTGGGTACCGCTGCAGACTCCGAGACTCTCCTTCAAGTATCACCCGATAACATACGTCCTTTACACCCAGTGCTGGCAATGACTGTCGACGTAACAGTAAATAAGGAAGACAGCTTAAAAAGGAAAAACAGGGCGCCTGGGTGGCTCAGTCGTTAGGCGTCTGCCTTCGGCTCAGGTCATGATCCCAGGGTCCTGGGATCGAGCCCCGCATCGGGCTCCCTGCTCCGCCGGGAGCCTGCTTCTCCCTCTCCCACTCCCCCTGCTTGTGTTCCCTCTCTCGCTGTGTCTCTCTCTGTCAAATAAATAAATAAAATCTTTAAATAAATAAATAAATAAATAATAACAAAATAAAAAGGGAAAACAAACACACTGCGCAGAGTTGTTTTATAAACCAAACAACTTTCAAACTGCTTAGCTAAGATTTAGAGACATCTCATTTACAAAAGAAACCCAATTTTAGCTACTTTGACGTTGGCAAGATCATCCACGTGGGAACTCGCCCCAGGGCTACGTACCTGGTCTAAGGTCTCTCCTCCGGGTGGTGTGAACATAGGGCATTCTTCCCCAGCTGCTTTGGCCATTGCCCTTAGCTCACTTAGGGCCCTGCCTTCTGCGACCCCGTATTTCTGCAATGGTCCAATAGACAAAAGTGCCTCAAATGAATCTGCGATACATCCATTAAGTACCTGCTTGTGGCAAACTTGGAACAATCATTCTGGCAAGAAGCTTGGTTTCCTTCCACTTTATTATATCTTTTAAACTGATAATGAGAACATACTCAGTAGAGGCTGCAAACCCTAGAAAATACAGTTGACACCTTGAATTGTACACTGCCCAAATGGGTTGTATGGAACAACACACCAAGTAGACAGTGGGGCTTTACTGGAAAAATACAGAGACTTGCATGGACTCCAGGGCCAGAGACCAACATATGAAGTGCACCAAGTCAGCCACCTCACATCCACACGTACTATCTCATTTGATCCTAACAAGAGCACTATGAGATGGGTATTTTCAGCCCCATATTTATAAATGGGAAAGCTGAGTTTCAGAGAGGTTAAGCAACTGGCCTGTATTCCCACAGCCAATAATTAGTGGAGTTGAAATTCAAACCCAGATCTGTATGTTTTCAAAGCTCATTAGCTCTTTAGATTTATAAAGACTGAGCCATAGCAAAGAACACAGAAGTCACAAAAGAAACACAAATGACCAAGAAACACAGGAAATCTACAATGTAAAAATTAAAATGACACCTTTCAGAAGCTATTAAATTAGAAGACCAAAGACACTACCAATAGCTACTGTTTATGTAGGAAAAACTTTCTCCTACATCATTCATGGAAGTATAAACTGGCTCAGCTTTTCTAGAAGGAAATTTAGCAATATGTATAAAAGACTTTAAAAAAAAGTACACCTCAAAAATTCCACTTCTAGGAAATGTATTAGGGGTGTGTATAAAGAACTACAAAGAGGTTTATTTTAACATTATTTATATCAGTGGAAAATCTAGTCACAACCTAGGTGTCCACCAGTAGTAGCTATGCAACTTCCATATACTGGAATAATGCAGTCACTAATTAGGTGATCATATCCATGTGCATTCATTAGCACTGAAATACACAGGAAGAAAAGCTAGTTAAAAAACAACACACATAGGGGCACCTACGTGGCTTAGTCGGTTGAGCATCTGACCCTTGATTTCAGCTCAGGTCGTGATCTCAGGGTCATGAGACTGAGCCCCATGTGTCGGGCTCCCTGCTCAGTAGGGAGTCTGCTTGAGATTCTCTCCCTCTCCCCAACTTGTGCTCGCGCCCCCTCTCTCTAAAATAAATAAATAAATCTTAAAAAAAAAACCCA
This sequence comes from Halichoerus grypus, assembly GCF_964656455.1. Classification (NCBI taxonomy): domain Eukaryota; kingdom Metazoa; phylum Chordata; class Mammalia; order Carnivora; family Phocidae; genus Halichoerus; species Halichoerus grypus. The sequence continues at coordinate 80,680,008 of NC_135717.1, read as the reverse complement.
CCACATATAGTAGGGGTACATTTAGAAAAATGCATACACAATCAGATAGATAGACTGACAAACACGAAAAAAAGTCAAGAGCACACATACCTAAATGTTCACAGTATTTGTGCATGGAAGAAATTTTTAACCATATTTTCCCCCAAACTGTTCTTACTTTTAATTCCCTACAATAGTAACAGATTACTTGCATAATAAAATATTTAATAAAATATTTAGAGATAAACCACCATTTATGGTTTCACACTGCTGATGCCCCAAAATGCTAACACCACCATCAGAAAGAAGTCCAACAACTAAATGTTCTTTTTTTATAAGACCATATGCACAGTTGTCAGGTGCTCTTCCAATTCCCAAGTTCAAATTCTTACATCCTCAATTATAACGGGAACAACCTCTAATATAAAGGAGAACATTAAAAATCATTACTTGGTTTGTTTTTTCAAGAACGTAAACATCCATTCATTAAATACTCCAAATGCTACACTGAAACATGTCAGGCAATGAGGTGAGAGTGGTGAAGAGACCAGGAGGGACACGCAGCTCCCCACCCTTGCTGAGACTGCAATGTGGTGGGGTACTAACCTAGAAGAGTAGGGGAACAGCGCCGTAATGGAAGGAACTACCGGACATAGACACACACAGCAGAGATGGCTAATCTGCATTTGCAGGGCTGCAGAAGGCCAAAGCCCTGGGGTGAACAGAAGTTGGCCAGGTGTGGAAAGCATGTATCCCAGGCAGATTTGGAAGTTCAGTGAGGAAAGAGCACAGGATGCTTGGACAACTCTGAGAAGATCCACGAGAGGCCTATCACCAGTGGTCCAGAACATGGAATCCAGGGCCAGATGGCCTCAATTTGAATCTGAGCTGTGCCACATACTAGCTCTATGATGCTGGGCACAGACTTGACCTCTGTGTGCCTTGCTTTCTACAACTGTAAAAATGAGGTTTTTAAGTCTTCACAACATGGGGGTGTTGTGAAGATTAACAAACCTGCAGGGCTTGGAGCAGGGCCAGAGTGTAGGGAGTGCCATGCAAATGCTCGCTAATATTATTAAGGTCGGGCACGGAGCACAAGGAAGAGGACGGAGGCAGATGGAGGCAACAGATCATATCCTATGGCACGCTGACAGGCCAGGCTGGAGTCTGGACAGCCTCCCGAAGGTAAAACAGAAACAGGGAACAGTTCTACACAGGTGCGCAGCAACCACGTTTTCCAGACGACTCTGGCTGCGGCACGGAGATGAGATGAGAAAAGCAAGCGCCAGTCATAAGACGGGAAGATCACTGTTCCCAGTGAGCTAGGAGACAGAGGACACTGAGGGCAGTAGGACGGCAGCAGTGGGTTCAGGAACTACTACACAACAGCAGCCCTGACAAGATGATGGTAGGATGTGCACGTGGGAGGCAAGTCCAAGTCAAAAATGTGTGGTTTGAACAACTGGGTAAAGCAGGCGCCAGGGACAGGAAAGGTGGTGCGTTCCACTGAGCTGTGGAGCACACACGGAGATAAAAAGTAGGTAGTTTGAGACGTGAGCTTAGGCAAGAGCTCTCAGCTAAACATACATATATGGACATCAACTGAAATCACAGGAGAGGATGAAGCCACTAAGGAAGAGAGCAGAGTGAGAAGAGACAGTGCAGCCAATGATCACACTCTCCCTACTGCAGATGACAGGCCTCGCTCAGTGCTCCGCTGAACTCACGATGCTTGTCTGTCACTGGAACTGGGTTCCCAGGCACAGAGCGAGCCTCTCCAAGTAGTATCTCTGAGGAAGTTGTAGTATATATTTTGGATGAGAACAGAGAACACCCGCAAGTTATGAAAAGCAATTCTTTAGAGATGCCCAGCCATTTGACATTTCTATCCAGGTACAGAAGAAATCACAGGGCTGCCAGGGACATCAGCCTGCTTAAAGGCCTGTATGAAAGAGCAAAAACTGCTGCTCTAGGAGGAGGCATGGGGTCAAATCTCAGATCTGAAAGTGAGGTGTGGCTTTAGCTAAATTGCCATTTCAGCAAGAGTCATTTCTGATATATAAAATGGGCACAAGAAAGTCTATTGAAGCTTAAAATTGAGAAGCAGGATGGGGAGGCTGACAAGAGAACTTCGCACGCACTTTTACTTCCAACTCTTCTGTACTAGTTGTTATGAGCAGACTTTGCTTTTATAATTTAGGATGCCTACCTCACACAAATTTAATAACTAAATAAGATACTATGTATGAGCGTATATAACAGCCACGGTCACATAGCAGGTTCTTAACATATATTAGCTGATTCCACACCCCTATCAAGAATGCATCAGATCAACTGAGGTGGCTTACTGATAATTTATGGTGAAGAATAATATGTAAGTAAGCTACTTACTCTTTCTCGAAGTCTTGAATCATACTTTACTGTCAAATCTTTGCAAACTTTGCTCTTCTCCAAAATCCCATGCACGGTCTGAAAATGGAAAGACAACGGTTTCTTTTCTCATAAAAACAGTCATTCTGGCCAAAATGTCAAAATACAGCACAGTAAAATCAAAAAGAATTAGAGGGTCGCCTGGGTGGCTCAGTCAGTTAAGCGTCTGCCTTCGGCTCAGGTCATGATCCCGGGGTCCTGGGATCCGAGCCCCACGTCGGGCTTCCTGCTCAGTGGGGAGCCTGCTTCTCCCTTTCCCTCTGCCACTCCCGCTGCTTGTGCTTGCTCTCTCCCTCAAAGAAATAAAATCTTAAAAAAAAAAAAAAAAGAACTAGAAATAATTTTCCTTCATGAAAGTTGCCTCTCTTCTGTACTGCTCATCCTTCGTCTCTTCACACGAATTTGGATATTTCCTTCTGCGCTATCTTCTAGTTCAGAGATCAGCAAACTATAGCCCAACTCCAGACCGAGGCTTGTTGTTGTAAATGAAGATCTATTAGAACACAACCCCTTACATACTGTTTGTGGCTGCTCTCACTGTACAACAGCAGAGTTGAACAGTTGTGACAGAGAGCATACAGCCCATAAAACTTAAAATATGTACTATCTGGCCCTTTACAGAAAAGGTTCCAGTTCATTAATTCTCCATCCAGGTGTGCCTAAACTGCTGTTAAACCCATCTACTGAGTCTTAATTTCAGTTACATTTTCAGTTCGAGAATTCACGCTTGGTTCTTGTACATCATTTCCAGTTCTCTGCTGAAATTCTCAGTGTCATTTTTTAATCTATGCGTTCAGTAGCTATTTTAAAGTCCGTGTCTGGTAACCAGTTATCGAAGAAGTCCTGAAGCTGTTTCTGTTGTCTTTTGTTTGGGCTCATTTTTGTTCATGTTCCTTTCTCTCGTGGTGTGCCTGGTTATTTTTGATCAACAAGACACTATATTTGCAAAACTGGAGAAATAATTTAAGTCCACAACCTGCCTTTTTAATCCCCTCCCCACAAAGTAAACATTGTCATCATTATGATTCTGTATTATCAATATTTGTTTACATTTACCTTTACCAGTGTATTTGCTCACCAATCTTTTCTAAAACTCAGACCTCCCTTCTGGCATTATTTTCCTTCTTCCATTAGCCTTTCAAAGTTTCTTTATAGACTGTTTGTCCAAAATGTCTTCATATCACCTACATTCTAGACAATGTTTTTGCTGGGTATAAAACTCTAAGTTAGTCTTTATTATCACTCAGTGCATTAAAAAAAAATTATTACCGATACTAACAAATTTGTTGATAGTCTAATATTGGCCATTAGTGGATGATGTTTGTCCTTATTTGGAGTTTTGCAATTTTGTTATTGTAAGCGTAGATATGGGCTTCTTTTTATTTATCTTGACTGGGATTTATCACCCTTTCTAGATCTGTTATCTTTCAACAGTTCTGTAAAATTATCAACTATGACTTCTTTGACCCCTTTCCCATTTTAAATACCTCCTTCTGAAAGACACCAGACCTCATCATATTCTTGATTTCTTTTAAACTCTCATATTTTTAATATGTTCATTACACTGTGCTACATTTCAGTTACTATCTTACATTTACCTATGAGCTAATGATTATTTTGGCCATGTTTAATAACTTAGTACATCCACTGAGTTTCTCATTTTTGGTTTATTAACTTGTTCTGCATTTTTAAACCAATTTTATTGAGGTATAATTTACAACAAAAAATATACCTAGTCTTAAGTGTACAGTTCACAGAGTTTTAAAATATATATATACCTTTCTAAATACCACCAAAATCAAGATATGGAAGAATTCTGTCATCCTAAAAGATTCCTTTGTGTCTTTTCTAGTTGATCCCCCCACTCCTGGCCCCTGGCAACCACGGATCTGCTTTATGTAACTGAAGATTAGATCGGTCTTTTCTAGAGTCTCCCATAAATGGAGTCCTACACTATGTACTCTTTTGTGCCTGGCTTCTTTTCTTCAACATGTTTTTGAGACTTTTCCACATTGCTGTTGAGCTGTATTCCACCGCGTGAATGTATCACAGTTCACTTATCCATTCATCTACTGATGAACACAGGCGATCCGATTCTTTGCTTATTATAAACAAAGGTGTTAAAAAATTATATACAAGTCTCTCTGTAAACATACATGATTTCTCTTGGATAAATTCTTAGGATGGAAATTGCTGGATCGTATGATTACTGTATGTTAAACTTCCACTGTTTTCCAAAGTAGTTGCTCCATTTTACATTCTCACTAGCAATGTAGGAGTTCTAGTTGTTACACATTCTTTTATCTTTTTTTTAAAAAGATGTTTTATTTAAGTATTTGAGAGAGAGAGGGCACAAGACGGGGGAGGGCCGGCAGGGAGCCTGCGGCAGGACTCGATCCCGATCCGGGATCCCGAGACTCCGGGATCATGACCTGAGCCTAAGGCAGTCACTTAACCAACTGAGCCACCCAGGAGCCCCCACATTCTTTTATCTTTTTAATTTTTTGCATTTGCAAATGTTTGTGTCATAGCATCTTACTGTGGTTTTAATTTGCATTTCCATTAAGATCACTTCTGCTAAGCATCTTTTCATCTCCTTACTGACCTTCCATATTCTCTTCTTTTGTGAAGTGCCTGGTCAAATTCAAATCTTTTGCTCATTTTAAAGTGGGTGTTTGTCTAATTACTGAGTTGAAAAAAATTTAGATAAAAAATTTAGATAAAAAATCTAGATAATTTGTCAGATATATACACACACATACATTAGATATGTAATATACACATTCATAATTTCCTCCCAATCTGCATCTTGTTTATGCTTTGCATTAAGAAACCTTTATAAAGATTTTTCTCTGTGTTTTCTTATAGAAGATATATAGATTTAGCTTTTAGATTTGTGCTGAGATCAGCTACAAGTTAATTTTTGTGTTATAGGAGCTAAAGGCAAAAGTTCATGTTTTTCCATATGAATAGCCCATTGTTTCAGCACATTTTATTGAAAAGAATACCTTTCAAGTGTTGAATTACCTTGGCACGTTTGTCAAAACCCAATTGATAAAAAGATTCTGACTTCCAGGGAAGATGGCAGAGTAGGAGGAACCCAGGTTTACCTCCTCCCACGGATACAACAAGATAACATTCACATCAGTGTAAATAACCCAGAAAATGACCCAGCCTTTGGACAAATTCCACAACTAAAGAACAAATTCCACAACTAAAGGTAGAGAAGAGGCCACACTGAGATGTGATGGGCCACCCACAGGAGGGAGGGAGCCAAAGGCCTGGAGAAGGAAGAGAAACAGACCCTCACATTGGGAAGCTCCTGTGAGGAAGACAAATCCCTCATAACATTTGGTTTTGAAAACCAGATGGTCCAAATTTTGTGAGTTCTTAAACCCAGCAGGACTTAAAACCTGGAATTTAAAAAATCAACAGGATTGGCTCTGGGAGAGCCCCGAGAGCAAGAGGAAACTGAGTCCAAGCCCTTAAAGAGACTCAGAGACTATGACTCATGCCACAGATTTACAAATGGATTCAGATATAACCAAGATGTCAGAGATGGAATTCAGGCTAGCAATTGTGAAGACAATGGCTAGAATGGAGAAATCAATTAATGGCAACATAGAATCTCTAAGGGCAGAAATGAAAGCTGAATTGGCAGAATTTAAAAATGCTATCAATGAGATCCAATCTAATCTAGATAATCTAACAGCTGGGGGTAAGTGAGGCAGAAGAACAAATTAGTGACCTAGAAGACTAATTAATAGACAAAAAGGGAAACGAGGAGGCCAGGGAAAAACAACTCGGAATCCATGAAAATAGAATCAGAGAAATAAGTGACACCATGAAACGTTCCAATGGCAGAATTATTGGAATCCCTGAGGGGGTGGAGAGAGGACTAGAAGATATATTTGAGCAAATTGTAGCTGAGAACTTCCCTAATCTGGGGAATGAAACAAATATTCGTGTCCTAGAGGCAGAGAGGACCCCTCCTAAGATCAAGGAAAACAGGCCAACACCCCGGCATGTACTAGTAAAACTGGCAAATCTTAGAACCAAGGAAACCATCTTAAGGGCAGTTAGGGGGAAGAGATTCCTTACGTACAGAGGCAGGAACATCAGAATAACGTCAGACCTATCCACAGAGACCTGGCTTGCCAGAAAGAATATGGCAAGACATATTCAGGGTACTAAATGAGAAGAACATGCAGCCAAGAATACTTCATCCAGCAAGGCTGTCATTTAGAATGGATGGAGAGATGCAGAGCTTCCAAGGCCAGCAGAAACTGAAAGAATATGTGACCACTAAGCCGGCCCTGCAAGAAATATTAAGGGGGGTTCTATAAAAGGAGAAAGACCCCAAGAGTGATATACAACAGAAATTTACAGGGACAATCTATAAAAACAATGTCTTCACAGGCAACATGATGACAATTAATTCATATCCTTCAATAACGACTCTCAACGTGAACAGCCTAAATGCTCCCATAAAATGGCATAGGGTTGCAGACTGGATAAAATGACAGGACCCATACATATGCTGTCTACAGGAGACTCATTTTGAACCTAGAGATACATCCAGACTGAAAGTGAAGGTATGGAGATCTATCTTCCATGCCAACGGACCTCAAAAGAAAGCTGGGGTAGCAATTCTTACATCAGACAAATTAGATTTTACACTAAAGACTGTAGTTAGAGACACAGAAGGACACTATATCATTCTTAAAGGGCCTATCCAACAAGAAGATCTAACAGTTGTAAATATCCTCGCCCCCAACATGGGAGCAGCCATCTACATAAGCCAGCTGTTAACCAAAATAAAGAGTCATACTGATAACAATACATTAATTGTAGGAGACCTCAATACTCCACTCTCAGCAATAGACAGATCATCTAAGCAGAAAATCAACAAAGAAACAAGAGCTTTGAATGACACACTGGACCAGATGGACCTCATAGATATATACAGAACATTCCATCCTAAAACAACAGAATACTCATTCTTCTCGAGCGCACATGGAACTTGTGCACTCGAGAAGACCCACATACTGGGTCACAAATCAGGTCTCAACCGATACCAAAAGATTGAGATTATTCCCTGCATATTCTCAGACCATAATGCTTTAAAACTGGAACTCAATCACAAGAAAAAATTTGGAAGAAATTCAAACACTTGGAAGCTAAAGACTACTCCGATCAAGAATGTTTGGGTCAACCAGGAAATCAAAGAACTTAAACAATTCATGGAAACCAATGAGAATGAAAACACATCAGTCCGAAACCTATGGGATACTGCAAAGGTGGTCCTAAGGGGGAAATACATAGCCATCCAAGCCTCACTCAAAAAAAATAGAAAAATCCCGAATTCACCAACTAACTCTACACCTTAAAGAACTAGAGAAAAAGCAACAAATGATGCCTAAGCCACGCATTAGAAGAGAAGTAATTAAGATTAGAGCAGAGATCAATGAATTAGAAACCAGAAACACAGTAGATCAGATCAACGAAACTAGAAGCTGGTTCTTTGAAAGAATTAATAAGATCGATAAACCACTGGCCAGACTTATCCAAAAGAAAAGAGAAAGGACCCAAATCAATAAAATTATGAAAGGGGAGAGATCACAGCTAATACCAAGGAAACAGAAACAATTATTAGAAATTATTATCAACAACTATATGCCAATAAACTGAGAAATCTGGATGAAATGGAGGCCTTCCTGGAATCCTATAAACTGCCAAGACTGAAACAGGAAGAAATTGACAACCTGAATAGGCCAATAACCAGTAACGAGATTGAAGCAGTGATCAAAAACCTCCCAAAAAAACAGGAGTCCAGGGCCTGATGGATTCCCTGGGGAATTCTACCACACATTCAAAGAAGAAAAAATACCTATTCTCCTGAAGCTCTTTCAAAAATAGAAACAGAAGGAAAGCTTCCAGACTCATTCTATGAGGCCAGCATTACCTTAATCCCCAAACCAGGCAAAGACCCCATCAAAAAGGAGAATTTCAGACTGATATCCCTGATGAATATGGATTCCAAAATCCTCAAAAAAATCCTAGCTAATAGGATCCAACAATACATTAAAAGGATCATCCACCACGACCAAGTGGGATTTCTCCCCGGGATGCAAGGGTGGTTCAACATTCGCAAATCAATCAATGTGATAGAACACATTAATAAGAGGAGGGAGAAGAACCATATGGTCCTCTCAATTGATGCAGAAAAAGCATCTGACAAAATACAGCATCATTTCCTGATTAAAACTCTTCAGAGTATAGGGATAGAGGGAACATTCCTCAAGTTCATAAAATCCATCTATGAAAAACCCACAGCGAATATTATCCTCAATGGGGAAAATCTGAGAGCTTTTCCCTTAAGATCAGGAACACGTCAAGGATGCCCACTCTTGCCACTATTGTTCAACATAGTACTAGAAGTCCTAGCAACAGCAATCAGACAACAAAAATAAATAAAAGGTATTCAAATTGGCAAAGAAGAAGTCAAACTCTCTCTTTTCGCAGACGACATGATACTTTATGTGGAAAACCCAAAAGACTCCACCCCCAAATTACTAGAACTCATCCACCAATTCAGTAATGTGGCAGGATACAAAATCAATGCACAGAAATCAGTTGCTTTCTTATACACTGACAATGCAACCATAGAAAGAGAAATTAGAGAAACGATTCCATTTACAATAGCACCAAAAACCACAAGATACCTCGGAATAAACCTAACCAAAGAGGTAAATGATCTATACTCTAGGAACTACAGAACACTCATGAAAGAAATTGAAGAAGACACAAAAAGATGGAAAAACATTCCATGCTCATGGATCGGAAGAAGAAACATTGTTAAAATGTCTATGTTACCCAGAGCAATCTATACCTTCAACGCCACCCCGATCAAAATTCCAATGACATTTTTCAAAGTGCTAGAACAAACAATCCTAAAATTTGTATGGAATCAGAAAAGACCCCGAATTGCCAAGGAAATGTTGAAAAAGACAAACAAAGCTGGGGGCATCACGTTGCCCAATTTCAAGCTATATTACAAAGCTGTGATCACCAAGACAGCATGGTACTGGCATAAAAACAGACATATAGACCAATGGAACAGAATAGAGAACCCAGATATGGACCCTCAACTCTATAGTCAAATAATCTTCGACAAAGCAGGAAAAAAAATGCAATGGAAAAAAGACAGTCTCTTCAATAAATGGTGCTGGGAAAATTGGACAGCCACATGCAGAAGAATGAAACTCGACCATTCTCTAACACCATACACAAAGATAAACTCAAAATGGATGAAAGACCTCAATGTGAGACAGGAATCCATCAAATTCCTAGACAACATAGGCAGCAACCTCTTTGACATCAGCCACAGCAACTTCTTTCAAGAATCATCTCCAAAGGCTAGTAAAACAAAAGCAAAAATTAACTTTTGGAACTTCATCAAGATAAAAAGCTTCTGCACAGCAAAGGAAACAGTCAACAAAACAAAGAGGCAACCCACAGAATGGGAGAAGATATTTGCAAATGACACTACAGACAAAGCACTGATTTCCAAGATCTATAAAGAACTTCTCAAACTCAACACCTAAAAAACAAATAATCAAGTCAAAAAATGGGCAGAAGACATGAACAGACACTTCTCCAAAGAAGACATACAAATGGCCAAGAGACACATGAAAAAATGTTCATCATCATTAGCCATCAGGGAAATTCAAATCAAAACCACACAGAGAGACCACCTTAAACCAGTTAGAATGGCAAAAATGGACAGGGAAAGAAACAACAAATGTTGGAGAGGTTGTGGAGAAAGGGGAACCCTCTTACACTGTTGGTGGGAATACAAGTTGGTACAGCCACTTTGGAAACCAGACTAGTGTGGAAGTGCCTCGAAAAATTAAAAATAGAGCTACCCTATGACCCAGCAATTGCACTCCTGGGTATTTACCCCAAAGACACAGATGTAGTGCAAAGAAGGGCCATATGCACCCAATTGTTCACAGCAGCAATGTCCGCAATAGCCAAACTGTGGAAAGAGCCGAGATGCCCTTCAACAGATGAATGGATAAAGAAGATGTGGTCCATATATACAATGGAATATTACTGAGCCATCAGAAAAGATGAATACCCAACTTTTACATCAATATGGATGGGACTGGAGGAGATTATGCTAAATAAAATAAGTCAAGCAGAGAAAGTCAATTATCATATGGTTTCACTTATTTGTGGAACATAAGGAAGAGCATGGAGGACATTAGGAGAAGGAAGGGAAAAATGAAGGGGGGGAATCAGATGGGGAGATGAACCATGAGAGACTATGGATTCTGAGAAACAATCTGAGGGTTTTAGAGGGGAGGGGGGTGGGGGGATGGGTTAGCCCGGTGCTGGGTATTAAGGAGGGCACGTACTGCATGGAGCACTGGGTGTTATATGAAAACAATGAATCGTGGATCACTATGTCAAAAACTAATGATGGGGGCGCCTGGGTGGCTCAGTCGTTAAAGCATCTGCCTTCAGCTCAGGTCATGATCCCTGGGTCCTGGGATCCAGCCCCGCATCAGGCTCCCTGCTCTGTGGGAGGCCTACTTCTCCCTCTCCCACTCCCCCTGCTTGTGTTCCCTCTCTCGCTGTCTCTCTCTCTGTCAAATAAAATCTTAAAAAAAAAAAACCAAAAAACTAATGATGTATTGTATGGTGACTAACATAACATAATAAAATATTTAAAAAAAGAGAGAGAGAGAGCACAACAAACTGCCCAACAAGATAGAATACAGAAGCAGCAGTTTGAAAAACGCCTGGGAAATACAGGAGGGAGAGTTATTTACTAATCTCAGAGCAAGTCCAGAGGGGCAGCAGTCACAAGGAGACTCCTCCAGGAACAAAGGAGCTGACACGCACCATCTCCCTCCCCAGCCCCAATGCATACACACATGGCCCCTGTAGGACCCAGCGAGGCAGACATTCACTACCTAACTTGCTAACACTGCCACCCCACCCTCCAGCACCTTGTGGATCCACCGCCTTCAATACAATGTTGGCCCCGCCCAACCAGGGTGGTGCCACAGGCCTGGCAGTGCGAAAGTAGCCCCGACAGTGGCCAGCACCACTCCAAAGTGACCCCTGCCCTGGGAAGAGGGAAAGATAAGCACACACCCGAGTCACACTGTGGCCCCAGCAGTGGGCTGAAGGCAGACAACTGGTCTGATGGCAGGCCCTGCCCACCAATGAAAGCTTCTTGGAGCACAACACAGGGAAAGCACCCTGAAGTCTGGTGCTACCACAGCTTTGGCAAATGCCTGGTCTGACTCAACTCAAGCCCAAGGCAGCCCCACCAGACTGGCCCACTAACAACACAGGGACCAAACCCTGCCCACAACAGGCAAAGAGAGCCATTGTAGATGACTGGACTGAAAGCAAAAGCAGCTTAGCCTCGACAGCAGGGTGCACACAGCACAGAGGAGACACCCCTGAAGAGTCAGGTGCTGGTGAAGAGGGGACACTGCGCTGCAGGGCACGACAGGACTTCTTCACAGGCCACGATTTGCAACAGCAGGAGACGTAGCTGACTTTCCTGACACACAGAAACAGACACAGCGAGTTACACAAAATGAGGAGATAGGGATACGCCCCAAATGAAAGAACAGGACAAAATCACAGCAAGAGACCTAAGTGAAATGGAGAGAAGTAATATGCCTGATAGAGAATGTAAAGTAACGCTCATATAGATACTCACTGGAGTTGAAAAAAAAGTGGAGGACATCAGTGAGACCCTTAACACAGAGATAAAAAAGAACCAATCAGAAATGAAGAACACACAAAATGAACTACTGGGACTTCATCAAGGTAAATTCAATAATTACCTATCAATAATGACTTTGAATGTAAATAGACTAAATGCTCCAATCAAAAGAAATAGGATGACAGAATGGATAAAAAAACAAAACCCATCTATAAGCTGCCCACAAGAGGCTCATTTCAGGCATAAAGACACATGCAGATTGAAAGTGAGCGGATGGAGAAACATTTATCATGCAAATGGATGTCAAAAGAAGGCTGGAGTGCAATACTTATATTGGACAAAATAGACTTTGAAACAAAGACTGTAACAAGAGACAAGAATACTATATAATAATAAACAGAACAATCCAACAAGAAGATATAACTATTGTAAATATTTATGCACCCAACATGTGAGCACCCAAATACATAAAGGAGTTAATAACAAACATAAAGGAAGGAATTGATAGGAATACAATAATAGTTGGGGACTTTAGCATCTCCCTTACATTAATAGACAGATCATCTAAACAGAAAATCAACAAGGAAACAGTGGCTTTGAATGACACACTGGACCAGATGGATTTAACAGATAGATATATTCACAACATTTTATCCTAAAACAACAGACTACATATCCTTTTCAAGTGTACATGGAACACTCTCCAGAATAGATCACATATTAGAGCACAAAACAAGTCTCAATAAATTCAGAAAGACCAAAGTCCTACCATGTATCTTTTCTAACCACAACAGTATGAAACTAGACATTAACCACAAGAAAAAATCTGGGAACAGCACAAATACATGCTCTTTACCATGTTTAAATAACATGCTACTAAATGATGAATGAGTCAACCAAGAAATTAAAGAGGAAACCAAAAAATACATGGAGACAAATTAAAACGAAAACACAAGGTTCCAAGATTTTTCTTTGGGATGCAGCAAAAGCTATTCTAAGAGAGAAGTTTACAGCAATACAGACCTACCTCAAAAAGCAAGAAAAATCTCAAAAAACAACATAACTTACACCTAAAGGAGCTTGAAAAAGAACAAAACCTAAAACCAGCAGAAGGAAGGAGATTATAATAAAGAGCAGAAATAAATGAAGTAGAAACTAAAAAAAAGAATAAAGCAGATCAATGAAACCAAGAGCTGATTCTTTGAAAAGATCAATAAAACTGATAAACCTTTAGCCAGACTCCTTTAAAAATAATAACAGAGAACTACGGGGCGCCTGGGTGGCTCAGATGGTTAAGCCTCTGCCTTCGGCTCAGGTCATGATCCCAGGGTCCTGGGATCGAGCCCCGCATCGGGCTCCCTGCTCCGCGGGAAGCCTGCTTCTCCCCCTCCTTCCTGCTCGAGCTCTCTCTCACTATCTCTGTCTCTCTCAAATAAATAAATAAAATATTAAAAAAAATAATAATAACAGAGAACTAAAAAAGATCAACTGACAAAAAAAGCCCAAACCAATATTAAAAAAAAAGAAAAAAAGAAACCCACAACAACAAAAACACCCTGACCATATAGGTATGGGTCTATTTCAGGTCCCTCAATTGAGACTCTTCATTTTTCCTTTTTTTTTCCTTTAAAGATTTATTTATTTGAAGGAGAGAGAGAGAAAGAAAGAGAGAGAGAGAGTATGAGCATACACGAGTGGGAGAAGGGGCAAAGGGAGAGAATCTCCAGCAGACTCCCAGTTGAGCGTGGAGCCTGACGTGGGGCTCGATCCCACGACCCATGAGATCATGACCTGAACCAAAATCATGAGTCGGACACTTAACCAACTGAGCCACCCAGACACCCCCATTTTTCCATTTTTAGTCTTCTTTCTTCCTTAATTTTGGGATGTTCTGTTTCTATGACTTCATGTTCACTGACCTCTTCTTTAACGTGTCTAACCTGCTAGTAATCCCCTCCTGTGAAATTTTCATTTCAGAATATTGTATTTTTGATCTCAAGAAGATGAATTTGGTTCTTTTTTTTTTTATTTTTTTATTGTTATGTTAATCCCCATACATTACATCATTAGTTTTAGATATAGTGTTCCATGATTCATTGTTTGTGCATAACACCCAGTGCATGCAGAACGTGCCCTCCTCAATACCCATCACCAGGCTAACCCATCCTCCCACCCCCCTCCCCTCTAGAACCCTCAGTTTGTTTTTCAGAGTCCATCATCTCTCATGGTTCGTCTCCCCCTCCGATTTCCCCCCCTTCATTCTTCCCCTCCTGCTACATTCTTCTTCTTTTTTTTCTTTCTTAACGAATTTGGTTCTTTTTATATCTTCTATTTCTTGCCTCATTATGTTCCTCTGAGCACAGATCAGCCTCGCTGTTAAGGTGTGACCTTTCTGAAGTTTCCACTGTATGCCTGATGTATTTAACAAAATCTCTCCACTCTGGGTGGTAGGAACAAATCATTCCCAACCTGTGGGAGCTCTTGACATTGTCTGGCTTCTGGCTCCCCAGCAACTGTTCTCTCCCCAGCAGTTATGTTTTATACCTGGCCTCATGCAATTTCACCTACGCACATGCAGACTCTAGTCCACCCAGAATTTCAGGGGATCCCTATCCATATTTCTAGAGTTCTTTCTCTGTGCAGCTCCCTCTTCCAGCACTCTGCCCCACAATCTTTAGTTATTTAATCTCCCCAAATTCCAAGCATTGTCTTCTCAATTCACTGAAGTCACTGGCTCTATCTGGCTTCTCCTACCAGCATCGGGAAATTGCGTCAGGTGGAACACCAGGACAATCCAAGGGCTCACCTCATTTGTTTCACTTCATTTGGGGATCACAGGCCCACACTGTCTGAAGTCTAATGTCTGCAAACAGCTGTTCATAAATTTTGTCCTGTTTCTCTAGTTGCTTATGCAGGGAGACTGTATTCCAACCCTGTTATTCCCTCAGGGTGAATTATTCCCTCCATGGAGTCTTTAGACATTTATTTGGTTCCTTTTTAATTCTCTGGGGTCATTTTTATAGTAATCTGTTCCCTAAAGATATTTCAAACATGCCTTTTATTTCTTTAGAGTAACATAGTTGTTTTCTTTTCTAACTGTGTCTGGATTCCAATATTTGATGTCTTTGTGGGTTAAATTCCCCCGTCTGGTGTTTCTGCTGGCTGTCTCTCATAAACCTTCTTTGTCTTTTTAAAGATATTTTGTTAGACATTTTCCCCAAACTACTTTAATTTAAAAATTACCAAAATAAAATAAAGTACAAAAGTAAAATGAAAAGAAAGAAGTTCTGTTGGCGGGGGAAGGAGAGGAATGGGTATGGTATCTGCAGGTAACTGAATTTCCTACAGACTCAGGAAGCAGTTTTCAAGGTTATAACTGTTGAGACTCTTTACTCATCAGTCTAAACCTTGACTTTAACTTACCTGCTTTGTCCTCATGAGGTCACTGGAGAAAACATGAGTAAACTTCACATTATTAAGAAACATGCCAGCGGCAGCTGCTTGTTTAAATCCAGTTTCTGAAAGAGGCTCATCTATTCCTTGTCCTGTGGTTGTCAGAGAAGGAACAATAACATTCAAATATAAAGATAACAGATGCAAATAAATCACATGTAAGAAAATATAAATAGAATTTATCTACATTTTATTAAAAGATTTCCTTGGGTACTTTTCTATATAACCTTTCAGAGAACCAAAAAAGCAAGTAAAATTAAGCTATAATCCTATAAAGGCTCAGGTATTCAAATGTTTCCCAAAAGAATGTCTGCCTAATGGGAATCAGATGATGATGAGAATTCAGTTGTCTCCAGCTCTCCCCTCTCTTGTGTCTGCCCATCCCTTCATTAGCTGTTATTTTCTTAATGCTGGCTCTGATCTTATGTTCTCAACCCAGGCGCTGCATTTGAAAGGTAGGATCCTCACCTAAAAAGTTTCCCTTCTTTACCTCCACTGCCCAAATGTTCAATATTGTATTATTTCCCCTCACTCTTGTTCCCTTCCTCCTTCATTCCTTCCTTTTCCCTAAAAAAAAAAAAAAAACTTTGGAACCTTCATTACAGGAGAAGGGCTGATTAAACACTCTGAAGCGTCCTCCTATTGCGAAAGAACTAAATGGGTGTGTGTGTGTGTTATGTGTGTGTGTGTGTGTGTGTGCATGCTGCTCACAGGATCTAAGGAAAGTCTCTAAGAGGAAATGCAAAGCAACCAAAATACCCTGAGCTGAAACCTGAATATTAACATTAGAAAAATGGAGTTGCCAGGATAATATTAACATTAGAAAAATGGAGTTGCACAAAAGCAAGGGGGCAGCTCGGGGAGGGAGCCTGCTGCATGGCACTGCAAGGTAGTAGGACTGAACTCAGCATTCCTGGAAGCCAAAGACCCTACAAGGAAGCTGGTATAGTCTCAGGTCAATAGTAAAATCAAGTGCAAATTCGCTTCAGAGCAAATCTGACTGAATAAAGGCTAACACGTTTCCTACTAAGTTAGAGCACATAATAGTTCAGTCAGTAACTTAACATACAAGAAAATAATCCATCGTGAATGAAAGTCAGCAGAAACAACAAAAAAGAGATTCAGAATCATTAATACTTCAGACATTGAAATCAGCAGATACAGACTACAAACTGTGAATAAAACATAAAGACGGAATCACAAAAATAAGCAAGTAACAAGAACTCATCAAAAACGACCAGACAGCTTTCTAAAAGAACCAGACAGATCTTTTAATAATGAAAAATATTATGAACTGTTGAGGAGGTAAACAATCCTTCAGTGGATAAAGGGAGATTCAGTAACAGAAAGGCTTAACGAACTCATAGACAGGGCTGAGGTATTACCCCACATGCAGCACAGACAAAGGAGATGAAACACATCTCACATCTATTAGAGACATGAAGGACAGAATGATATTCCCTAACATACATCTGACTGGAACTCCAGAAAGAAGAAAGAAAATATGAAGAGATAATGGCTGAGAATTTTCCAGAAATGATGGAAAATCTACAGATAAAACACCAAGCAGGATAAATTAAAAAGTAAAAAAAAAAAAATCCCTCCTAGATATATTAAGGGAAACCTATAGAATACCAAAATCAAACAAAAGATTTTAAAAGCAGTTGCAGAGAAAGACTGATTGCCTACCATGGAACATGATTTGGCTGAGAGAAGACTTCTTAACAGGAGCAATGGAAGCAAAAAAAAAAACAAAACAGCCCAATAACAAGTGCTAAGAGAACTGTCAGTCTAAATTGTCTAGGCTAAAAAAATGCTGAATAGAATAAAAATAGAATTGTCTAGAATAGAAACAATTGAAACTATCTTTACCACCAACCAATCTGCTGTAGGGGACCTTTCAAAGAAGATACTTCAGGATTGAAGGTCTGAGATGCAAAAGAAATGAGAAGGAGAGAAACTGGTAAATATATATGTAAATCTAAACAAACATTGTCTAAATAACAAATCAAATAATAATGCCTATGTCGTGTGGTTAAAAAAGGATAGGACTAAGATACTAAGCAATAGTCATATAAGTTCCTTGTATTTTGGGGGAAAGGAGATAGTGATATTATACTTCATTAGATATGAATGGTAAAAATTTAAAGGTAACAATTGAAAGAATGGAAATAGTTTATCATTCCAAAGCCAGTAGGGACGGGGGGGGGGGGGGGGGGGGGGAGGGGGGAGGGGTAGGAGAGGGAGGAGGGGAGGGGAGGAAGAGAACCAAAATCAGCTACGTAGTATTTACAAGGTAACACTTAAGACATCAGCACCCAGAAAGGTTGAAAGGAAGGCAAGAGAAAAACATACCAGGCGAATTCCAAGCCCAAACAGCTGGAGAAGCTGTGTTATACTCACAAATGCAAGACTTTATGACAAAAGTCTTAGGATTGTGAGGATACTATAAATAATCAACGATCCAATTCACTAGGAAGACACAACAATTTTTAAACCTATATATGTATGTGCCTCATAAAATAGTCTCTAACTACATAAGAGCAGAACACACAAAGCACAAATTGATAGAATATCAGGTACTAAACTATAAGTTGGCCATCACAATGGGAAATTCTACATCTCACCCATAAATTGGTATTTCGGTAATGCAGGCAAATTAATAAATTTACAAAATTAGCAAAGCATGGAAGATTTGAACAACAAAACAGAGGTTAATTATTTGACATATAACTCCAAACCCAACAATCAGAAAACACAGATTTTTCTCAAGCATACAATGGTAGATTTATAAACACAGCATGTTAACAGATTTCGAAGAGTATCATCAAATAAGCCATCTTGTCAGAATACAAAATGTAATTGGAAGTCAATCATAAAAGAGAACGAGCAAAAACAAAAAGCCCAGTCATCTGGAAATTTACAAAATAGTTCTAAATAATTCATGGCTCACTGAAGAAATCATAGTGGAAATTTAAGACACCTGGTGTTGAATACCTATGAAATGACTACATATCAAAACTGTAGTTATGCAACAAAAATGGTATTTGGAAATATGTAAGCCTTGAAGGCTTTAACTTAAAGAACTAACAAGCATCTAACTGACAAAGTTAGGAAAAGAACACAAAACAAATGTCAAAACCAGGTGTGACCACAAAAATTTGTATTCCTGCTCCGCTGTTAGTGTCTAATGAAATGAGACAGGTGGGCAGTACTAAAGGACAGGGTGGTAATGGACAGAAGTACAGAGGCTAATCTGGGTTGGGCACATGTCACTGGAAAACAAAGGTTCATTTAATTATCAGACTAGTTTTCAGAAGACGGGGAGTGAGGCACTCTGGGTATGAAAATCAGGTTCTGCAAATTCCAGATGTCCCTATCCAAAAAAATAAAACTAAATGTTTTTATAATCACAGCACAGAAATAGCCTGTCTGGCTGAGAGATTACCCAAAATATTCTTTAAAAGCTAGACTTGCTGGATCATAGGGAGATTAAAAGATCTGAACCCAAATTAGTAGAACAACAGAGGAAGAATCTTAGAATAAAGTAACAATCCTGTGTGAGAACAGGAATTCTCTTTTTACACCTCTTGTTACTACTAAAAACAATATAACTATCTTAGCAGAAAAATACCATTAACACCAGCCAGCAAACTTCATGTTTCCAAATAGGAAATCATTTTAAATCATAGCAGTTATATTTTAAGATCACTAGACTCAATATAACTCTTCAATCAGCTGACTGGGCCACTTGAAGCTACCTATAAACAACTTAGAATCCTATTCTTTACATTCAGTTCACTTAAGAGACTTATTCCTCTTGGTGACCATCTGCTCTAATCATATTTCTATGGCTATGACAGTTTCTCTAATGCTGTTCACAATACGAGCTGCCCCCGGTCTACCCTCCCCCCGCAAATCTGATTAACTCACATATCACATTAACACTAAAGGAGACAGCTAAAATAAAGTATACTAACCTTGAATTATTTTCTCCTTGTTAAATCTTGTTTCTCCACTAAAATAGAGAGGGGGGGGAAAACCTTTATTACCAAATCAGGTTATTTTTGAAATGAGAAAAAAATCACCAATGAAAGGTAATGATATTCACAAAGGCAGCATATGAACACTGTAGCATACTTCGTAATCTAACCTGTAAACATAAAACTTGTTCTAACCTCCTATTTGCAATCGTCTACTCTAATGTATTTAGTTGATGAGCTAAGAATTTCATCCTGCCCCAAATTAAAATGTGTAACTCATGAATCAATCGTAAGTAAATTGTAAGTAGCAGATTCTATGAAAATACATAAATAATTTTTATTAAATAATCTTGTGAAAATAAATGATGTTGACTAAAACTCTTTTTCAAGCAGCAGGAGGAAACCATGAGTCCGTCTGTTGCTGGACTGAATAAGCAAGTGCAAGGGAACCTGAATTCAGGGGGAAAGAAGGCCCCAAGCCTTCAGACACCCTGGCTTCTCCCAGCTCCTAGAGCTCAAGCTGTTCCTTCTTGTAATGCTGACAACTATCTTGCAGACCACACTGAAAAACTGAGGTTTCGGTACTATGTTTTGAAGAAGTCAAAAACCAAACCGAACCAATTTTGAAGCCACCAGAAGAGGGAAAGGACTGGAAACTTTATCACAAAATAACCATCAATTGAGGCTGGAGGGGAAAGAGAGTGAAGGGGGATGTGCTACCTGGACCAGACCAGACAGCAGGACATACCTGCAACAAAAGCAATCAAGTACATGAAAAGCTATCAAGAACTGAGTGGAAAATTCTTTGAGGCCTTTTTATGTGCTAAGTACAGTGCCAGGCACTGGAAACGGAGACACAAAGGACCAGGAGTGGACTGGGAGAAAGGAGTTGGCTTGTTCTGTATGGACACTGGACACAGAATTGGAAATGATAGGTCAAAATAGTAAATAGGTTTCTTCAGATCAAGTTGTTTCCTCATTTGGTATCAAATGCCCACATATTTATAGATTTCTATGTCAATGAGAGGTGAAAATCCTTTAAAGTAAACTTCATTGCCATGTAGCAGGCTGAGGAACAAAACTGCTTTGGCTGTATCCTTAGGAGCTTGGTTAGGCTTGAATGACTCTCTTCTTTGTCTGTAAAATGGGGACAATATTAGCCCTATTTAAACAGGACTCTTGGGGTGCCTGGGTGGCTCTGTCAGTTAAGTGTCCGGCTCTTAATTTCTTCGGCTCAGATCTCGGGGGGTTGTGGGATCGAGCCCACGCTGGGCTCGCACTCAGGGGTTGTCTGAGATTCTCTCTCTCCCTCTGCCCCTCCCTGCCCTCCTCACCTGTGGGCGCACTCTATGTCTCTCTCTAAAAATAAATAAATATATCTTTAAACAGGACTCTTGGGGTAACTGAATACAGGCCAAGCAAACTGTTTATCACAGGTAAAGTGTTTAAACACTGCTCAGCTTTAAAAATAAACAAACAAACACTGCTCAGCTTTTAGTAAGCACTCAATAGTTCTGTTTATAGGTCATTCTTGGACAGAGCTACACAGAAATCAAAGATTCAACTTAATGCATTTTAAATCTTGTAAAAATTGTGAAATAAACAATATAAACAAATAACATACCATAAAGCCAACATTCAGGTGACCCCACCCAAGTTAACAGATCATCACCTCCAGCCTCCTAGACCTTGTCTCTTTCTGATCACAATGTCCTCCCAATCCCAGTGGATCCACTACCTGGACATTTAGATGCCCACTTGCTTCACCTTTCTTCATAGCTTTCCCACCCGTGTATAGCACAGATTAGTTCCCCTGTTGTTGAACTTGATAATGAATTGCTTCTTAGGTATGTAGTCCTCTATGTTGCTTCTGTTCTTTAACATTGTTTGCGAGATACATCAATGTTGTTGAGGGTGGCATACTTCTTTCGTTCTCATTATTGTGTAATATGCTTAAGAGTTTACCACAATGTATTTATATAGTCTACTGTTGATATTTACATTGTTTCCAGTTTAGAGCTAAGCTGCTGTGACTATCTTTGTACAGAGTGCATCAAATTCTCTAGGGCAGTGGTCCTCAAAGTGTGGCCTCTGGATCAGGATCACTGGCATTGCCTGAGGACTTCTGGAAATGCAAATTCTCAGGCCCCACCCCAGACCCCTGAATCAGAAACTCAGAGGTTGGTGTCCAGTTATCTGTGTTTTAATAAACCCACCAGGTGATTCTGATGCACATTCATGTTTGAAAACCACTCGAGGACTGACAAATTACTCTTTTTGTAAACAGTTATACTGGAATACAGTCACACATGTGCTTGTATGTTGTTTATGGCTTCTTTCACACTATAATAGTGGACTTGAGCAGTTCAGACAGAGTGCATGGCTTGTAAAGCCTAAACTACTTCCTACCCTTTAATTAAGTTTGCTAACCCACACCTAGTGATACAGGCCTAGCACTAGAATTGCTGAGCCACAGAGTGTGCAAACATCCCCCAGCAGCATTTCACATCCTCTCCAACATTTAGTAATGTCAGAGTTTCCCATCTGTGCCAATTTGGCACTAGAACAGTTTATCTCAGTTTGATCTGAATTTGTATTTCCCTGATTACTGTGAAGGCTCATCACCCTTGCTCTGTTTGTTTTAAATAAAGCACTAGTTAAAAAACAAAACAAAATAAAAGCCCTCACCTGGGACTGATTTACACAGACCCAGAAAGGAACTCCATCAGACCTGAGAGTCAGAATCACAAACCCAGGCCTCTGCCTGGAACCCTTGTCCATTGTTTACAGAAATAGTTGTTTGCCAACTCTGCCTACAGCAGTGGTTCTCAAACTTGGGCGTGTATCAGAATCCCCTGGAGGGCTTATTAAAACATAGACTGCTGGACCAGGCCAATAGGTTCTCATTCTTCAAGAACCAACACAGAGCGAGCTCTCTGTGGGAGTCTTCCCTTCCCAGCACATTTCCCCACCTACCTATCCCATTTAAACACCCCAATGTTATAGTTCCATTTTACCCAGCACCACTATTAAAAGTTACCACCGGTATGCTAATTAACTTTTTTAGTTGTGTGTCTACCCTGGCTCCAGCTCCTTAAAGGCACAGCCAGAGGTTGCCTCGCCCTAACATACTCATTACCCGGAGAAAATCCTGGGAAATAACAGAACCTCAGTGTATGGCCGTCTGAAAATACCTATCAAAATAACAAATCTGTTTGCCCTTTGATCCAGCAACCCTATCACTGGGAATGTTTACATTCATCCATATTTAAAATAATACTTGTGGGCGCCTGGGTGGCTCAGATGGTTAAGCGTCTGCCTTCGGCTCAGGTCATGATCTCAGGGTCCTGGGATCGAGTCCCGCATCGGGCTCCCTGCTCCTTGGGAGCCTGCTTCTCCCTCTGCTTCTCTCTCTCTGTCTCTAATGAATAAATAAATAAAATCTTTAAAAAAAAAAAAAATAAAATAAAATAAAATAATACTTGTAACAATATTATTTCTAATAGCAAAAAGATGGTAAATAACCTAATCGTCCATTACTAGGGAACTGGTTACATTAACAAATAAATGGTGGTGTGGCTACATAATGGAATACTATGTAACTGTGTCCCTTAAAAAGAGAGTGATTTATGTAAAGATATGGAAAAATCTCCGAAATATATTAAGGAGAAAAAGCAAGGTGCAGCATAATATAAAAAAAAAAAAATGTTACCTTTTTAGAAAGGTGGTAAATAAGAATAAACATTTGGACCTGCCACAAAACAAAACAAAGAAAACACTGGAAGGATACATGAGAAACTAATAAATATGATCATCTAAGGGGTGAGAGGAGAAGAGGTTAAGACCAGGGAGAATTGTTCTGATTTCTAAATATGTGGATGTAGCTTTAAAAAAAATGTATGACGGGGCGCCTGGGTGGCTCAGTCGGTTAAACGTCTGCCTTGGGCTCAGGTCATGATCTCCGGGTCCTGGGATAGAGCCCCGCATAGGGCTCACTGCAAAGCAGGGAGCCTCCTTCTCCCTCTCTCCCGCCCCTGCTCATGCTCTCTCTTGCTATCTCTCTCTCGTAAATAAATAAAATCGTTTAAAAAAATGTATGACAAATAAATGAAATGTCTCAGAACTATTTACCACTGGTTTGCCATTATTCTCATTGTTGTGGTTAATATTAATAAAATATGTCTTATACTCCAAAATTTATTCAGAATCATACAAAACAGATGTGAAAGAGTATATGAATCTCTACCATTCAGACAGAGAAAGCTTCCAGGACGATGATGAAGAAATTGTCATTTCTAATACAGAAAATGATTCCCAAACATTGGATTCAATTCCTGTCTCAGCCTCATAATTTTGCTGAGTGAGGTCAAGAATAAAAGAACTGCTGTTAAATATAAGTAATGTCCTCTTTAGACAGTAGCTTGGTAGCCAATTCAATTTCCAGCAAAATTCAAAGAACCCTCCCTCTGCCATGTTTACTTTTATAAAGGAACCTCAAAAGCTTTTGCCTACTTTATGCCAATCACAAGCTCTCCTGCTCATTTTATAAATTTAAGATCAAGGATGAGGAGAAATTTAATAATTTGCCAATCCAGGTTTTTACAAATCATACAAATTCAGCAGATGATAATTTTTTGTATGCTTGCTAAAAAGACAGCTCACGATTTTAGTTCAATCTCAGTAGCTGATTTGATAAGATGCAGAATAATATAAAAGATTCTATTATCAAAATGTCATACTATAAAAAAATGGACTCTCAGTACTTTCTGACAGTTTTGTAACAGTACTGCCACACCATCTAACTATTTTTGACAAAGGGAGGAAAAAAATAGCAATGATATAATGAAGGATTTTATTTAGCTATAAGTCAATAGAGAGACTGCTGCCGACATTAATTACTGTATTATTAACAATCACTGGCATTCTGCTGGGCATTTTTTGCCTTTAAATCACTTTACAAATATTACAGAGCAGGAAACCTAGAAATAGAATTTTTTTCCCCAAAACTTTCATATATATTTACTTTCACAGCTTTTATCAGCTTTATCAAGAGGTTTGCATAAATCCTTATGGCAACTGTATAAAGGGTTTTTTGGGAGTGGGAAAGAAAAGTAGGTGCCTAAAATAGTTTTACTATTTTTTTTTTTAAGATTTTATTTATTTATTTGACAGAGAGAGACACAGTGAGAGAGGGAACACAAGCAGGGGGAGCAGCAGAGGGAGAAGCAGGCTCCGCACTGAGCAGGGAGCCCGATGTGGGGCTCGATCCCAGGACCCCGGGATCATGACCTGAGCCAAAGGCAAACGCTCAACAACTGAGCCACCCAGGCATCCCTAAAATAGTTTTACTATTAATCTACTTCCCTTAACGAAAGTTTGGCTTGTGATAGAGGCAGAGAAGGTAGAGGAAGCTGAAAGGTCAGAGGGATATATTTCGAAGGAGTCAGGAATAACACTACTCATTTTCAAAATCTCCGGTGTGATCCATTTCCAAAACAGAACACCTGACTCTGCAAGAATCCAAATGCTTATGCCAAGAAGTTAAGTCTTATGACCAGCCATTTATAGGCCCTACAAATATGCATCATTCATTTTGTAGGTTATTACACTGTTCTTCACTTCAAAAGATATTTTATTTTGTTAGCTCTGGTTTACATTCTATGGCATTTCCTTAGAAGCCATTTATAAGGCTTAATTTCCCAATCATATCCTTTAAATAATTGAAATTCAATCAACAAGTATAGTTTGCCACACGACAGAGATAAATCATAGGAAATTAGTACAGTTGGGGGCATGTTTTCAAAATAGGTATGCTTTAGTGTACATGGAAATGCAAAGCCTCACCTGATATTTAATCATGAATACAGCTTTATCCTAATTCTTCTCTACCAATTAATTCATTCAAAAACATGGAAGATTTCAAGGGCTAGTAACACAGAGACTTTCACTAGATAGGTTGAGGGGAAAAAAATGTAACACACCCAACTCATGATATGTTTTTGTTTATAAAGAAGTTAGTCGTAGTTGTAAACGATCTCCCAATTGATCAACTGTATTCTCAGAAAACAAATACCACAGTAACATAACAATCCCATAGATGTTTATAAAAGTTTACAGGTGACCTAATATTTACTGAGCTTGTTTTATTAATGACCAGATTGGCATTCAACAAAAAGTAACTGCCAATAGAGGTAGCGTAAGGAAAACAAGCCAGTTTTGCTATCAATAACTTTACTAATTTATCATCTTTGAGTCAATAAAAGTAAACTTAATTTAGTTTGTAAAAAAATTTTTTTAAGTTTTAAGAGCCAGCTAAAAATGGAAGTGAAATGGGATGGCTTTGCAGGCAACTAATCGCAAACACACAAATAATTTCAAGGGAACTGGGGCCTTTCAATGGATTGTGTAAGTGATGGAAATGCCAACCTACATATATTGGGGTTTTCAACAATGCTGTACTACAAGATCATAAGAAGTTACAGTTTAATAATATTAAAAGACTTCAAGTTTGAAATCTTGGATACTGTATTCCAAAAACGATACATACCCCATAAATATGATGAAGACAAACACACATGCAGTAACAGCGCAAGATTCATAAAGGATTTGGTTGAACTTAAAGAAATTGCATTTCAAAGTTTTCTTGCATTATCTGAAGAGGCATCATTCAATAAAATTATCCATCTCCTAAAAAATACTGATCATGCCATCAGTTTCAAAGCATCTATCTTAATTATACAGAATCAGGTAATAGAAAAGGCTGGTGCTATTCCCAATATTATGCTAAATGACCCAATCTTGTGAATTCCAATGAGTCATCATATTTAACTATGGTGACTATTATTAACCAAGTTTGAAATCATTTCTTTTCCTGAAAGAATCTTCAATTCTTAGCTTGGAGAACTCAGAAGGGGAAAGAGGGATGATCTAAACAGATTAGATCTGTTAACCTGATAACAGGTTAACCATAACCCTACCAATTATTTCAACACTTTAACTTCACTTTTCCACAAATAAAACAGAACAAAGCAAACTATTCTTATCACTCTTTACAATTATATTAGCAGAAATAAAAAGTAGCCACTAAGTGATATTCCAGCAATCTAAAACACTAGGTTTTAACTCAATTAAATAGGAGGCAGAAGACTCAGTGGTTGAGAGGATGGGCTGCAGAGTCTTACTCCTTTGGTTCAAATCCCAGCCCCCCATCTAGTCATGTGACTTCAAGCAAGTTACATGCCCTCTGCATCCATTCCCTCACCTGCTAACAGAAGAGCAGTCCTCACCTCACTGGACTGTTGTCAGAACTTAATTACAACAGGGCCTGGCACATAGTAATTTATAAAGACTTATTTCTAAATTGATTCTTCATAGGATTTCTTTAAGGAATCAATTTTTAAAATCAAGCCCTTTTTAAGAAGCAAGGAAGGGACAAAATCCAAATTCATATAACTACTGTCCAATAAGAATCTAAATAGACATCATCCTACTTTTCAAGGGATGGTCAATCCAGATTTCCTACAACTTCAATTACGTGTCAGACACTGTGCTGCCTGAGTCAAGGCATCCAGAAAGTGTTGTAACACTGGAAAAACGAGGGCTCCATTTCCTTCTCTGCTACCAGCAAGCTATATGCCCTTAAGTAGGTCATAAAATGGTCATAAAGCATTCTATAAAATGGGGGGGTGGGGAAAGAAGAGACAGAGAGAAACTCGATTTCTGGTTTAGTCATCAAAATCCTGTGAGCCCTAAAGGGATAATTCTGATGATTCACAAGATTATCCTCCTATGAAGGAAGAAGAGGACAAAAAGAAGATAGCAGTTAAAGTCAGCTTGACCAGGTTAAGTCCTATTAGTACTCCTTTTGAGCTCCGGAAAGTCAAAAATGGTATCTTATTTATCTGTATAACCCAGTACACTGGCACGCAGTGCACAAAATGCTGGTCTGGTAAAACTATACCTAAATATTGAGGATTAACTACATTTTTATTAGAGATGTCCTCAGAGAATTGGAAGTTATCTAATTCTTGAGATATATTTCTTCCCCTCCGTTGCGCTATACACTTTGCCTTTGCCTCATTTAATTGTGACACTAGCCCAGGGAGGTAGGTATTATCATTACCCCATTTAATATATCAGGAAACTGAGGTCGTAAAGATTACGTCGGTTAACGGAAGCCCTGGTTACAAGGCTCCTCCTAGCCAGAGCCCGGATTCTAACCCAGGTCTATCTTGCTTGAAAAATCTGTGCTCTTAACCACCCTGAATTGCACTTCCATTGACACTCGGCCAATAAGCGTTCAGAAGGAAAAAGATAACAGACATAAAGACATATCTGCCTTTAGCTCCACCGTGTAATGTTATGATAAAAATATTTGTTCGGGGTGATGCGGTCGGCCGAGACGAGGGCGGAGGCCCTCTTCCTCTGCCAGCAATGTAATCTCCGGAGGGAAGAAATAAATCTCAGATCTGTGCCTGCGGCTGCCCTGGCAAGCGAAGGGGAACAGCAGAAGGCAGCCGGCACAAAAATATCTGCCTTGGACAAGCCATCCCGCAAATTCTTTAGAATCCGCTGGGGAGCGAAAAGCGGCGCACAGGGAAGTCCGGCGACAAGGTTGTCTTTCTTCAGTTTTAACTCCGCCAAGTGGCTGCGAACCTCGACCGCTGACTCCTCCAGACCTCAGTGTGCTCATCTGTAGTGCGGGACTCCAGGATACTGAGGACCCGGGACTCCAGGATACTGAGGACCCGCCTTCCTCGCTCAGCGGTGCTGGGGGGCGGGGGGGGGGTGTCCAAAGGAGACGGCCCTGGCGAGAACACCTTCGAAACAGCCGGGTCCAAGCCAGCCCTCCGAGGGGACAGCAAGCGGGGGAGGGCGGGGTGAGATACAGATCAACGGTCTCTTCACCCACTCCAGAACAACTCACTGACCAGAAGGCGAGAAGGGCACCCTGCAATACTCACTGCCGGACAACGGTCAGAGCGAAGCGCGTCATCTTCCCGGCGCCCGGAGAGAGGGAAAGTGCTTGCCCCAGCTCCCCAGCTCGCGTGCCCAGCACCCTCCTGCGCGCCGCTTCTCCGCACTGCGGGACACCTCGCCCACACCACTTCCGCCAAGCCCCGCCGGCCGGCCGGCTCCGCTGCCATAGGCCGAGGCGGCCGTCTACGTCATCCCTGAATGGCCAATCAGGGCGGCGGAAGGCCGGCAGGTCGGAGGAGACTGGTGAGCGACGAGGCCCCGCCCAGGGCCGTGGCGCTTGCGCCCCTGCGCGCAGGCCTGTGATTGGCGCGCGGCAGGTGCGTGCGGGGCCCGCCCCGGAGTCCGCAGTGGAGGCGAATCTTGCCCGGGCAAGTTTGGATCGGGGAGATTCCGGGTAGGTAAGGGAACCAGCTCACGGTTTTGGGTTGACTTCATTTGAAGCTGTAATGCAGCTGGTGGTCTTACCTCAGGGGTGTACAGCGCCAGACACATTGGGTCCTATGAGGTTTTACTGTTAACCCCTAACACGGGGGATGTAGGGTCAGCAAAGTCTGGGGACTTAGACCCACCCAGTTTCGGTCCTCGGCCGGGCCTTGACAGACACACTCCTGCAGCAAACTTTAGGCAGGTTTGTTTTGAGCGCGTTTCTAGACTAGGCCTCATCCTTGGCCTGCGGAGCCCGGTTTCACCGAAGACCCCTGCGGAGCTAATTTATCGAGAATCCCCTCACCCTTCGTATCTAATCAAGCTCCTCTTCCTCCACCCTTGGTATTTAAGGGAGCTCCCTGTCCTCCAAGTTCCTCTTCCCCCTCTCCCTTGATATCTAACCAACTTCCTCTTAGTTTCCATTCCCTCCCTCACTCCGCCCCCTGGCTGTAAACCTCCATTGGTCTCTGCTGTATCTGGAGTTTAATTCAGTCTCTCCTCCACGCTGCAATAGTCTTAACCCCAGTTGCAGTGGACTTAAGTAAAGTCTTCCACCCCGCCATTTTTTAAGGAGCATCTGACGAATAATGTTTCTTTAACAGCTTTCAGGGCCTTGAGAGAGTTACTTAACCTCTGTGTTACATGATAAGTAAAATGGGATAACAGGTAAAGCTTACTCGTGCCAGATTTACAATGATATAGCTTAATAATGTTAACCTTTACATTGTTTTCCATCCATTTTTACTTAAATTCCCCTATTTGATAATGCATTTCCCCCCAATTATATATGCAAAGATGGGTTAGAGAAGTCAAGTGATTCATGGTATTTATAGGCACACATTTCAAAAACAGTTTCACATGTGTGATCACATTTGGCCCTCAGAACGAGTCCAAGGTAGACAGGGTATCTTCACTTAAGAGAGGAAGAATCTTGGGGCGCCTGGGTGGCTCAGTCGGTTAAGCGGCTGCCTTCAGCTCAGGTCATGATCCCAGGGTCCTGGGATCGAGTCCCGCATCCGGCTCCTTGCTCAGCAGGGAGCCTGCTTCTCCCTCTGCCTGCAGCTCCCCCTGCTTGTATTCTCGCTCGCTCTCTCTCGCCTATGCTCTCTCTAGCAAATAAATAAATAAAATCTAAAAAAAAAAAAAAAGAGAGACGAAGAATCTGGCCTAGAGAGAAATTAAGCAATTATTCTAGGCTCACAGCTGGTCAGTGGTGATACAGGACTGGTTCAGTGATTCTCAAACCCACCCATTGGAACCATCTAGGACCTTTTGAATGCCAGGACACAGCCCAGAAAAATTAAATCTGAACCTCTGCCGGAGGGATCCAGACATCAGTAATTTTTTTTTTTACTCCCAGCTCTTTCAGCTTTGAGAACTAGAAGCTTAAGGGAGTGCTTCTCCAACTTCAACAGGCATACAAATCACTTGGGGATCTAGTTAAAATGATTCTGATTTAGTAGATCGGGAGTGGGGACCAAATTCAGCATCTCTAACAAGCTTTCAGAATGATGGTGGAAGGATAATTCAGAGGATTCTAAAAGGAGGCCCAAATTACCATGGGAGTACACTGCCTACACATAGTAGATAGTTCATATAAATCTTCTGAATACCTGAATGAATGAATCAGCCCAACAGATTCTCCTGGAAGTTTGAACTAGAAAAGGGAAATTAATTAGGTAGTTATATGTGAGGGCTAAAGAGAAAAAGCATCAAGAGCAACCGTAAGATCAAGCAATGAGGAGCATGCAGACTGAAGCTATGAAGAAACAGAAACCACAAATTAGACAAGCTTGAGAACAGATTTACAGAGTAGGGAGTAAGAACAAGCAAGGTAATGGAAGAAATCAGTAAACACACAGACAGAAACAGACACAAGTGTGTAATGCAGAGACTACCTGGTCCCTAGTCCCTCCAGCTGCCATAATACCAGATACTTTGTAGGTTCTTTTTTACAATAAAACCTCTTTCTCTTTAAGGTAGTCTGAGTACATTTCTAAAGCTTAACTAAAAACAGACTTCCACTTTGTCTCATTTAACACTCACAATAACTCTGCAAGGTATGAATTATTAATTTAATTTTATTTTTTTAAGATTTTATTTATTTATTTGAGACAGAGAGAGAGCATGAGCAATGGGGAGGGACAGAGGGAGAGGGAGAAGCAGACTCTCCACTGAGCAGGGAACCCAATGCAGGGCTCCATCCCAAGACCCTGGGATCATGACCTGAGCCAAAGGCGGCCGCTTAACCAACTGAACCACCCAGACGCCCCTATTTTTATTTTACAGTTGAAAAAATTAAGGCACAGAGAAGCTAACTAATTTCCCATCTCTCAAGATCTCAAAACTGAGTTTGACCCCAGGTAAGTATGCTCTAGGTGGTATCAAAACTATAACTATGAAGGTAAGTACTGGCTCTGTTTCAATATTTCCCCGGCTCCTATCAAAATGTTTAATACACAGTAGGGACTCAATTAAAATTTGTTAATGCATGAATGAGGAATATTTCTTATGCTCAATTTCTCGAATGAACCAACATCTAAAAAATTATCTGATAAAATGGGAGAGTACTAATTTAGGAGAAATTTAGAAATTTTAAAGCACCAGTATTAAAGAATTATGCAAGAAATATGTATAAAAAGAGTGTTTTCATTAACTTTAAGAATTAAAAAACACAGTTGAGAAATGAGGATCTTTGAAAGAATGGACATAATCTTGCATTATTCACTCAACAGTTCCAGGATTGCTCTTCAGCTTCTAAAATGAACAGGGAGTTGGTTTAAACTTTGTTTAGATAGAAGCTAGAAATAACCACCGATAGGCTTTTGTTGACAACCTATCACATCACATATGCCCTTTTTTTAAAAATAAAAAATAGTGCTTTGTTGTGGTATAGCATATGATGGAATTCTGAATTAGTTAGGATGGCCCAAGTTATGCTGAGGTAACAAATTAACCCTGAAGTTGTCCATGGCTTAACACATAAAAGTTTCTCTCTTGTGTAACTTATCTGACATGTATCAAAAGGGCTTTGCTCCACATAGCCACTCAGGGATTAGGGTTGACAGACATATCAATGTAAACACATAGATTCATGATTCCTGGGGCAGGAGAGGAGAACAATTGAAGGTCTTGAACCAGTTCTTAGAGGCTTCCTCTGTGCATTGTCCAGAGCTATTGACATGGCCCTATTTAACTGCAAATGTAATGGGAAACGTGGAGAACACATACATGTTTAGTGAGTGGACAATGCCATAGATACTGTGCATGTTGGATTATCCTAGGATTCTGTCCTTAGCTCTCTTCTTCAGCTAACCATGCAGTCTCCTAGGTGATCCTATCCAATGTATAGATATTTATATCTTCAGTCCACAAGTTTCCAGTCTCCTCCTTCATTTGTCCAGTTACCTACCCAGCATCTTCACTTGGATCTCCAATGGGCATCTCAGGCTAACTTTGTCCACACTGAATCTTTGATTTTTACCTCCTAAGACTGCTCACCCTTCCTCAGGTCTTTCTCATCTCATGGCAATACCTTCTACCCAGTTGCCCATGTAATCCTAGATTCTTATCTTAACCTAACACTCTTCATCAAACTCATCACAAATTTCTGTAGGCTCGATAATGCAGCGAGTGCTGGACTTTTAGTCATGTTTTCAAATAAAGATTTAATTATAGTCTTCACTGAAAATGAGCCAAGGGTGAAAATGCTTGATCTACCCAGGATGTGGGATCAGGGAGGAGAGCGTGGGTTGGCATCAGTTTCCAGATACTTTTAACAATAGCATTAAGGGTGAAATTAATTATATAATTAAGTAACCAAATGCTGGCCTGCTGGTTAATAGGAGTCAATGAAATTTCTATTTTTCTTGTTTATGATTTTTTTAACTAAAGGGTTTTTTCTTATTCTGAGATTAAGACTGAAATAGTCATAGACTTAAATTTATAGGACTTCAAAGATCTTTAAAGATATATGTCTTTGAAATTTGTGGAGACTCATTTTGTGAACTTGTCCATGGTTATTTTGTATAAATTCCTCATGTATGCTTGGGAACAATGTGGGTTCACTCATTATTGGGTACAGAGCTCTATGTATGTCTGAATTGAGCTTACTTATGTTGTTCAAATCTTCATCAATCAATCAATAAATCTAAAAGCTAAAAAAAAAAAGTTTCTGTGTGCTTTATTACCAAGTTATGTGTTGAGTCCCTCACTCTTCTTTGTGACCTTACTACATCCTACCCTAAGCTCCATCATCTCTTGTCTGGATGACTGTGGGAGTCAGTCTGTGCTCTTGTACACTATACACAATCTCCTACTCAGCAGCCAAAGGGATGTCTTTATAATCACATCAAGGCAGCCCCTTGCTAGTAAATTCTTTAATGGAGTGTTACTGCCACTAGAATAAAGTCCCCACTGCTTACCCAACTCCTACAAGGCCTGGGTGACTTGGGCTCCCTCCTAGGTCTCCAGTCCCATTTCTCTGTTCACTCCCCTTCTTCACCAAGCCCTAGCTATAATGCTTCTTTCTGTTCCTAGACCATGACATGCTCATTCCTGTCTCAGGGTCTTTGCATTTTTTGTTCCTTCTGTTTACAAAGCTCCCCCCCCCCCCCCCCCCCCCCCCCCCCGCCTCACCCGCCCCAGACGTTTGAGTGGTTATTTCCTTCTCAGCTTTCAGATCCTAACTCAAGTCACCTTGTCAAAAGGCCTTCCCTCAAGCAAAGTAGCCTGCCTGGTGACCATCTATCATCCTATTTTATCTGAAACTCTACCACTTATTTACTGTTTTTACAGGTTTATCACCTGTCTGTCTCTGCTAGAATGTAAATTCCTTGAGGCTAGGGATGACCTTGTTCTCTTTCATGTCTTCAGTGCCTGGAATAGTGCCAGACACATCGTAGGAACTCAATCAATATTTGCCACCGTTGGAAATCATGTTCCTAAAGAATATCTAATGATATGGTAACGTTCCCCTGATACGTGATTAAATGGGGAAAAAAAAAGGCTAGGATAGAAAACTATTCACTGTGAGCCTAATATTATAAGAAAAAATAACAGACATTTGAAAAAAGACAAGAAGAAACATGTTATTTGTGTCAAAGATTTCTCTAGGAGATATTTATAATGTTAAAAATGCTTATGTTTTTTTTTTTTTTTACTAAAGGACTTTTTCCATAAATATATGCAAGATGCCTTTCACAAAGAAAACTATTCGGAGGGTGGATGAGAGAGAATGTATATAGTGTTCTCTGTATGTAGCCACTCACACATGCTAAGGCAGGCCAACTCAGTATTACTACCATTTAATACAGTAGAACTGAATATTCAAAAAGAAATCTGAATTGATGAGTATGTGCATTCTCTGTATTTTTTCTGTTCACTTTTACGGAGTTTGGCTCTGATTATGTCACTTTAAGATTCTAAGATAAAGCTCTCTAAGACCAGAAGAGAGACAAGAAAATTTTAAGACTAAAAATGGACAGACAAAACTGACAGCAGATACCAGTACAAACTGAGAGACTCCAGGGCCAACTAAGAATTGTGGTTTTGCAATTACCCAAGTTATTCCTAACAACACTACTTTGCTTTTTCCCCTCTATTACTTTTAAGTTGGAAATTATAGTGGCTTATGCAAATTTAATAAAAGAGAAAATCTTGGGCTTTTACTGGCAGGGACTTCCTTGCCCCACCCACTGTCATAATTGATTACATGCTGTACCCTGATGGAAAAACAGAATTTCTCGGCCAACAGAAAATCACAAATACATGGTAAACCATCTGCTTTGTCTGGTGACTGAGAAATAATAATGTGACCGATGATCCGCGCAAGAAGGGGCTGCCAGTCCAACTGTGCCCAGTCTTCCATCAGCTTGCTGTCTGAAGGTGGAGGGGGATTTGTTTTGGCAGCTGCCTTGCCAACATCTGACATCTGTCATCCAGGGTTCTCCATCATTGCTCGTTCCAAAAAAATCATATCTGTTTGTCAAATAGCTTTTCTACTGATGGACAGTCGAACGATGCCTTCTCAGCCTGATGTGCTTCTGGGGAACTCCCCTTTATGTGAATACATGTATCCACTAATCCCTTTTCATGCCTTGCCTTGGAGCCTGTCACTTACTGGGAGAGAGAGCTCTCCCCAAGCCCAACTTCATTGCTGTTTGGAAGAGCAGCACGGAGAGGCTACTCTGAAAGTTAAAAATGTTTAGTTTTACAGCCATGGTATCAAGAGTGGTCTCCTCCATCAGGATCCACAGAAAAACAACATCCCCTCCCACCCCTGGCCTTTTGGGAAATTAACATGTGCATATATAATGCCTTTAAAAATAATTCATACAGGGGCGCCTGGGTGGGTCAGTCGTTAAGCGTCTGCCTTTGGCTCAGGTCATGATCCCAGCGTCCTGGGATCGAGCCCCACGTCGGGCTCCCTGCTCCGTGGGAAGCCTGCTTCTCCCTCTCCCACACCCCCTGCTTGTGTTCCCTCTCTTGCTATGTCTCTCTCTGTCAAATAAATACAATCTTTTAAAAAAAATAATTCATACAGCATTGACACGTTTGCATGTATTCAGATCCTCTGATTCTTGTGCTTCCTATGTAGTACACTTGACATAGACCACCTCACTTAATCCTCTTAATCCAGTGAGGTTTCCCGTTTTATTAAAGAACCCAGAGCTCTTACTGCTTATCAGTGCAAGCCCTGAGATTCAAACGCAGATCTTCTTGCTTAAGTGAGACTCTCTCTGCTACAGCACCCTGACTCTCCCTGTCACGATATGTGTGATGGTTTATATGAAACATACAAATGTATGGTACAGTCAGTAATGCTCCAGGCAGATAGCAAGCACTGGGGGGTAGCGAGTGGGAAGGCCCAGGCTCTTGCTTTTGCCACAGCCCTAACAGAATGCTAAGGAAAAAAGAAGACCTTTAGGACCCTAAAATCTTTTTTTTTTTTAAAGATTTTATTTATTTATTTGACAGAGAGAGACACAGCGAGAGCAGGAACATAAACAGGGGGAGTGGGACAGGGAGAAGCAGGCTTCTCGCGGAGCAGGGAGCCCGATGCGGGGCTCGATCCCAGGACGCTGGGACCACGACCCGAGCCGAAGGCAGACACTTAACGACTGAGCCACCCAGGCGCCCCAGGACCCTAAAATCTTGATCTCTTGGCCCTACTATCTGGAAAGATTTAGAGTATAAAGCAAGTAAGGCAGTAGGAAATGCCATATCAAAGCAAATCTTCCATAATGTCTTTGTTTTCATTTTATAGAGACATATGGAAAATGTAAGTGAGATGATTGCTCTTGCTTTTTTTTTTTTTTTTTTCAAAAAAAATTTTGTAACCTCTACACTCAATGTGGGGCTCAAACTCATGACCCTGAGATCAAAAGTCACATGCTCTTCCTGAACCAGCCAGACACCCCTGAATGACTGTTTTTATTTTTTTTTTGTTTGTTTTTTAAGATTTTATTTATTTCTTTGTCAGAGAGAGCACAAGGGAGAAGCAGACTCCCCACTGAGCAAAGGGCCCAATGCAGGACTTGATCCCAGGACCCTGAATGAAAGGCAGATGCTTAACCGATTGAGCCACCGAGGCTCCCTGAATGATTGCTTTTAGACTCTCTAAGGCATCAAGACTTTCCAGGAACTGAGCCATGAATGGAAAGCTGCAGAAGCCCTAAGTTGGGCGATCCTAACCTCAGAATGGCATGAATCCTTGCAGGGCCTCTGGCTACTGCATTCCTGGTAGGGTAATATTTTTTGAAATAGGACTCGGTGTTTTTCTTCCAGTATTTTTCCCTGGCATTTTTTGGTCCTGTATCCTGGGTCCCCTTTTTCAGGGAAGGGAATGCAACAAGGAAGAGCCTAGGAAAAGAATCTCTGTACCTGGGGGATAATGAAAGTAATCTTGACATAAATGAAGTCTTAAGCGACTATGTCGAGAAGGCTCCTGCCCTGGACTAGAAAGGTTCTCCCGGCTGAGGGGAAGCGAGGGAGTGTCAGGGGGCCCCCTGAGAAACAGGGACAAACTAGGTGATGTGATTTTTTTTAATGCCATAAGTTTTGGGGTTGAGGGGGACAGGAGGGGCTCCCCTGGAGGTGAAGAGACCCCAGAGAAGGAGCAGCTGTGTAGCGCC
The DNA here is from genome assembly GCF_964656455.1 of Halichoerus grypus. Taxonomy (NCBI): domain Eukaryota; kingdom Metazoa; phylum Chordata; class Mammalia; order Carnivora; family Phocidae; genus Halichoerus; species Halichoerus grypus. The sequence goes on along the minus strand of NC_135717.1, from coordinate 80,642,869 downwards.
CTGGACCGTCTTTTGGTTCCCAGCCCCCAGCCTGGTGTGGGAACAGCAGAATATTTCTTTTACATTCCAGAGTAGCAAAAACTGAGAAAGGCCCAGTAGCAATGTTTTCAGTTCTCTTGAAATATTTCAGAATATGCGGCCTCTGCAGGTGATTCACGCATATTTCAGAATATGCGGCCTCTGCAGGTGATTCACGCATATTTCAGAATATGCGGCCTCTGCAGGTGAACCCAGATGCTACAGGCATTCTCGGTTGGCTCCAGCATCTGTAAAGGAACATCGCTGGGGTGGCTTAGAGAGCTGACGTTTGTTTATCATGGGCCTGGAGGCTGCAAGTCCGGGCCTGGGTGCCAGCAGGATCAGGTGCTGGTGAGAGCCCTCTTCCAGGTGGCCGACTGCCCACTTCTCTTCGTATCCTCATGAGGTGGAGAGAGAGAGCTAGCTAGCCCTCTGGCTTCTTCTGATAAGGCCCCTAATCCCATTCATGACCCCATCACCTCCCAAAGTCCCCACCTCCAAATACCATTACCCTGGGGATTAAGTTTCAACATATGAATGGGGGGGCGGGCACACAAACATTCAGTCCATAACACATCCCAATGGAGGATGTACAATCTAAGGCTGGTCCAGAGGTATCCTAATCAGGAGAACCATAGTCCACAGGAACTTCAGTTACCTGTATCTCGATTGATCATGGATACTTTAGTTAGTACCCTGAAGTTCAGAAATGAGCATGTATTGGTGAAAATAGCAGTCTGTCAACTATAACAATGCAAGTTAGTTCTGGGCCTCATTGAAATTGAGATAGGTGTATTGGCCTACTGAAGCCATCTCAGGACACTCCTCACCTCTGAATAAACAGGGGGACTAGCCTGCACCTCATATCTTAAACAGCCCCGTGTTCAGACATAGGATGAGGAGGCCTTCTGATTGCTTATTGCTAACTCTAAAGGTAAGAGACTCCTACCTTTGGAATATTTACCTGGAGAATGAAAGCTTCATGCAAGGTGGTGGTAGAAACAGAGCCCTGAGCTGTTACATCACTGGGGGGACAGAAGTGTGAAGCATTTCGGGCCTTCAGTGTCTGCTAAATGTCTGTATGCATGAGCTGCAAAATTTAGTCCAAGCTTTGCTTTCACTGTAAGTTGATAGCAAGGTTGCGAGGGAGTGGCCAATGCTCACACACTTTAAATTTTTTAATGGCTACAAATACCAACCAAGAGACTCTAAGAATTCACTTATGTCAGTATGCAAAGTCACTGATCCTGAAGGGGCTCTGCAGGCTTGAACTGGAGGCCCAAGGATCACATTTCCACCTGCCCTGAATGCTGGGGCTAGGCAAACCCAACCGAGAACGAGAATGCAAACCTGGGAAGAGGGAGAACACACTAAGAATGGCCTGAAGAGGCAGATTCTTCTGGTCAAAACTCATTTTAGGGGAAAACAATTCCATTCCTGCAAGTGTGAGTGCCGGGCTGACAATCACAGTGGCTCCACATTTATAAACCACATATACCTAGAGGAGCCTACCTGAACAGAACCACCGCCTCTCGCTGAGAGGCAAGGCACAAATGCTGGGAAAGAACATGCCACTTTCAGAGTACAAATCCACCGAAAACCTCTCCTTGGATTCCAAGGCCCCTTTCTTTCTCCTTGGACCTTGTCTTCATTGAAGGGGACGTTCCGTCTGGTGATTTCAACCAGCGGTATCCTCCCACCCACCCCACCCGGACTGAAAGTCACTCTCTCAGCTCAATCCTCAGTAAACGAAATAAAAATACATCAAACAGCCCAGCAGGCGGGAGATGCATAACATTGAAATCGCCACACCTGGGTTCCAGTCCTATTCTGCTAACTTCCCATGAGCTGTATGACCCTCCAGTCACTTAGCTAAGAGACAAAGTATCTGATGCACGGCGGGACCTGCGGATTACACAGGATGGGTGGGAAGAGCTCTTTTAAAACCACAAAATGCGGGAGGAGAAAGATGGTGGAGGAGTAGGAGACCTAAATTTCGTCTGGTCCCAGGAATTCAGCTGGATAGGGATCAAACCATTCTGAACACCTGCAAGCTCAACAGGAGATCGAAGAAAAGAATAGCAGCAACTCTCTGAACAGAAAGGCGACCACTTTCTGGAAGGTAGGACATGCGGAGAAGTGAATCTGAGGCGATATTCGGGAAGATAGATGACAGGGGAGGGGGCCTCCATCGGCCACTTCTGGCAAGTGATAGAGCATTGGAGCACAAAATCGGAAATTTTAGAAGTCGGCTCCACTGAGGGACGTCCCTCCAGTGGCTAAGTGGGAGGTGGAACCCTCACTGGGACAGCGTGGTCTCAGGACCCTCAGGGTCACAGAAAGACTGGGGATGCCTGAGTGCGGCAGAGCTCCCAGGTATGGGATCGGGGAAGCTGGCTGCAGAGATGGAGTGGAGGCGCGGGCTCTCAGCTCAGGGTTGCCATAAACCGTGATCCGTGGCACAGTTGGGCCACTGCTCCTCCAGCAGGGACCCACCAAGCAGCAGATCCGGGGAGACTCACCTTCCTCCCCCGGGAGGAGAGGCACAGGAGCGCACTGCAGGGATCTGCTGGGTTTGGAGACTCCACACGGGATCGGGTGACAGAGAGAGAAATGCTCGGTCACAGGCCGGGTGAGCACAGAGTGCGGCCAGAGACACGGGAGTGACCGACTGCTTTTCTCTGGGGGCGCACTGAGGAGTGGGGTCCCGAGTTCTCGGCTCCTCCAGGGCGGAGATTGGGAGGCCGCCATTTTCACTCTCGGCCTCCAAAGCTGCATGGAAAGCTTGCAGGGAACAAAAGCTCCCGAGAGCAAACCTGAGCAGATGCCTTAGCTTGGCCCCCAGCAAGGGTGGGGCAATTCCGCTTCTGGCAAAGACATTTGAGAACCACAGCAATAGGCCCCTCCCCCAGAAGATCAGCAAGAACAGCCAGCCAAGACCGAGTTTACCAATCAATAAGAACAGCAGAACTCCAGCACTAGGGGAATACTGCACATAGAATTCATGGCTTTTTTACCATGATTCTTTAGTCTTTCAAAGTTAATTTTTTTTTTTTAAGATTTTATTTATTTGAGAGAGAGAATGAGATAGAGAGAGAGCATGAGAGGGGGGAGGGTCAGAGGTAGAAGTAGACTCCCTGCTGAGCAGGGAACCCGATGCGGGACTCGATCCCGGGACTCCAGGATCATGACCTGAGCCGAAGGCAGTCACTTAACCAACTGAGCCACCCAGGTGCCCCGTCAAAGTTAATTTTTTTAATTTTCTTTTTTTTCTTTTTCTATTCTTTTTTTTTTAATTTTTCTTTTTCCCTTTTTCAACCAACATCTTATCAATCCCTTTTTTAAAAATCTTTTTTTATTTTTCATTTTTAGAGTCATATTCTATCCCTTCATAGTAGTTAACCTTATTTTTGGTATATATATAAGTTGTTCTCTCTTTAAAATTTTGGGATACAGTTTCTTCTAACAGACCAAAATATACCCTAAATCTCTAGTGTATGGCTTTGTTCTAGTCTCCTGCCTGATCACATTCTCTCCCTTTTTTTTTTTTAAATTCCTCTTCTTTCTTTTTTCAACCAACTTCTTATCTTATCAATTCCTTTTATAAAATCTTTTATAATTTTCATCTTTACAGTCATATTCCATCCGATCTTCATCGTATTTACCCTTATTTTTGTACATATATAACTTTTTCTTTCTTTAAAATTTTGGGAGGCACTTCCTTCTAACAGACCAAAATATGCCCAAAATCTAGTGTGTGGCACTGATCTATGCACCAGTCTGATCATATTTGATCATATTCTTTTTTTTTTTAATCTTTTTCTTTTTTTTTCTTTTTCTTTCTTTCCCTTTCTTTTCCCCCGGTTTCTGGTCTCTTCTGATTTGTTTAGCGTATATTTTTCTGGGGTTGTTGTTACCCTGTTAGCATTTTGTTCTCTCATTCATCTATTGTCCTCTGGACAAAATGACAAGATGAAAAAATCACCTCAACAAAAAGAACAAGAGGCAGTACTGACTGCCGGGAACTACTCAATACGGACATTAGTAAGATGTCAGAACTAGAGTTCAGAATGACAATTTTAAAGATACTAGCTGGGCTTGAAAAAAGCATGGAAGATATTAGAGAAACCCTTTCTGGAGAAATAAAAGAACTAAAATCTAACCAAGTCAAAATCAAAAAGGCTATTAATGAGGTGCAATCAAAAATGGGGGCACTAACTGCTAGGATAAATGAGACAGGAGAGAGAATTAGTGATCTAGAAGACCAAATGATGGAAAATAAAGAAGCTGAGAAAAAGAGAGATAAACAACTACTGGATCACGAGGGCAGAATTAGAGAGATAAGTGATACCATAAGATGAAACAATATTAGAATAATTGGGATCCCAGAAGAAGAAGAAAGAGAGAGAGGGGCAGAAGGTATAATGGAGCAAATTATAGCAGAGAACTTCCCTAATTTGGGGAAGGAAACAGGCATCAAAATCCAGGAGGCACAGAGAACCCCCCTCAAATTCAATAAAAATAGGTCAACACCCCGATATCTAATAGGAAAACTTACGAGTCTCAGAGGAAAAGAGAAAATCCTGAAAGCAGCTTGGGAGAAGAGATCTGTAACCTACAATGGTAGAAACATTAGATTGGCAACAGACCTATCCACAGAGACCTGGCAGGCCAGAAAGGACTGGCATGATATATTCAGAGCACTAAATGAGAAAAATATGCAGCCAAGAATACTATATCCAGCTAGGCTGTCATTGAAAATAGAATGAGAGATAAAAAAGCTTCCAGGACAAACAAAAACTAAAGGAATTTGCAAACACGAAACTAGCCCTACAGGAAATATTGAAAGGGGTCCTCTAAGCAAAGAGAGAGCCTAAAAGTAACATAGACCAGAAAGGAACACAGACAATATACAGTAACAGTCACCTTCCAGGCAATACAATGGCACTAAATTCATATCTTTCAATAGTTACCCTGAATGTAAATGGGCTAAATGCCCCAATCAAAAGACACAGGGTATCAGATTGGATAAAAAAACAAGACCCATCGATATGCTGTCTGCAAGAGACTCATTTTAGACCCAAAGACACCCCCAGATTGAGAGTGAGGGGGTGGAAAACCATTTACCATGCTAATGGACACCAAAGGAAAGGTGGGGTGGCAATCCTTATATCAGACAAATTAGATTTTAAACCAAAGACTATAATAAGAGATGAGGAAGGACACTATATCCTACTTAAAGGGTCTATCCAACAAGAAGATCTAACAATTGTAAATATCTATGCCCCTAACATGGGAGCAGCCAATTATATAAGCCAATTAATAACAAAAGCAAACACATCAACAACAATACAATAATAGTGGGGGACTTTAACACCCCCCCCTCACTGAAATGGACAGATCATCTAAGCAAAAGATCAACAAGGAAATAAAGACTTTAAATGACACACTGGACCAAATGGGCTTCACAGACCTATTCAGAACATTCCATCCCAAAGCAACAGAATACACATTCTTCTCTAGTGTCCATGGAACATTCTCCAGAATAGATCACATCCTAGGTCACAGATCAGGTCTCAACCGGTACCAAAAGATTGGGATCATTCCCTGCCTATTTTCAGACCACAATGCTTTGAAACTTGAGCACAATCACAAGAGGATTGTCGGAAAGAACTCAAGTATATGGAGGCTAAAGAGCATCCTACTAAAGAATGAATGGGTCAGCCAGGAAATTAAAGAAGAATTTAAAAAATTCATGGAAACCAATGAAAATGAAAACACAACTGTTCAAAATCTTTGGGATGCAGCAAAGGCAGTCCTAAGAGGCAAGTATATAGCAATACAAGCCTTTCTCAAGAAACAAGAAAGGTCTCAAATACACAACCTAACCCTACACCTAAAGGAGCTGGAGAGAGAACAGCAAAGTAAGCCTAAACCCAGCAGAAGAAAAGAAATAATAAAGAGCAGAGCAAAAATCAATGAAATAGAAACCAAAAGAACAGTAGAACAGATCAACAAAACTAGGAGCTGATTCTTTGAAAGAATGAACAAGACTGATAAACCCCTGGCCAGACTTATCAAAAAGAAAAGAGAAAGGACCGCAATAAATAAAATCATGAATGAAAGAGGACAGATCACAACCAACACCAAAGAAATACAAACAATTATAAGAATATATTATGAGCAACTATATGCCAGCAAATTAGATAATCTGGAAGAAATGGATGCATTCCTAGAGAGGTATCAACTACCAAAACTGAACCAGGAAGAAATAGAAAACCTGAACAGACCTATAACCACTAAGGAAATTAAAGCAGTAATCAAAAATCTCCCAAAAAACAAGAGCCCAGGGCCAGATGGCTTCCCAGGGTAATTCTACCAAACATTTCAAGAAGAATTAATACCTATTCTTCTGAAATTGTTCCAAAAAATAGAAATGGAAGGAAAACTTCCAAACTTGTTTTATGAGGCCACCATTACCTTGATCCCAAAACCAGACAAAGACCCCATCCAAAAGGAGAATTACAGACCAATATCCTTGATGAACATGGATGCAAAAATTCTCACCAAAATACTAGCCAATAGGATCCAACAGTACATTAAAAGGATTATTCACCATGACCAAGTGGGATTTATCCCTGGGCTGCAAGGTTGGTTCAACATCTGCAAATCAATCAATATGATACAATACATCAATAAAAGAAAGAACAAGAACCATATGATCCTCTCAATAGATGCAGAAAAAGCATTTGACAAAGTACAGCATCCTTTCTTGATCAAAACTCTTCAGAGTATAAGCATAGAGGGTACATACCTCAATATCATAAAAGCCATCTATGAAAAACCCACAGCGAATATCATTCTCAATGGGGAAAACCTGAGAGCTTTCCCCCTAAGGTCAGGAACACGGCAGGGATGTCCACTATCACCACTGCTATTCAACATAGTATTAGAAGTCCTAGCCACAGCAATCAGACAACACAAAGAAATAAAAGGCATCCGAATCGGCAAAGAAGACGTCAAACTCTCAGTCTTTGCAAATGATATGATACTTTATGTGGAAAACCCAAAAGCCTCCACCCCAAAACTGCTAGAACTCATACAGGAATTCAGTCAAGTGGCAGGATATAAAATCAATGCACAGAAATCAGTGGCATTCCTATACACCAACAACAAGACCAAAGAGAGAAATTAAGGAGTCGATCCCATTTACAATGGCACCCAAAACCATAAGATACCTAGGAATAAATCTAGCCAAAGAGGAAAAGGATCTGTACTCAGAAAACTATAGAACACTCATGAATGAAATTGAGGAAGACACAAAGAAATGGAAAAACGTTCCATGCTCATGGATTGGAAGAACAAATATTGTGAAGATGTCAATGCTACCTAGAGCAATCTACACATTCAATGCAATCCCTATCAAAATACCATCCACTTTTTTCAAAGAAATGGAACAAATAATCCTAAAATTTGTATGGAACCAGAAAAGACCCCGAATAGCCAGAGGAATGTTGAAAAATAAAAGCAAAGCTGGTGGCATCACAATTCCGGACTTCAAGCTCTGTTACAAAGCTGTCATCATCAAGACAGTATGGTACTGGCACAAAAACAGACACAGAGATCAATGGAACAGAACAGAGAGGTCAGAAATGGACCCTCAACTCTATGGTCAACTAATCTTTGACAAAGCAGGAAAGAATGTCCAATGGCAAAAAGACAGTCTCTTCAACAAATGGTGTTGGGAAAATTGGACAGCCACATGCAGAAGAATGAAACTGGACCATTTCCTTACACCACGCACACAAATAGACTCAAAATGGTTGAAAGACCTAAATGTGAGACAGGAGTCCATCAAAATCCTCAAGGAGAACACAGGCAGCAACCTCTTCGACCTCAGCCGCAGCAACTTCTTCCTAGAAACATTGCCAAAGGCAAGGGAAGCAAGGGCAAAAATGAACTATTGGGACCTCATCAAGATAAAAAGCTTTTGCACAGCAAAAGAAACAGTCAACAAAACCAAAAGACAACCTACAGAATGGGAGAAGATATTTGCAAATGACATATCAGATAAAGGGCTAGTATCCAAAATCTATAAAGAACTTCTTAAACTCAACACCCAAAGAACAAATGATCCAATCAAGAAATGGGCAGAAGACATGAACAGACATTTTTCCAAAGAAGACACCCAAATGGCCAACAGACACATGAAAATGTGTTCAACATCACTTGGCATCAGGGAAATCCAAATCAAAACCTCAATGAGATACCACCTCACACCATTCAGAATGGCTAAAATTAACAAGTCAGGAAATGACAGATGTTGGCGGGGATGCGGAGAAAGGGGAATCCTCCTACACTGTTGGTGGGAATGCAAGCTTGTGCAGCCACTCTGGAAAACAGTATGGAGGTTCCTCAAAAAGTTGAAAATGGGGGGGGAAGATGGCAGAGGAGTAGGGGACCCTATTTCACCTGGTCCCCGGAATTGAGCTGGATATCTACCAGACCACTCTGAACACCCACGAAACCAGCCTGAGATGTAAGAAGATCTGGATCTCTACAAACAGAATATCGCAGGCAGTTGGTTTTGAGGTACGAATCGGGGAGCCGTGATTCTGCAGGCAGATATCAGAGGATAAATGGCAGCGGGAGGGTGCCTGGCCATGGGGATCCTAGACCTCCAGCGAGTGACAGCCTTGCGCACTGCAGACGGGCACTGACTTGCAGACCGGTAGTGGAGGGGAAAGGACTTTAGGGCAGCCTCCGGGGCGGAAACCGGAGCGGAGGGGTTGCACCTGCAAACTGCAGCCCCCAGGACGGACACCCGGAGCGGAGGGGTCGCCCGCGCACAAACTGGGAGCGGCTGGCGGTTTTAGAAAAACAAAGGGCAGAGACATGCGCCGACCTGGAGGCAGGACTGGGAGCGCTGCAGAGGGGCACACAACCCAGGACGCTGCAGTTTATAGCAGTACGGACAGAAACGGAGACGGTGTGGCCTGGAGAGCTCACTGAAGAACAGACTGCGGTCTCTCTGCTCTGAGGCAGAGGGTTGGAAACGGTCTCTTCTGCTCTGACTCACGGAAGAGACGCGGAAAGCCGCCAGGGAAAGCCGCCAGAGAACAAAAGCCCCAAAAACTGATTCCCACTGAGCCCATCCCCCGCCACAGGGGGGCAGGGCAACACTGCCCAAACAGGGTTGCCTGAGTAACAGCACAGCAGGCCCCTCCCGCAGAAGACAGGCTGGGAAAACAAGAAGCCAGCAACCCTAAGGTCCCAAGAAAACAGGTGCATCTTGCTTGGGTTCTGGTCAATAATTTGGACTCTATACATTCCCTCAAACACCCATCAACAGAATGACTAGGAGGAGGAGCCCCCAAAACAGAAAAGACTCAGAGATTATGACTTCTGTTGCAGATTTACAAATGGATGCAAATATAACCAAGATGTCGGAGAGGGAATTCAGGTGAGCAATTGTGAAGACAATGGCTAGAATGGAGAAATCAATTAATGGCAACATAGAGTCTCTAAGGGCAGAAATAAAAGGTGAATTGGCAGAACTTAAAAATGCTATCAATGAGATCCAATCCAATCTAGATAATCTAACAGCTAGGGTAACTGAGGCAGAAGAGTGAATAAGGGACCTGGAAGACAATATAATAGATAAAAAGGGAAAAGAGGAGGCCAGGGAAAAACAACTCAGAATCCATGAAAATAGAATCAGAGAAATAAGTGACACCATGAAGCATTCCAATGTCAGAATAATTGGAATCCCAGAGGGAGTGGAGAGAGAGAGAGGACTAGAAGATGTATTTGAGCAAATGGTAGCTGAGGACTTCCCTAATCTGGGGAATGAAACAAACATTCAAGTCCTAGAGGCAGAGAGGACCCCTCCTAAGATCAGGGAAAACAGGCCAACACCCCAGCATGTAATAGTAAAACTTGCAAATCTTAGAACCAAGGAAACCATCTTAAGGGCAGTTAGGGGGAAGAGATTCCTTACGTACAGAGGGAGGAACATCAGAATAACGTCAGACCTATCCACAGAGACCTGGCTCGCCAGAAAGAATATGGCAAGACATATTCAGGGTACTAAATGAGAAGAACACGCAGCCAAGAATACTTTATCTGGCAAGGCTTTCATTTAGAATGGATGGAGAGATGCAGAGCTTCCATGACTGGCAGAAACTGAAAGAATATATGACAACTAAGCCGGCCCTGCAAGAAATATTAAGGGGGGTTCTATAAAAGGAGAAAGACCCCAAGAGTGATATAAACAGAAATTTACAGGGACAATCTATAAAAACAACGTCTTCACAGGCAACATGATGACAATTAATTCATATCTTTCAATAATCACTCTCAACGTGAATGGCCTAAACGTTCCCATAAAACGGCACAGGGTTGCAGATTGGATAAAAAGACAGGACCCATCCATATGCTATCTACAAGAGACTCACTTTGAACCTAAAGATGCATCCAGACTGAAAGTGAAGGGATGGAGATCCATCTTCCATGCCAGCGGACCTCAAAAGAAAGCTGGGGTAGCAATTCTTATATCAGACAAATTAGATTTTAAACTAAAGTCTGTAATAAGAGACACAGAAGGACACTATATCATTCTTAAAGGGTCTATCCAACAAGAAGATCTAACAATTGTAAATATCTATGCCCCCAACATGGGAGCAGCCATCTACATAAGCCAACTGTTAACCAAAATAAAGAGTCATATTGATAACAATACATTAATTGTAGGAGACCTCAATACTCCACTCTCAGCAATGGACAGATCATCTAAGCAGAAAATCAACAAGGAAACAAGAGCTTTGAATGATACATTTGACCAGATGGACCTCATAGATATTTACAGAACATTCCACCCTAAAACAACAGAATACTCATTCTTCTCGAGCGCACATGGAACTTTCTCCAGAATAGACCATATACTGGGTCACAAATCAGGTCTCAACCGATACCAAAAGATTGAGATTATTCCCTGCATATTCTCAGACCACAATGCTCTAAAACTGGAACTCAATCACAAGAAAAAATTTGGCAGAAATTCAAACACTTGGAAGCTAAAGACCACTCTGCTCAAGAATGTTTGGGTCAACCAAGAAACCAAAAAAGAACTTAAACAATTCATGGAAATCAATGAGAACGAAAACACATCGGTCCCAAACCTATGGGATGCTGCAAAGGTGGTCCTAAGGAGGAAATACGTAGCCATCCAAGCCTCACTCAAAAAAATAGAAAAATCCTGAATTCACCAACTAACTCTATACCTTAAAGAACTAGAGAAAAAGCAACAAATGATGCCTAAGCCATGCATTAGAAGAGAAATAATTAAAATTAGAGCAGAGATCAATGAATTAGAAACCAGAAACACAGTAGATCAGATCAACGAAACTAGAAGCTGGATCTTTGAAAGAATTAATAAGATCGATAAACCACTGGCCAGACTTATCCAAAAGAAAAGAGAAAGGACCCAAATCAATAAAATTATGAATGAAAGGGGAGAGATCACGGCTAACACCAAGGAAACAGAAACAATTATTAGAAATTATTATCAACAACTATATGCCAATAAACTGAGAAATCTGGATGAAATGGAGGCCTTCCTGGAAACCTATAAGCTGCCAAGACTGAAATAGGAAGAAATTGACAACCTGAATAGGCCAATAACCAGTAACGAGATTGAAGCAGTGATCAAAAACCTCCCAAAACACAAGAGTCCAGGGCCTGTTGGATTCCCTGGGGAATTCTACCACACATTCAAAGAAGAAATAATACCTATTCTCCTGAAGCTCTTTCAAAAAATAGAAACAGAAGGAAAGCTTCCAGACTCATTCTATGAGGCCAGCATTACCTTAATCCCCAAACCAGGCAAAGACCCCATCAAAAAGGAGAATTTCAGACTGATATCCCTGATGAATATGGATTCCAAAATCCTCAAAAAAATCCTAGCTAATAGGATCCAACAATACATTAAAAGGATCATCCACCACGACCAAGTGGGATTTCTCCCCGGGATGCAAGGGTGGTTCAACATTCGCAAATCAATCAATGTGATGGAACACATTAATGAGAGGAGGGAGAAGAACCATATGGTCCTCTCAATTGATGCAGAAAAAGCATTTGACAAAATACAACATCCTTTCCTGATTAAAACTCTCCAGAGTATAGGGATAGAGGGAACATTCCTCAAGTTCATAAAATCCATCTATGAAAAACCCACAGCGAACATCATCCTCAATGGGGAAAATCTGAGAGCCTTTCCCTTAAGATCAGGAACACATCAAGGATGCCCAGTCTCGCCACTATTGTTCAACATAGTACTAGAAGTCCTAGCAACAGCAATCAGACAACAAAAATAAATAAAAGGTATTCAAATTGGCAAAGAAGAAGTCAAACTCTCTCTTTTCGCAGACGACATGATACTTTATGTGGAAAACCCAAAAGACTCCACCCCCAAATTACTAGAACTCATCCAGCAATTCAGTAATGTGGCAGGATACAAAATCAATGCACAGAAATCAGTTGCTTTCTTATACACTGACAATGCAACTGTAGAAAGAGAAATTAGAGAAACCATTCCATTTACAATAGCACCAAAAACCATAAGATACCTTGGAATAAACCTAACCAAAGAGGTAAAGGATCTATACTCTAGGAACTACAAAACATTCATGAAAGAAATTGAAGAAGACACAAAAAGATGGAAAAATATTCCATGCTCATGGATCGGAAGAATAAACATTGTTAAAATGTCTATGCTACCCAGAGCAATCTATACCTTCAATGCCATCCCGATCAAAATTCCAATGACATTTTTCAAAGTGCTAGAACAAACAATCCTAAAATTTGTATGGAATCAGAAAAGACCCTGAATTGCCAAGGAAATGTTGAAAAAGAAAAACAAAGCTAGGGACATCACGTTGCCCGATTTCAAGCTACATTACAAAGCTGTGATCACCAAGACAGCATGGTACTGGCACAAAAACAGACATATAGACCAATGGAACAGAATAGAGAACCCAGATATGGACCCTCAACTCTATGGTCAAATAATCTTTGACAAAGCAGGAAAAAACATACAATGGAAAAAAGACAGTCTCTTCAATAAATGGTGCTGGGAAAATTGGACAGCCACATGCAGAAGAATGAAACTCGACCATTCTCTAACACCGTTCACAAAGATAAACTCAAAGTGGATGAAAGACCTCAATGTGAGACAGGAATCCATCAAAATCCTAGAGAAGAACATAGGCAGCAACCTCTTTGACATCGCCCACAGCAACTTCTTTCAAGATACATCTCCAAAAGCTAGTGAAACAAAAGCAAAAATGAACTTTTGGGACTTCATCAAGATAAAAAGCTTCTGCACAGCAAAGGAAACAGTCAACAAAACAAAGAGGCAACCCACAGAATGGGAGAAGATATTTGCAAATGACACTACAGATAAAGGGCTGGTATCCAGGATCTATAAAGAACTTCTCAAACTCAACACCCTAAAAACAAATAATCAAATCAAAAAGTGGGCAGAAGATATGAAAAGACACTTCTCTGAAGAAGACATACAAATGGCTAACAGACACATGAAAAAATGTTCATCATCATTAGCCATCAGGGAAATCCAAATCAAAACCACACTGAGATACCACCTTACACCAGTTAGAATGGCAAAAATGGCCAGGGAAAGAAACAACAAATGTTGGAGAGGTTGTGGAGAAAGGGGAACCCTCTTACACTGTTGGTGGGAATGCAAGTTGGTACAGCCACTTTGGAAAACAGTGTGGAGGTTCCTCAAAAATTTAAAAATAGAGCTACCCTATGACCCAGCAATTGCACCCCCGGGTATTTACCCCAAAGACACAGATGTAGTGAAAAGAAGGGCCATATGCACCCAATTGTTCATAGCAGCAATGTCCGCAATAGCCAAACTGTGGAAAGAGCCGAGATGCCCTTCAACAGATGAATGGATAAAGAAGATGTGGTCCATATATACAATGGACTATTACTCAGCCATCAGAAAGGATGAATACCCAACTTTTACATCAACATGGATGGGACTGGAGGAGATTATGCTAAGTGAAATAAGTCAAGCAGAGAAAGTCAATTATCATATGGTTTCACTTATTTGTGGAACATAAGGAATAACATGGAGGACATTAGGAGAAGGAAGGGAAAAATGGGGGGGGGAGGAAGTGTAGGGAGAGATGAACCATGAGAGACTATGGAATCTGAGAAACAAACGGTTTTAGAGGGGAGGAGGGACAGGGGATGGGTTAGCCCAGTGATGGGTATTAAGGAGGGCACGTACTGCATGGAGCACTGGGTGTTATACGAAAACAATGGATCGTGGATCACCATATCAAAAACCAATGATGTATTGTATGGTGACTAACATAACATAATTAAATTAAAAAAAAAAAAGTTGAAAATAGAGCTGCCCTACGACCCAGCAATTGCACTACTGGGTATTTACCCCAAAAATACAAATGTAGTGATCCAAAGGGGTACGTGCACCCCGATGTTTATAGCAACAATGTCCACAATAGCCAAACTATGGAAAGAGCCAAGATGTCCATCGACAGATGAATGGATAAAGAAGAGGTGGTATATATATACAATGGAATGTTATGCAGCCATCAAAAGGAATGAAATCTTGCCATTTGCAGGGACGTGGTTGGAACTGGAGGGTATTATGCTGAGTGAAATAAGTCAATCAGAGAAAGACATGTATCATATGACCTCACTGATAGGAGGAATTCTTAATCTCAGGAAACAAACTGAGGGTTGCTGGAGTGGTGGGAGGTGGGAGGGATGGGGTGGCTGGGTGATAGACAATGGGGAGGGTATGTGCTATAGTGAGCGCTGTGAATTGTGTAAGACTGATGAATCACAGACCTGTACCTCTGAAACAAATAATACATTATATGTTAAAAAAAAAAAAAAAAGAAGATAGTAGGAAGGGAAAAATGAAGGGGGGGGGGAATCGGAGGGAGAGATGAACCATAAGAGACTATGGACTCTGAGAAACAAACTGAGGGTTCTAGAGGGGAGGGGGTGGGGGGATGGGTTAGCCTGGTGATGGGTATTAAAGAGGGCACGTATTGAATGGAGCACTGGGTGTTATATGCAAACAATGAATCGTGGAACACTACATCAAACACTAATGATGTAATGTATGGTGATTAACATAATAAAATTAAAAAAGTAAAATAAACAATATGATTTAAAGTTTAAAAAAAATAAATAAAAATAAATAAAACCACAAAATGCACTTAGCTGCTAATGATCCCTTATCTCAGTGCCCAAGTTGGCTGGGTTGAGTAGCTAATAATTGGTACCTGTCGGTGACGTTAATTTTTAAAAAAGACTGAATTAGGTGCCTGTCTCACATGCCACGTTCGCCTGAGGACTGCTACCATTCATCCAGCTCTGGCTGTGTGCCAGGCACGGGGAAGTACTCAAATGAATGAACTCAGGAGGTATTCCTATTATTCCACCCCATTTCGCAGATGAAGGAACTGGCTCACTGAGGGGAGAAGTGACGTGCCCAAGGCCACAAAGCTAGTGGGTAGACCGACGGGGATTCCAGCGCAGGCAGCCCAGGAGAGCACTGTGCTCTTTGCCACCACACTCAGTAGCAGGCGCCCCGTAACTTGTCTGTTTCTGCCATTAGCCACTGAGATCAAGCAGGGCAGGGACGTCGTCGTGCCCCCAAGCAGGGCAGGGACGTCGATCAAGGTGCTGAGGAAACACTTGTTGAATGAGGTGTTTGGTGCAGAATGCCTGGCATCTGACCAGCCCTAGACAGTCTATCGGAGGAATGAACAGCGCTCAGGGGCCCTGCGTGTCATTTTGATGGACGGGATCACTGAAACTGCCATGGGATTTGTACTTTTTCAACAGATCTCAAATCTTACAGGAGCATCTTCTCTTGGGGTCACCGAGGCACGAGAACGAAAAGTAGCTACAAAAAAACAGAGAGAAAGCTGATCTTGAACCTTGTCCCCTGGCCCACCTGCAGACCTCAGTGTGGACTGAGCACTGGGGTCTCAAAGGAACTTCAAAAATCTGGCTCAGCCCCCAGGTATCTGATAACTAAAACCCCTAAAGAGAGAAAGGGGATTATGAAGCCTCATGAGGAGCAGACATCTTTATTTGGGGCAGAAAAGTGGAGCGAGAATCACAGGCCTGTTCTGCTCCACCTGAGGCGTACAGGGGTCCTACCTCATAGCACACAGGTAAGGCAGACACATTTTTGCAGCCGAGCTGCAAATGCATTAGGTGACATGCAGTAGGTGATGCAGGTGGCATCAAGGAGTGAATCAGGTTCAGCGGGTGCTAGGGGGCAGAGAAGGGGTCAGACCATCCTCAGCTGCAGCCCCGACTGCCCCTCAGGCTGGTTGTTGCCGGGACGTGGATTTTCCAAGAGTAGTTAAAATCCCAGCTTTTATGTGAAAGCTCTCATCTTACATTGGCAAGTAAGTCCAAGGCAATTTAAATCCTGGTGGGAGTCCAACTAAATATTAAGTATGTCTCTGCAGGCCGCCAGTTTGCCAATCCCTGAGCAGAATCAGAAGTCAGAATCGCATCAGCCTCTCCCAGGTGGAGTCAGAATGTAGTAGTAACAGAGAGAACCGGGTGAGAAAACTGCTGGTCCCTCTGGTGGCCAGAGAGCGGAGTTCCTTCTGGGCAGTCATCCTACACCGGGCTGCAAAAGGGTCTTTTGGGAAGTTGTTCCTGTCTGTAGTGTTGGCGCCACCTAGTGGACTTCTCAGGAAGCACCGCAGGTTTAGCCCTTCATGTTGACTCCTAGGAAGGCCAGAGGGTAGTCAGGGCTGGCGGTGACAAGTAAAAGCCAGAGCCAAAGCAAATCACCACGAATGAAATGCAAGCCATGTTTTGGATGAAGCAGAAACTCAAGGCTCCAGTGGGAAACTGAGGTGGGGTCAGAGGGGACAGAAGAGCTGTCTTGCTGTCTTCTCGGGCCACCCAGTGCTGCTTGTTTGAGCTTGCGGTCAGAGCTGATAGACTCCCCCCTCTTCCGTGCGGGGGAGGCCCCCAGAGCCCAGAGCGTGGAAGCCACCAGTCATCATCTCGAAAGTGCCAGCCTTAGTTATTTGAGCCTAAGAGAAATTAGGTAGGTGGGAATCCCAAATTAGTGTTTGTGGCCGAGTTCATCCTGTTTCGTGAGGATAAGGTCTGTGCTTACGGCATTTCAGATTCATTATATCATATGTGTTCTTCAAGCTATTTGAATATTTTCCCTTCATTTTTAATTTGCATTACGCATTCACTTCCCATCCCTTTATTTTTGGAAAAGGTCAAACTGTTTCTACCATAGAGTTTCCAAACTGTGCTGCACCTTACCAAAAGGGTTTTCCTAAAACGCATTTGCTTGAGGAAACCTGTCCACTGTCTCCTCAGAAAGTGTCCCCTCCCACCCTTGGGTATCAATTTACTCCATAGGCATTGCATGTGCTGTTAGAGCTCCATGCAATCTTGTAGGCTATGTGTTTTGTTTCCCCCACTGAAAGCTCCTTAACCACGGGGTGTAGGTTTTGTCTTCTCCGCTTTTCCTTGAAGCCCAGCATAGACCCTGCACACAAGGGTGTTGGCTGTGGATGCTCAGCTCTGATAGGCTGAACCTTCACATCCACAGTCACCAGCACTTTTGGTGTCGTTATTGCTATAAGAGCAGGGGAGCAAAAATCTGGTACAATATTCAGTTTTGAATACTCGCTTCATGGCAGTGTGTTGAGAGTATCACGAAGCCAACTGGAACATTTTATTTTGGTATTACATCTGTGTACTGCATAACAGTTCTAGATCTTTGGAAAGCCATGTAAGAAATACAAAAGTAGTCAGTAGAGCACAAAAGACCTGGGATTTCTAGTTCTTCACTCCATCGCTAACTTCCACTTCCAGAAAAGGGCACTTTTGTCTCAGGTTTGAGATTTTCCAAGTGTAGGAGGAGACGGCTCTGAAAGACTACCACTAGCCAGCTGTACGGAATGGAGCATCTGCTCCCTTCCCACCCCTAAACATCTGCAGTTCTGAATGGGAGAAGCCCGCGGTGTTCCTGATGGCATCTGGAAGAAGGAGTGGTGTAGTGTTCATAACGGATAGGCACCGATGCTGCAGGGCAAACGGTTGGGGGAGGGAGGGCAGGGACCCGGCTGTACAACAGGGTCGTACAGAAGAGAATTCCAAGGATGGTTAAGAGAGGCAACCGGGGCCCTTGGAAACTCCCAAGAGGCCTCGCAGACTCCACTAGGCAGAGGCCCAAGAAAAAAAGCTATCCCTGCTTGTCTCCAAGAATGGTGACTGTCAGTGAGGGATGGAGACAAAGGGAAATTTCTAGGATCCTTGTAAGATTAGAAATCCTGTTAAGGGGGGTTAGTTCAGGATATCTGGATTTTCCCAATGACCAGTCTTAATCTTCCCGTTGCAGCTCAGGACAGCATTAAACTGGGAAACAGCCTCCAGTGGCTTTGAGAAATACAGGGAACTACAGAGAGCACGAGTGTTTGTAGCAACATCAAAATGGCTATGAAGCCATTGCCCTTTGCATTACCCATTGCTTTTGTGAAAGAGGCTGGTCTGAGGAGCAGCTAGGACCAGGGCCTGCCAACTCATTTAAGTGTGGGCTCTCCCACCCCTTCCTAGGCTCCGCCTCACCACCCCTCCCCCAAGTGTACTTATGGCCCAGTCCTCACAGGAGACTTATAGACCGGGTTGGGAATCAGGGCGGGGAGCCTCGAGGAGCGGCAGACTGGAGCCAAGACACCTACAGAGGTGGAGTTCTCCAGAGACCCCCCAAGTCTGGAGATGGCACCCAGGGCCCCTGGCACCTCCCGAGGGAGGAGATACTCACAACAAGAGTGAATAGCTGGCAATCATCAGGAACGAAGCCCAGTCGCCATAGCGGGGACTTGCCCACCTCAGGAAAGTGGGCTGAAGCTTCTAGTTTATGAGACGGCTCCCCAGGGGACCCCAAAGGGAGAAAAAAGTCATCAACTACGTGTATTGTAGATACACAGATACACACATAGAGTACCTCTCAGGTTAGGAGTTGTGTTTTATGCCAATTGTTGCCAACAGTGTCCTGACAGGAGAAAGACGCGTTCTATTCTGAGGGCTGCTGGTCCATAAATAAGTCAAAGTGGCCAGAGGATTTAGGTCAAGGTGAGTTTATTGTCCAAATAGCATAACCTAATTGCATCCAAAACCATTTGCAAATCCATCTTTAAGCTGGTCAGAATCACAGGCCATTATTTTTTAAATCACTTAACACTGAACAGACAGGACCTCTTAAAAGGCAGCTGACTATACCACGTCACCGTCATAACCAATAAAACATTTTTCCATACTTCCAAAAAACCTTTTGTTTATACTGATCATGCTACTTTAGCACTTGCTAGCATCCCGACCAAATAAACACCCACACCTCTTATAGAGTACATTGTGAGAGAATAACATTGACTCGATATGGCATCACACTCATTTTAAAGCAAAAAAAAAATTATAATAATAATAAAAGAAGTCCAAGACGAGAAACTGTAACTGAGAGAGAAAGAGATCTGAGGTACATGGTACAAGGGTAATGAACATAATGGAAAAAATCCAATGGCCCAGTGATTTGCTGGGGACTTAAGAGCTGGCCAACGGTACGGAACAAAAACCAATCAAAAAAAAAAAAAATGAAAACTTTTTTTTTTTTAAGGACAGGCACCTGTCAAAATACACTGGATACTGCAATGGCTACAGTCAGTAAGGCACTTTTTTCCCCCAAAGTAGGCTGCAGGCAAAGGAATAAACATTGCAGCGACAAGCGTGCATGTGTACATTTGCTGATGGCTTCTTGAAACCTGAGCCAAGAATCGGGTCTGATAGTCCAGCCAAGTCTAAAAGCAGAGAGACACAAATGTAGGAGAATAGCTCTGGCTGAAAGGACTGTTCTGGGTTGTTTAGAATCCAGAATCATGGAAAGCCACGTGGTATGAGAAAGTCATAAACATCCTCCTGAATCTTCCTGCCCTATTTTGTACAAATGGGCGACAGCATGAGCGGCTCTTCGAAACTGCTCGGAGCCCACACCGCTAGAAGCCTGCGCTCATTCTATAGCTACGGTTTGTTGGCTTAAGGGGACTTTACTGTCTCAGCACTAATTTCCCTTTTAAAGCTATTCTCAGGGTTGGACTGTCTCAAAGATAAACAAAGAGGAATCCTTTTGGCTTAGAAGCCAACTGGCTTACTCAGACTTCCTCCCCGTTCCTACCTCCCATTCCCACACTACCAATATTATCTTCTTGAACTAGAAAATCATTATTTACATGATATAAGGTGCAAGTCTCTTTCTTCTCCCAGCCCTGCCCCTGTGGCCCATGGAGAGAAACTTCCCCCGCCCTCTTGTGAGCAAGTCATCCAGTCCTGCCTCATGCTCTTCACCTCCGTCCTAGAGCGCCCCCGGGGCAGTGTGGAAAGGCCCGGAGGGTGCCGGACCACAGCAAAGCTACAACCCCCTCTGAAGAGAAGCCCATCCTGCTGGCAAAGGGCTGCTCCTGGCCCCGGGCTGCCTGGGAAAAGCAGCAGACCAAGAGCCTCCTGTACAGAGCATAGACCAAAGGGGACCTGGCTGTTGAGACATGGTGAGCTCTTCAGTGGGGTTCTGGGGCAGTTCCAGAATAAAGCCTCCTCTGAGACAAGCCCCTTTCTCTGAGGAGCCCTCCTGTCAACACGGGAAGACATTCTAAGGAGGGACCTGTCCCCTGCTCCTACCTGCAGGCTTCTTGGCTGGTAGGAACCTGCATGGAATTGAATTATGCTTAGCATATATTTTTGGCATACTAGGACTTTCCCCCTGGGATTTGGCCAAAATAGGGGAAGGAATAAAATTTGGCAGGCTTAGGGGAACAATTTAGCCCCCACTGATGGAGAAAAAGTTAACAACAATGACCCAAAAAACCAAAAACCAAAACACAGAGAGGAGGAAGAACAGAGAGAAAGACAACAAAGTAGAAAAAGACCAGAATAGGTCTGGAACCCCATTTGTGGGAGGTGAGAAGGAGAAAAAAATCCATGGGGGAGGGCTGAACTCCCTCTCACACGAAAACTCCTACCAAGGAAACCAAGATCTAAGGGGAGGGCATCAGCTACTTTAACAAATCCAAGCTTCCTTCTTTTGTTTAAGGAGGGAGTAGGCAGAAAAGCCAAACAACCTAGCACCTTCCCATCAGCAACACCACACCTCCCATCACACCAGGCCCCGAGGACAAGAAGGAGAAAAAGAGCAGAAGGCCCCGGTGGCACCCAGGGCTCCAGGAAAACTGGGAAGTTGCAGACTGCAGGGAAAGCCTGTAGGCCTGTTCCCTTCCTTATTCGTCCGGTTCTGTTTGAGCTTAGGGACAGTCACCATTAAGTGACTTTGTACCTTGCTTTCGTTAGGCTCCAAGACTCCCAAGGACTTAGGGACCACACCTCCTTCCATTCTGTGTTACTCCTCAAGGGCCTGAAAGAGCGTCCTATGCAAAGTGAGCTCTTGACAAAACACTGGCTGCTCAGCTTTCCTCTCCAAAACTTCAGAATTCACCACCCACTGTCCTACCAGAAACTCCCTAGAATTTTAGGGTTGTGCTAACTCACCAAATCCTGAACCCTTCCAAACATACTTCAAGAGAGACTGACTCATCGGAATGGCATCTCTGCAGAGATGCAGCCTCTTCACCTCCCTCCCACTCCCACTCCAATACTCATCTGCCCTGTTTGCCCCATCATGCCAATTCAATGCAATTTAAAACCTGAAAACCACCGAGTGCCACTTAGTAGAGGGGCTGGCCGGCCGCGGTGCGAGACAGGTGGGAGGAGGCACCCTTGTGATCCCGCATGCGGCAGAGTCATCTGCCCACAGATTCAGACCTAGAAAAGCCTCTGAGATGATCCTAAACTGGGGATAGCCATGGCAGGGAAGGGGAAAGAGAGAGAAGCAGATGAAAGCCCTGCTTTAAGAAAGGGCCACAAGAGGAGGATCTCCAAATAGCCTGCTGGAATTCTTTTCAATCTGTCTCCTGATACCTGGTCCCTAAGTGCAAATTATGACTTCCTAGTTCACTGCATAAATGTTTGTGCTGAACATCTGCCCTGGGGGGTGGGGGGAGGGGAAATCCCTTGGTTCAATTGTATTTTTTCCATCATGATGAGGATACCGGAGTCAAAATGGAAGCCTAATGACCTTCATGACTGAAAAGGTCCCTGGGTGTCAGACCCAAGGGCCAAATCCACCCCACCCTCCACCTGAGAGGGGCTTGCGGCCTCCTCGCCGACTTCTCCTTTCCCCGCACTAACGGCTCCCAAGCAGAAACTATGCGGTTGTGAGGTATTATGAAAACAAAAATGTGAATCTTTTGTAGCTACTGATTTTGTCCAGTAAACCTGAGGTAAAGAATGCTCTGTCTTTGAAGAATGTGATAAGAGAGAGAGAGAGAGAGAAAACCAAAAGGAAAAAACAAAAAACAAAACAAAAACAAAAAAACCATGAATACGCTACCAGAAGAAAAACTATGGAAGGGCTTTTCCAGTACGAAGAACTCCTATCTTGACCACCTACTTCAGGACTTGGAATTTAAGCAGTAAAATAATATATTATAAAAATGTTTATAAAATAGCAGCACACTCTGTGAAACATTACAGCTAGGTACTGTTAATGTGAATAAGGATGAATGATCTTAGCTTCTTAGCAGCGCAAAAAAAAAATAATCATAAAAAACTGAACACAATAAACTGAAAAATAAGAGACCCTTAGATTTTTCTCCATCTTCAACCCTCATACTACGAAACAAGGCAGAATCTGTGTATAAAATAATTCTTCAAAGCAGCCCTGTTCTGATTTTTTCTTTCTAACTTAAAAAGGCAAATATTTTAATAGCTTCATTACCTGTCAATTATAATTGTGCAAAAAAAAAAAAAAAGTTGTTGCTCCAACCTCTTCGCTAACTGAATGCCTCTAAGAAGTGGAGAGGAAAAAAATTCAAGTACGCTGAATACAACTTTGCAATGAAATTAACGAAAAAACGGAAAAGGGAACAAAATGCCACACTCTGATATTCAGCTGTCTGTCTGCACCAGCAGTAACTTTTCTTTCCATGTCCAGAGGAGAAGCATATAGGTGGGAATTAAGATCCTTCTTTGCCACCAAAATGGTAACAGATCTTTGTTTGTAGGCTTTTTGGAGGAATGTTGTGATGGGAATGTCGGTGGAAAGGGGTGTCTCTTGAGTCCCGGTAGGGATACCAGAACTGTGTACCAGCGAATGTCAGAGACCAGAAGTGAATAGTCCCCCGACTTGGGGCAGGCGGGGAGGAGCACAGGAGAAGCAGGGAGGAGTCTATTCAGCATGACTTGCATAAACCATCCCATCTATCCCTCGGGAACAAGTTTTCAAAGTGCTTTTCGAATGGAATGGTTTATAACAATGCTAAACTGTGGACCAGACATGCCAATCAGCACCAAAAATCAGTTTTTTAATAAAGGATGCCAAGGTCACATTACCCTCTTGAATACATTAAGAGAAAATATTCCATTCCAGATCCCACCCTTGGTCTCCATCTGCCTCCATTTCATATGAGTTTTGGTTATGGCCCAAAGCGAGATTGCCCCTTTTGATAAAAATATGGTGGTGTCTGCAATGAACCATGTTTGGAAGAAGAAGCAAGATGTCACAAGCACATGAAACCCAGAATCCAATCACCTGTGTCCAAGTGGCAAAATACAACATCTCTTTTAGGTAGCAGCTACTGTAGACAGCAAGAGATCATAACTAGAGATTCAGCTATGCTCCGGACTTAGTAACAAACAGGTGGTCGAGAACAAAGGTGCTTCTACATCCAAAATGGTTCAATCAGGCTGAGAGATTGTTTTGTACTCCCTCCCCATCGTGTCCCTTATTTCTAATTCTTTCTTGAGTTCATTGCTTTGCAATCTAATCATGCCATAAATGGCTTACGCAAGTTCCTTGAAATTATCCTACAAGGGGTGTGTACATGCTAGTTCATAACATGAAAAAAAAAAAAGCCTCCTCTAATTTGTTCCCGTATTTGCAGGCGTACATTTTCTCTAGCTACTCTGCAGGTTTTTCTGTAAGCATTTTACTATTACTTTTAACATAATCAAACAATAACTGTTCGCATATACAAGGGATTCCCTTCTGTTGTACTTCAAATAGGCACCAAATGCTTTTAGTTATTCCGTTTTTATAGGACCTTTTTCTCTCACTTCTAAAAGATCTTTCAATATGATCTAGGTGGGGGCAGAATTTTTTTGTTGTTGCTTTTAAAGTCTCATCCTAAAACATAAAGAACAAAACACAACCAGAGAGAAGGAGAGAGCAGATGTGAACGCGTCTCTCCCATTCGGCCCGACTTCGTCCTCACAGGTCAATATCCCGCACGTCCGTAGGGGTGCTGGCCTGGTCCAGTTCATCCTCCGACTTGGACCCGTCCCCCTGGTCCTGACGGAACTGCTGCAGGCTGTTAAGCAGCACCACCTCAATCTGCTCCTGGCAGGCTTTGAGGCAGTCCTAGAAGGAGAAGGGGTCAGACCAGAGCCGTTAGCAAGATCAACAGTGTGCAGAGCATTTATGAAGAAAATATACACAATGGAAGCCTCACGGGCTTCGTGCCGGTTTCCCAGTAGAAAGATGTACTCCGGCAGAGCTGTGGGACCACACTGCTCCAAGTGGGGTCCACAGGAGGCAGCGTCGGCACCCCCTTGTGGAAAATGCAGAATCCCGGCCATTCCAGACCTATCGAAACAGAATCGGTATTTTAGCAGAAGCCCAGCTGAGACAAACACACATGAGAATCTGGCCAAGATGCTGAGCCCTTTACGGACACGCCGCACCCGGTAACCCCAGCGCCAACTGGGGGCTTTCTGCTTGTGGACCCTGGGAGGTGACAGAGAAACGGCGAAGGCCAGCACCGCAGACAGAGCCAGAGAGTCAGGCAGGTGTGGCACCGGAGGGATGGATAAGAAGAGAGTGCACTGAACTGTACTCAGAAACCGCGGAGGTCCTTAAAAAGAAAAACGCCCGGTTTTCTGCTTTACTTAACCACCCTCAATTCTCATAGAACTACAACACGAATGTTGACAGAACTCTGGACGTTGCAACTGTCCAATTTGGGAATAAGTAAGAATTTGCAACATTGTTTGATATTAGTCTATATTTGGTAGGGAAAATTCAGAGTAAGTTTGCCCCAGGCAGAAGCTTCTGTTAGCGGGGTGCCGTGGAATGTGCGGCAATTCATGGGTGTCACGAGGGAGGGGCTGGCTCCTAGCGGCAAGTGGGCTAAAGAAAATCGCTCTTAGCAGATATGCTCCCCCCGTCCTCTGCAACGCTCTGTTTCTGCACTCAAGCAGCATCTACATATGGAAAATATGTTAGATCGACTCCGCTTGGGTCTTCCCACAGCTTAATCTAGGCTTCCCTTGTTGTTGTTGTTGTTGTTTTTTAAAGATTTTATTTATTTATTTGAGAGAGAGAGAATGAGAGACAGAGAGCAGGAGAGGGAAGAGGGTCAGAGGGAGAAGCAGACCCCCAGCTGAGCAGTAGGCTTCCCTTGTTGTTTGTTTCACTGTGCAATTCTCACTGCCTGGAGGCTACTGTTTGCCAAGCACAAAAGCATTATCTTTATTTTCTGAAGATCTAAAATAAAGTTGGACTGAACTACTCAGGGACACAGTTTCCATGCCCCAATGTTCCATTCCTATCTTGTCCATTCCACGTTTCAAACTACAGCTTTTTACGAAACTGAAGATTAGGAACAACAACTGCCCGACTGCTAAGGGCAGAGATGGAGCATCACCCAGCCGGTAAGACAAATGAAAACAGGGAGATAGTATCTGCGACCCGCCCACCATACTTGCAGGGAGCAACGAGGTTATTTCACTTCTCGGATCTGTTCCCCAACCTGTAGAATAAGGATGAAAAACACTCATAGGGTAAAGGTCAGTTCTTGAGATAATCCATCTCAAGTGCTAAATTCAATAAATGAACCCCATTTCTTGTGAATAACAAGAAACCTGTCCTGGAGTCTGAAAGAATTCTTTCGATTTCTTTAAGATGAGATATGGATAAGCATTTGCTCCAGATTGCTGAAGGCAAGCACCGTGTGCCTGGCACTGGGAGTGGAGCGTGGAACAAGACAGACAGAACCCAGCCTCAGAGATCTCTGGGCCATCCTGAACAAGGTGAGGGGTCAGGGACTGGCAACATCTCTCAAACTTCTGTGGCATGTCCTGGCCACATCCTCTACCCTGTCCAATCCCCTCACTATCGACTGGAAACCTTCCCTGGGCTCCTCCTCCAAAGCCCATGCCCCCGGGTTGCGCTCCCAGGTCACTCACCACTCGCCCCATGAGCTCAGGGCGAAGGCTAAAGGCATAATGTTTCTAAGGGCACTTCCATTTCAGTAGAAGGTATCAGAAAACCCGAAAGCCTTACAATCGATAAAGAAAACTGATCTTAAATAAAGATAAAGCTGGTGTGGGCAAACAAGGCAAACAAACGACTATAGGTAAACAACTCTCAACTCTCCTTGGGAAGGTCGTGCATCAGAGGTGGACAGTGGGGCTCACGGTCAGTTTTCCTTCCAAAGCCGGAGTAGGTGGCTTGTTTTCCATTTGAGCACCATCTGAAGAAGCCGACTTGTTCTGAGAGGCCATGTTGGTGGCATAACACCATCCTCAAAAGCCCCGTCTCATGTCTTGGGCGCCCTCTGCCCTCCCTCATTCCCCTGAACTCCTCATTGAGAAATGAGGGGCTGCAGAATTGAAATGAATATTAGTTTCCTCTTTCTTTTTTCTCGCAGGGAATAATGAGTTGAATCCAGCCAGTGGTGATGGGATGACCCTCCGCTACAGAGGTCCTTCAGGAGCTGGTGAAGGTTATGTTTAAAAGGAGGCGGGGGGAATGCGTCAGAACCCCTCCATACCACAGGAACGGTACCCG
Source organism: Halichoerus grypus (assembly GCF_964656455.1). Taxonomy (NCBI): domain Eukaryota; kingdom Metazoa; phylum Chordata; class Mammalia; order Carnivora; family Phocidae; genus Halichoerus; species Halichoerus grypus. The sequence continues at coordinate 80,615,838 of NC_135717.1, read as the reverse complement.
CATGCTTGCCTCCATGGAGGACAAACCCTATCCAAAGCATACGGCATAAAGAGCTTCTTTTTTCCCCCCTGAAGTATTATTAACATATGTGTTCTATTGATTTCAGGTGTGGCATAAAGGGCTTTTGTTCTCTAAAGAGGATGGCAGGATTCTCAGCTGATTGAGGGACTGTGTGTGTGTAGGGGAGGGACAGACAATAGCTCTGAACCACTAAATTCAAAAAGAAATGCCAGTCAGGTGTCAGCAACAAGGCCTCTTTAACAAGATGGTTTCCCATGGCACAGCCATTTGGTGAAGACTCCCTGATGTGAAGGTGAAGGTCGTGTGGAAGACCCTGCCCACCACCGAGAGCCCTAGTGCCTCCCGCCGATCCTGTCCAGCTTTCCTTCCTCTGAGGCTGTATTTCGGTGCCATGGGGAGGTCATCAGGGTCAGCCCACCTTCCATCCCCAAAATATGACCAACTCAGGACTCCATGATTATCACTGCATTAGCCACACCAGCATCCCTGAGAAAGATCGTCCTCCACACAAGGAGACAAAGCTCAAGAAAGCGGAAGAACCTGATCTGGGGCCATATTAGAGTCTTTGCTTTTGGGATGCCAACAATTCTACAGTTTCTGGCATTCAGCCTTCCCTTCCAGCAGCCTGAAACCTCAAAGAATGGTTCTAGAAAAAACCCTACAGGGAAGGCTGGGACATTGGACAGTCACTTCTACTGGACTTTCAGAGCCATGGGACTGAAGATAACATGCCTCAAGTGTCACATTTATGTACGTTCCAGCCAAGAACACACATACCGGCTTTCCTGAATAAAATGAAGGGAGGTTTCATGTAAAGCACTTTCCTCGGCCCTGTTTTCATTTCAGTCTAAATTGTGACTGACGATGGCCAGCTCTTGATCTTTGATAACCTCCTACTTGAAGTGATAAATGACTACAGCAGTTACCCCAGAAATGAGGGACCCTGAACTCCATCCCCGGCTCTCTTCTAGATTCATCTGGGACAGAGCAGGAAGCTAACCCTCTCTGGGCTCAATCATGTCCCTCACTCCTAGAAAGCCCTCTGGGGCCTCGGCCTAACCTTCCTTCAGGTTCCCCTTCTTCACAGCTCAGCTATTATCAGCTTGAGTTTTAAGTGCAGATCACCCATCCTTAACTGGGTAAAAAAACTTAAGGGCAAGTGTCTGTCTTGCAAGAACAATGTCAAACAGTCTACTCTGTGATGGTGGAGACAGAGAAATCATCACGCCCCCTTCCTGGAGACAGAACTCACTCCCTGTATTTTAATACCCTCCTTTAGCATCGTTAAGAACCATTCTTGGACTTGCAAAGAGCACAAGAATTTTCTGTGAGCTGATGGAAAGTGAAGGGAGAGGGAAATGTGTGGTGGTGCTGTTACCTGAGCCAGACATGCCCACCCAACACAGCCCCGTTCCTGCCCAAGGAGCTCCGACTCTCCCGAGCAGCAGGGCAGGACGGCGCATGGGACTGGGGTGGGGGGAGCGGTGACCTGAGAGAAGGAGGAACCGTGCCTCAAACCCAGCAGGGCTGCTGGTGCTGGAAGGTCAAGCTGAGAGAAGGAAATAAAGAGGGGGGGCAAGTTCAAGGGCCCAAAAAGAAAAGGAGGCAAAGCTGGGCAAGAGCAGAATCATAGTATTTCCAAAGGGCAGAATCACAAGATGCCACACAGTGGCAATTACAGAGTCGGGGGATTTGGGGGTCTGAACGGCTTTTGGAGCTCAAACAGCCACACGCCCTCATCGTACAGCTAGAGAACGGAACTGAAGCCGGCTTGTCCCCCGGTTCCTTCGAGTTAAAAGCTAAGCCTGGCTTTAAACGGGCAAGCCTCCAGCTTCAGAACTCTCTCCCCTAAGACCCTCTGCTTCTTCCCAGCTTTAAGGAAAGACATACAAGGCAGAGAATCTCCAAGAAAGGGAGACGTAGCCCCAAGGGGCTGGTGGGCGGGGGAGGGGGGGCGGGCGCACTGGACAGCTCGTCCAGTGAAAAGATGCTACGTGCATGCAAAATGCAGCGGCTCTGGGACCTCTGCTTTCCGGCAGCCTCCGAAAGCACCGGTCATTGTGTTAAGATGCCCCAAATTAAGCTGATTAAAAGGAAAGCCATAATGCTCGTCTGTCAGCCTGGACAGGTGGCACTCCACAGTGCTGGAGGTCGGGCAAACCTCCAACTCCGATGATCATCGGCTCCCTCCCTGGCCCCTGCCCCCCAGCCCGGAGCCCTGACAGCAGTGTTTGTGATCTCCAGCTCGTTACACGGGCCTCCGACTTCCTCTGCGTGCTGGCTCGGGCTCTGCGCCCTGCACCCTCCTCGGCCTCCATGAATGGGCTGACGGAACTCCTACCATTAGCCCCCAGTGTAACTGCATCACGCCATTGTCACCACACACGCACTGCACTCAACAGGGGGACAAAGGGCTGAATGAGCCCCAGACCCGCAGCCAACTCAGGCAGAGACAACTTAGGAAACTATCTCATTCTTCCTTTCTTCACAGGCTGTTTGGCTTATTTCCTTGCATACCAAATGAAGCCCGCAGAAGAAATAAGGCAGGAGAGGGAAGCATGAGCCTCCAGTTCGATTCCGTCCCCCTCCCCGCGCCCAGCCTCCCCTCCAGCCACTCTTCACAAGGTCCTTGACCACAGGCCCCGTCAGGTCCACAAAGGACAGCCCCAGCCGTACAGGGGCCCTCAGGAGAAGGTGTGCCGCGAGCGGGTTGGTGCCTCTCACTAAGGAGGACAGAGACACAAGGCTGGGGACCCAGACCAGAACATGTAGTCAAAATCAAGACTTCCTCCCCTGCACAGCGAATGGGTTTTCGACAGCTCACTGGCAACCATGATCCTAACATGCCAGTATGACCCTAAGGCAGGGGTATCCTGAATCTTCTCTGGGCGCTATTTAAGTACTGGACAGAGTTTTGATGTAACCCAGGTAGAAAAGGAGGAATATAGGGACCAGGGGACTAGCGTCTGCCTCCGTCAAATTATCTCCCAATAGCTTCACAGCATGGTCAGGGCCCGTGAGCCTGACTCCTGCGTTTTTATCAGTCAGTTTGTAAAACTGTGTCACGTGAAGGTGATGTGTTTTGCTCAGGACCCTGGCGTGTAAATTAAGGCTTATAGGGCTTTCCCAAAGACCTGGGGAGACCAAAGACTAAGAAACACACTCTAAGCCCATATGCCTGGCCTTTGTGTCCTCCGTTCCTTCCTTCCGGCTTCCCTCCCTCTCATCAGCATCATTCCCAAGCCTCTGCCAGGGGCTCTGGATAAAGAGCACAGTAAAAGTTGGGTCCTGTTCAAGAGGCTCTATAGACAAGGAACGCTGAGATAAATGCTGGCACAAAGCACGAGCCGAGTGCCGAGGGGACGGAAGAGGAACCCCGAGTCTGCCCGGCGGAGCAGGGAAAGGTTCACCGGGGAACCAGGACGCTCGAGCCCTCCTCTCAAACTCACCCTTGGCAACGGAAGCCCCGGTAGAAGTTTCCCCAAAGCCAGCACCGCCTCGCTGGCTGGCGTCTGTTTTTAGCAACACTTATGACTGGAAGGAAAAAGTACTTAAAATATACCACCCTCTGAGACTTTTATTCCCTGTAAAACTGTCAGGCTTCTCACTCAGCTTTCTCTTTGGAATGAAGCGTTTCGGTTTATTTTGGCAACCAGACGGAGCAACAAAGACCGACTTTCTCAGAGCCGCCTGGGTCCCTCCGATCAAAGCTATCTGCTGCTGGCTAGTGAGCCGGAGAAACTTGTCTGCCCGTCTCAATGGAATCCAGGGGACCCGCTTTCCCCAGTCCGACCCCTGACAATGCGTGGAGAGAGAACACCATCAGCTCGAGGAGATCACAAATAGCAAGGTGCACAGGGCAGGCACAGAACTGTAGGGACACCAGGTCCTGGTTCCCATCTGTCCTATTCTGCCGGAGCCAGCATAACAGAACGTGGTCCTGGGCACCTGACTTCCTCCATGGGAGAGTTCAACACAATCCTGTGGGCATTTCAGAGTGTGGGTCTGAGAGCATATTATGTGTGTGTGTGTGTGTTCTAATTGTGGCAAGATAAACTGAACATAACATTTACCATCATAACCATTTTTAGGTGTACGGTGGCATTCAGTATATTCCCTTGGTCATGCCACCATCTGCATCATCCATCTCCAGAACTTTCTCATCATTCCAAAGTGAAACTCCATACCCATTAAAGAACTCCCCATTCCTCCCACCCCCGGGGCCCTGGTAACCCCGATTTTACCTTCTGTCTCCATGAACTCCACTATGCGAGTTATCTCCTATAAGTGGCCCCATATATGTGTCTTGTTAGGTCTGACCTCTTTCACTTAGCATGTTTTCAAGGCTCATCCATGTTGCAGCACGTGTCAGGATTTTACTTCCTTTTTAAGGCAGACTAATATTCCACTGCACATACATACCACATTTTGTTTCTCCGTTCCAAGGACATTTTCTATTGCCAAGTGCCCTTTCCAGGAGGCCTGTGTTTCACATTAGGCCTAGTGAGCTCCTTCCTCTGGGTTGCTTTCCTCCCGCATTTATAGTTTGTAACACTTCAGCATTCATTTGCTGATGATCTTCATTTGCTAGGATTTTGCATGCTCTGCTTTTGATTTCCCCTACAGTCGCCGAGTTCCTTGAAGTCAGGAGCATCATCTCCTATTTTCCATACATGACCCACCCGTCCCAATTTCTGCCTTGGTTCCATCTGTGCCTTGTTCATCATGCAAGTCTGCAACAAGTGAGCCTTTAATAAATACTTCCAGAAATAAATGGAGAGTAAGTGCTTGCAACACATCACTTCTTGACTCATGAAATGGTAAATGGGCTCAGGAAGCAAAACTTGCCTCCCTCTAGATAATAATGCTTTCTGAATTCCAGTCCTTTTCTTTTCCTTCACTTTGAGCCTCAGTACTTCAGAGAACACGGCCTGACGGATGGGAGGAGACCTATAGCACTTGGAAGTCAGGCACAGGTGGCCAGCCTTGCCCAATGTTGCTCAAGCCTTTTTACTAAGAACATTCCTAGGGGGAGAGGGAGCAAGCCTCTGGGGCCCAGAGGTAAGCTTAGAACTCACAGAGGTCTCAGATTTTTATCTGAAAAAGTGCTATGGAGTTTACATTCTCTGTTCATGCCTGGTTGTTAATATTAAAATGTTGAACCAGAGGCCCACTGGTAAGAATGGGGCACACATGCATCTCCAGTTCCACAGCTGGGACGTATGAGACCTCTAGTGGCTTTTGCATCCATTTGACCCAGTCTGATGGCCACCTTGGATGCACTGGCTACATAGTATCTGAAAGAGGTAAGCGGTTTCCCTAGTATAAGAGGAGAAATTGGTTTGCAGTCTTGAAAAGCGGCCAAAGAGACTCCGTGACACTTCAGGAGTGACCTCTGTCCATTTGAAACCGGTAAGGGGTGATAAAGGGACACGTGGGAGAAGGCCAGAGACCCACAGAGCCACCAGCCAATCACGACAGGTCTATAAATATCTGAAAGAAGTTACAGTGCCTGGGGGTCAAACTGTTGTCACTGACATTTTTGTCTCTGGGGGTTGAGGAAGAGCCTGTCTTAAGCTGGTTGCTGTTGGGAATCCTTTTTGTAAGGCAGCCTTAACAGGAGATACTCAGAAAAGGAAGGAAGCTTATCATTTCTATAAATGTTAAGTTCCGACCCAGATTTGCCTCTGGAGGATCAGAAAAGCACTCTTCACATGAAGCACACTGGAAGGGACTTGGCCATCTGTATTTCGGAAACCATGTAGTACGTGGTAGCGCAGGCCTTTGTGAAAAGCCTATGTTTTGGACCTAGAATTTGAAAAGCATATCTAAGAACTACTTCAGAATAGGACCCTGGGTTTGTTCCATGAGGCCCTTCACCACCTCCCTGCACCACTTCCTTGAGATGGTAATAAAGGCCAAGGCAAAATATAGACGCAGAGGTGAGAAAGCCAGCAAGCTGCAGCCTTAGGCTCTCGGAGGTGTCCACGTTCTGTTCAGCATCCCCGATGGGCCTGTAAGCCACGTTATCTCTTGACTCAATCTATTCCCACAGCAGGGCATTCGGAATCTCCCTGGAACATCCAGAGGGGGGCACGGTGAAGTCCCCCTGCATCTTGAGCCTCTCCATGGTGACACAGGATGGCCTCCCAGCTGACAGGCCAGTTGTCTTCAAAGCAGAGGCTTTCTCAAACAAAAAGAGTCAGGGGCTACAGCAAGAGTGGAGCCAACGTTTCCAGGCGGGGAGTTGGAGCTTCCGGGTTCCAGCCCCAGTTCTGCTGCTGCCCTCCCCCTCCTCCAGCTGGCTACTTCAGCGCTCTCTGCACCTCCCACGGAGAGCCTCCCGCTGGAAGACGCTGGAAGACGCAGGAGCGGCCACTCTGACCTCTCAGAGCCACCCTGGCTCAGACCTTCTAAGGACTGCAATTTCCTACCAGCTGAATCAGAGCCTCACTTGACCCTCGTCTCTCAAGACCTTTCTTCTAAGGAGCTTCAAATTCTGGCAAGCCTCTGGGCAGTCCATGGGGCACAAGAATGGAAAAATCTATAGCTAATAATAGTTCCTTGAATTATGATGGCTCTTTATTCTTTTAGCAGTACTTCTTAATCCATTACCACATTAAACAAAAGGGAAGTGAGAGGTGGGTGGGGTTGAGAGGTGGGTCAAGGCCAGACACCGTGCTCGAGGTGGGGCACCTCTTGGACCCCCACCGCCCCCAGCGCAGCGGAGCCAGGCTCCAGCCCTCTCTCCACCGTGTCTCTGCCTGAGTGGGTGTAAGCAGAGCACGACACTGTGGGGGAGAAACAGCCCGAGGACAAGAAAATAAATGGAAATGAAGCAGCATTTCAGACCCACGGGGAAGCCCACACCACAAAGGAAAATTAGTAAACAGCCCTCCTCCCACCTTGTATCTGCTTGCTAGGTTCTTTTCTCTATTTTATGGCACACAGGCTTTCAAAACCTTAGGAGGAAGCCTCATCTATTGAATTTTGTACTACTTTGGATGTTGATCTTGGAAAACAGAAAGCACTATCAACAACAAAAAAAATACCTCCAACACATGATCATCAAGCCAAGTGTCTCCTTCCCTGAGCTGAGAAAAGAGACATCTGGTTTTAACCAAGAAGATGGCGTCTACCTACCACATCCGTGTTGGTGATCTTGGCCAGCAGGTCGACCAGGGCGTCGCCAGTGAGCGAGCTCACGTCCTCATCCTGCTGGAGCCCACAGATGGCAGCTCCCACACTTCCAGTTGCAATCATCGATGGCGGATACATGGCGAACTTAAAATCTGCGAGAACGAGAGGCCGAAGGTCAAGGCCTGGGAGGGATAACGGGGCTCCCCAGCCTGAAGATACTCAGAAATAGGATGGTGACAGGTAAGGTGTACGGGTGCTCCCTCACCCTACAGACACATCCTCTCCTGAGTCTTCCTTCACAAGACACCTTTTCTTTATTTGCCATCACTGTGGCAGGCCCAAAGCTAAAAGGGGAGACGGAGGCAGAGAAGGTGGAGAGCTTATCTGAGTGCACATAGTAAATTCTCAGAGAGGAGACTCAGGCCCCCACAATCCTGTCTGGGGTTAGCATGCGTGCAAGGGGCAGGAAGGTGAGTGAGGTACATTCTCCTCTGGGGGTCATGGCAGGAGCAGAGCAGGGAGGTCTGAGATGAGTCCAGACAAGGTAACTTATGTGCCATACAAGTGAGACAGACCAAGGGATCTAGATGGTGGAAGGCAGGAAAAGCATAAGCAAGTAAAATTTTATGAAGAACAATAACCCTGATGTGATCTTGCCCTATTATTTTGTGGAGAGTCAAAAAGGACTAATATGGCCCAAAACAAAAGATGACTTCATTTAAAAAAAAAAAAAAAAGAAAAAAAGGAAGTGAGAGAAGCAGTAATCGAGGGGATGAGGGCCAAGTTTCACACAAATCCCCAACTTCTAGCCCAATGCCAAGGACCCTTAGAACATGAGGAGAGAGAAAGCAGGTGTTAACCAGTATTAACCACTGCATCCTAATCAGATGGATGACTTGGTTAGATTTTATGGCTCTTGGGCCCAAAGGTCCTATTTTCTTGCTGGAAAAAAAGAGTGGTTTGCTAAAGAGAAGTACAAAATGAGGATGAATTTAAGGAGCTCAAACACTCATCCACTTTCATTTCTCCAAATGCAAACAGAGGGGATGTTCCTATGCTCATATGCTCCTCAGCCTGGGAGACCAAACACTTCAGTTTCCTCTGAGTGCTCCCGCAAAGAGGCTGGGTGACCAAGATCACCTACTTCTCAATTATCAGGAGGACAGAAGGACACCCGCACCTGACTTCTGTTGCTGCCTCTAATAGCTGCTAATGACCCATGTGTACAGTCCCGTCCGAGTTATATGCCAGCTAATTCACACATCCACCATATAAGCTGTGCACAATTACCCCCATGTGGTGGATGAGAACGGGCAGGCTTCTGAGCGCTGCAAGTGCCCTTTCCCGCTCCTTGTGCTGATATGGTAAAGAGGTTACTCCATCACTCACTTTAGTCAGTCCTGGAGTGGAGCAAATCCTCCACAATGTACTACCTCTGGTTCTAGCATTACCCCAGAGTTTACTGCCTATAGCTGTGGAAGGGGCGGGGGGGGGGGAGGCAGGAGGGAGATACAGAGGGGGGACATGGGTCACACTTCAAATTACAGCACCACCATCAGGTTGAACTATAAAAACAATGTGACAGAACATTTCCCCTTCTTCCTGAACTATAAAAACAGTGTAACATAATATTTCCCCTTCTTCCTGTCCAATGCCCTATTAAGCCACATATTCCATTAAAGCACTTTCATAGGTGACCCCATTGTCCAGCAGTAAGTTGGTGGTGTTCTTAGCAATACGGCTGATTCACTGAACCATGCGCACACCTCCCATCTTGGCCGAATCCCATGAACAGAGCAAGCCTGGCCTTCTGTCAGTCTGTCTTTCTCCTTGGCTTTCTTTCCTTAGCCCACTCACCATTTCTACCTCTTGAGGGATGTATATCACAGCGTTCTGCCCCAAGCCTGCCGTCCACTTGTCCACTAACTCCTCCCGTGCCTTCTCTATCCCCATGGATGGTGCCAAAGGCAGCCTCCCTGCGTCCCGCTCTGCTGTAGGTCTCCTCCACATGGGCTCACAGGAGTGTTTCTCTGCCCAATAACCTCGTTAGCTTCCCCCTGTGACATTCATAATGCAGACGAGGCAGCCAGCCCATGGCCTTGGGCCCACAAAGGCCCTGGGTGGGAGCCTCTGGCAGGGAACGACAGGAGGATATCCCTGGCCCTCCCTTTCCTCTGTCCCAGGCCTCCGACCAGGAAGCACACCTCACACATGTCTAGCTTTTGTTGTCCCACTGCACGCAAAACTGACTCCTAATTTTAGCAAACTAATTAACTTCTGGAAGCCAGGGGGTATATACGGGTGGTCCCGGGGGTGCAGCAGGGGCTAAAGTTGCCAGAAGGACTATACCTCCCCCCTTTCTTGTTTTGCTAGGAAAATGCTGAGGGGCATCCTCCCGGGGATACTGTTCCCTGCCTCCCAGAAATGGGGAGCATTGCGCAGGCTGGGTAGTGCTCCCCCCGCCAGGAAAGAGCTGCGGGAAGCCGGGCGGCCACTACACTGCTCCTCTGCCACCCCCCGCGGTAGCAAACCAGGGTCTTCCTCGAGAATCCCGAGCAACTGGGAGGCTCTCCTCTGGGTAAGTCCAAAGGAGGTGACATTAGCATTACAAGCCCAGTCCTGACTGTGGGACCTTGGGTGAGTCACTTCCTCCCCCAGCCCCTGGCATTCCATTTGTCTAATAAAGGGTGGGGTTGGATCAGTGTTTTTCTAGCTTCTAGTTGCAGCTCACTGTTGGGTCATGAAACCCAGTGGTGGGTTGTTTTTGTTGCTGTTTAACTGAACAGAACAGGATAGAAAGTATCAGGAAGTAATCATGTAGTAAGAGTAAATACTGTCTTGAGAAACTTTCGTAGCAGTTTGATGTCCATTTATGTATATCCTGAGTTGTGTTATAAAATGTATTTCTTTCTTCATGGTTTAGGTCAAAGGCTGGCTAATCCCCCAGGTGCCTTCCAGCTCTATTTTGCTCTTCCTTAAGGATCTAGAATGAGAACCACTCCCAAGAAAAGAAGAAGCAAGCATCAATAGAACGGAGCATGGCTTCCACTGGCTGGGGAAGTCACAAGGCCTCTCTCACCACAGAGAGCAGTGCTAGTTCTGCACGATCTCAGGGGCTGCCCCGGGACCCTGCTCAGGGACACCCCCTCCTCTGTTGGTAGGGGAAACAGCAGAGAAAAACACCTGAATAAAACATCTGAAGGGTTGCGTCCTCGTACTAGCTCTACTTACCTAACCTCTGCACTCACCCGTGGAAAGTTTCACCCAACCCACTCAGCCACTCCTGGAAACCTTAAACTCTGGCTACGTAACTGGATTGAAAACTGTTCAAACTTACCCACTTGGACGGGACGGGGGGGGGGGGGTGCAGAAAAATCAAACGTCATGCATGCATGCTATGACCAAGATTACAACCTTCCAGAAATAGATGCATAAAAACACATATACGCCCGTGCATGTGACTTAAGTAGGAGGAGTCACAGAAAACGTATATAAATGTTCCCACTGTTGAGATGGAAGAAATAGAAGTAATTTTGTAAATCTTTCTCCTCATATTATTTCGTTTCAGCAAAAATAAAATACCAAGTAAAAAATCTCTCCGCAATCTCTACATCTCTTGGTCAAAAATACCAACGAGCTATATGTTGGGGCAAAAGTCACAGTCAGAGAGTGAGGGTCTATCTCTACCCTCCGTTGCCTACCCAGAATGGTAAGAGGTGACTTCCTGAGACCCCTCCTTCCTCCGCAGCATTGACCAGTGATGGGTTCCAACAGAGTCATCACAAGTGTTCCTCCCTGTTCCGGGCAGCAAGGATTAATCCCCACCCCCACCCCCGAGGCAAAAACATAGGAACAGAACAGAACAGAACAGTGCATTCTAAATGGCTAGGTGCACCCTGCATGGGTAACCAGTAAAGACACTTCTCAAAAGAAAGGGGGTGCCCAAGGGGACAGGAGCGGGAAGATACTTAGGACTCTCTAAGGACATGGGAAGCATTTGGGCCAAGTAGCTCTAAGAACTGGAAGGTAGAGTATAGGGAGGCCGCTGTCCTACCACCGACCAGCTGTGTGAAGATGGCCCAGTTACCTGACCTCTCTGAGCCTGCATCTTCCCACGAGCATATCAGGAGAAGTGTACCCACCTCATAGGGTTGGTCTGAGGACAGGACTAATCCATGTAAAAATACAGTGCCTGGCCCCTGGCAAGCCAGCAGTGTCCTACCACTATTCTGACCATGGGAACCTTCTCTGGGACTGTGAAGGGTAATCCTGACCATTGGGAGATGCTGTTCAGCATCGGCAGGCATGAGGAGGAAGGTGCCCCGCATCCCCGGGCTACAGGCGGATGCTGACAGTAGGCCAACCGTGCCGAGACCGCCAGGAAGAATGAAGGCTCTGGGCTGCCTGGAGAATCTTCCCCTATCACTTGTGTTCTGTGTCCCAGAAATGACCTCATCGAGTCCCCAAAGCCTCATGCTGGTTTGTCAGGAGTGGGAGAAACCGAGGGCCCTCGTACAATGAATGGAAGACAGAAGTCGGCCACTCCCTTCCCAGTGTCCCTATATTCCCTCAGGTGTGGTTCACCCAGAGCCAAGGAAAAATGCCCACATACTAGAAGCCTCTGACACAACCTCCTCCCTCCTGGGGAGGTGGTGGAGGCAAGGGGCACACCTTAGGGGAATCCCAACTCTATTGGTCGCTTACTCATCCAAGTAGTAGTGGTGAGGTATTAATAAAAACCAACGTAAAACTCATCGGTTTCAAAACGCTTCCTTTTACAGGTGAAATCAATGAATTCTTTTTCTTTTTGGGGGGCAGGGGAGAGAGAGAGTGTGTGTGAGTGCAAGTGAGGGGAGCAGGAGGGGGCAAAGAAAGAGGGAGAGAGAGAATCTTAAGCAGGCTCCATACCCAGCATGGAGCCCGACGCAGGGCTCGGATCTCACGACCCTGAGATCATGACCAGAGCTGAAATCAAGAGTCAGACGCTTCACCGACTGAAGCCACCCAGGCACCCCGAATCGATGAATTCTTGACTTGTCTAATCCCCGATCCTGGGCCTGGGGTTAAGGCTGAGACTTTCGGACTGTGGACCCAGTGCTCTTTATAACTTACCAGAATGTGAATAGCTCCTCAAGGCTACCTCCCACATCCCACGAAGGAATACAGGGGGATTTTCCTATCAGAAGTGCAAGAAAAGCCCCCCAAAGCAAGCCCTGGTCAGAGAGATAGGTCCTAGCCATGGCACCAGCAAGCTGTGTGACCTGCACAACCCACTTAACTTCCCAAGACCGCCATAGGCACTGCTGGGGTCTGACTGGGCTCCTTAATCTGGACAAGGGCAGCGAGGGCTCCACATTCATAGACTTGGTATCTGCACGCCTTGGTAAGATTTCACTGAAGAAAGAGCTCTGAGCTAAGCTGGTTTGAAACCACAGATTAGATGGCCCTGCACATAAGTTTAGCGCGAATTGTTTTGGCTATGGTGACGGAGACCTTGAAGTCCAAGAGTGACCGCTGTGCTTTGGATTACCACTAGGGGGCGAGAGAGACTTGCCCGGAGGCTGAAGAGAAACAGGGACGCCCCAGTCTCTCCCCCTCCTCCAACCTGCAGCAAGGTGGAAGTTAAAAAGGCCAGGATCCCGGATGCTCATTGGCCAACCGATGCTGGGAGCAGCACACCCCTCACCTACCACCCCCGGAATAGGATCCGCGCATGATCCGCGCATAATCCGCGCATAATCCGCGCATGGGGCAGGACTGCCACGCCAAGCTGATGGCAATGTAAAGCCAAAGGCCTCGGTGGGAGGAGGGGAGGGAGACGGCTGGAGAATAGCAAGCAGCCTGCCCCTCATTCATTTTACAGCCAGACGGGAAGTGAGAGAACCCTGTCCCACTGCCTGTCCCCACGGGGTGCCCGTGCAGAAGAGACTGCCACTTCCCCTCGGCTCCACACCCTGTCAGCCTTGGAGGCAGTGCAGGGGCTCAGAGAGGGGAAGGTGGTCTAAATTCTTCCCACCTGGCAACCACCAGGGCACACCTCCCTTTTTGGATAAGGGGCCGAGTCACCTACCCTCTCAGGGTCCCAGCTATGATTACACCTCATGATGGAAGGTCATGAAGCATCTTTAGGGAAAGCCAGGAAGACTGGGAACACAAGGGGTGTTATCATCACTGGGGCTCAGACCTTGGGGTCGGGAGCCTTGGGCGGGACTGCTCACGGGCATGGTGCAAAGAGCTTATTAGCCCAGCACCTTGAGGTGGGGCCCTGGGCAAAAAGAGGGACATGTGGGGTGCCACGGGCCTGGGAGGTTAAGCACCTCCACCCCACCCCCACACCAAGTTCAAACTCAATGTCATTGGCTTTTCTAGACTAACTGGAAGCATCTGTTGAACATGATATCATGCATCAAGAATCTTCCTGTGCCCGAGTGCAATCCTGAGTCATCTTCCATGGTCCTTCTTTCCTCATCTGCAGACCTGGGGGACTCTACCATGGGTCTGGCAGGCCTACAGTGGGCCCAGTGTCCCCCTGGTTGTAGCTTAGAGCTGAAGCCACCCAGGCACCCAGCTTAGAGCTACAACCAGGGGGGACACTGAGGCTCAGTTCTGCTTCCCCAGGATCCAAAGCTCCAGGAAAGGGGACGCCAGGGGCCAGCAGTTATGAAGGTCTGCTTCTCACCCCAGTGCCTCTGCGGACCATGACTGGCCCTGACAGGGACACCGGGCAGTTGCAGGCGGTCTCTCCCGCCAGAAGCCATTCTGAGCTGAGGAGGGAGAGGGTAGGAGGACGCCTCTCTGCCCGGCCCTCTTACCCTCTGGCCGGCAAGGAGAACTGCAGCTTCCCTCCCCTCCTCACGGCCCCTCTCTGCTCTCCTGCCCTCTCTCTCTTCCCCTTTCACACACACACACACACACACACACACACACACACGCACTCTCCACACAGACTACGGGACTAGTGCCAGCTCATTCACAACCAGCTCTCCCCATTAACTGGCCACACCGCCCCAGGGTTGGTGACCACCTCCTCAGGGCCCACTGTAGGCCTGCCAGACCCTGGCTACAGGTGCCTCTTCAGCTTCTGGGCAGAATATTCAGGGCTGGGGGAATCAGGACGGAGCTGGGAGGCACACAGAGCAGACAGGACAGTCTCGGTGTCACCACCTACCTTTGGTTCTCAGTTACCTTGCGCCCGCTACTTGCCAGGCAGTCTTAGGCCCTCAACCATCTGTCACACCCGGGCCCCGCCCGAAGTGCAGCATCTCTTCTAACTGGAAGATCTTTCCTCCAAGAAGAGCAGCCCTTGGCTTTGATGCCATCAGGCCAACTGCTATGAAACTCCCCACGGTGAGGACGCTATTTAACCCAGTCCTTCACACAGACTCAAGCACAGATCGAGAAAGAAAAGCCTTGTGAGACAGACCCATCCTTCCCAGACTCAGGAAACTTCCCCACCCCACCCCCACCCCCCCGCCCCGCTCTGACCAGTCCACACCTAAGGCTGAGTACTTGGCTTGTGGTTTTTATTCAGTTGGAGTTATTCCTTCTATCCTTCCTCTCTTCCTGTCCAAGTCTAGCTCAAGTCTCCCAAAAGGCAGTCTTTGTGACTTCCCATGCCACCCCTTGGGCCTCTGTCCTCAGGGCCCGAGGCCCAGGCTCCTCACTCTGGCCCCAAGTTGGCAGCCACCCGAAGGATCTAGGCAAGAAGATCAGAAGCGGGGGATGGGATCCCCAATTTTAGAGAATGGGCCTTTACAGAATCTGGGGATCTACCCAGGCCTGGGTAATCCCACCCACCATCTCCACCCCGATCAGAGATGAGAATGGAGGGATGGGTGGACAGACCCCAAAAGATCTGTCAGTCAAGAGACAAGGTCAAAGCAGAACTCTGGCTAACAGCTGGGCAATGGGGGAGCTTAGGGTCAAGGGGTCAGCTGTCCTAGGGCCAGAGAAAAAAAGGACTGGTTGGCCCCTCCCCCACAGTGAATCATGACAATGGAGAGGAAGGGACAGCCCAGGCCTGGGAGACAAAATGACAAGTCAATGAGGGACTGACCTCTAGGGCCCCAGGCCAGACAGCAGGAGAAGAGAGGAAGCAAAAGAATGGTTAGGCTACTGTCTAAAAGGCAGCAAGGTATACACGGGGGCTCTGAACAACAGCCCCCTCGGGGCTGTGGGAAGGGCAGCTCACTCTCCCACAAAGGGGCCCAGGGCACATACACACGCCATGGGATGGGTCTGGATCAGGAAGGGCAGCACCGCGGAAAACCAGTGGGACAAAACCCATGCCCGAGCATCCAATGTGCATGTCAGGGAATCCCACATTCCAGCCAGTGCAGGCAGAGCAAGGGGTCCTGCTGGATTTGGATGAAGTTACAAGTGGGAGACAGTGGCATTTTCCCACAAGTAGGACCACAACACACTGTCTACACATTCCTTGGTTCACCAAGTACCTCCTTGCACGTGTCTCTTTCTGATTTTCCTTTTCCTAACCACCCTGAAAAGGCTGTAGGATCATGTATCCCCCAGGTGTGTTTTGCAGATGGAAGCTGAGGTTCAGAGAGGTTAAGCAGCCTGTCCAAGGTCAGCCAGTGAGAAGTAGCAAAGCCTGACCTTTTGACTGAGAACAGAGCATATACACTTTTGCATACTGTGTGATCCATCTGTACTCACTCATGAATACCATGTAACAAGACAGTGAAAGGAGTTAACCCCCTGAGTCCCAACTATAAAATTCAACAACCTTTGACAAACTGGGGCTGATCCCTCTGCACCCCAGCCCTCCCCACTCCCCCACCAACCTCCCACCCCCAAACCAAAGATCTGCCCAGATGTCAGTTCTTTACCTATGGTGTCTCTCCCCTGGATGATTAAGGTTCCAGGGTCTCTCCCATGGCCACTACCAAGAAAAAAATGGTAGAAACTGGCCAAGGTTCAGTTTAATGAGACAGTGTCAAACCACTGCCTTTAGTTTATTAGGGAAATGCAAAGCAAATGGGCCAGTAAGAACTATGTATCAATTGTGGGATCAACAGGGTGGGTGGAAAGCTTTTAATACAAAAAAACCAGTTGTGATTGCTACGTTAAAGCTTGCAACCAAAATCAAAATACCAGCACTTGAAGCGAGGGCATCAGAACCTAGTGCTCAGAACGTGAGTCCTTGCTGAGAGCCAGCCAGGTTTACTCCCCCGTCCAGCAGAGGGAACAGCTACACATATGTGCCCTACAGTAAAAAGAACTCCTTTGGCCTCCCTTACTGCTTATCAGGGCAAGCCGCGTATTTATCTTGACAGTGTTCCTTTAACCTATATTTGCCCCCACCCCCCAAATTTCCTCTTGGGCTTATCTCCAAGCCATCCTTTTCCTCAAAAGATTAAAGATTTAAACACAACCAGAGAGCAGTATATATAATCTTCAAAGAGCACTTTAGACATCATAAAGAATTATTTTAACAGGCACTATTTTTTTTTCCTTTACCACACCTGTCGTCATAAACCATTTATGAGTTTAGCAGAGAAAAAAGAATATACCAGCTCAGATAAAGTCAGGAAAACACAGCCGGGGCACGAAACCTGGTACTCTAGGTTACCTGGGACCACCCATCTCCTAAGCCCCCCAGGCCCATGCCAGGTAGTAGCCCCGTCAGCCTCCCCTTGACCACCCCCCAAAGGGCTCTTCAGCCTGTGTCCGCCCCTCCCAAGGCCCGCCCCTCCAGCTCCGGCCTGCTCCTACCGGTGGCACACAGAGCAATGAAGGTCTGCGCATGCTTGCGGATCAGAGACAACTTCTCACTCGGCTGGGGCAGCTTACGAAGGATGTGCTCGATGAAGTCGTGAGGAGTGACGGCCGCCAGGTTCCACTTCAATTTCCCCAGCACCACCAGCTCCCACTCCTGAGGAGGAAGGGAGGGAGGAAGAAGGAAGAGAAGAGTATAAAACCCAAAGGCTGACGTGGTGTCCGGGAAGTGGGGGGGGAGGGGGGTGTGTGTTGGAATCCAGACCCATTTTAAGGATGCTCATGAGGACGCTGCTGGATGGGGAGGCGGGCCCATTTGTCCAAGTGTCCCCCAAAGCTTGGAAATTGTTGGCGTCTCTTCTTAGGCTTCCAGTGGCAGGCACGACAGGCAATAATGAGGGCCCAGGTAGCTGTTGCCAAGACTCTATCCTATTTCTTTTCCTCTTCGGCTTCCCCACCCCTGGCCAACCCTGACTTGCAGGCAGTGCTGTTGCCTGCCCACCCAGAAAGCTGAACCTACGAAAAGATACTGCCAAGGTCATTGTGGCCCTTAGGTAGTAATTTATTGTCTATGTCTCTATCGCTGGATTAATAGTCTTTTTAATCCTCATGGAAAAATGATGCACACAGATGAAGCTCAAAATAAGGTTCCTGGGCCCAACTCCTTGGCAACCAATTAGCTGACTTGTAGTTGGTGCCAAAAAGTGCCATTTTTCTCTGCTTTAAAACTTTCCCCTCCACACATAATGCAGAAGTCTTGGGGAAAGGACACTCAGCCACAGAGTGCCCTTTCACCTAAATGTTTCATAGGCCTTTGTCATCGTGACTGAAGGACCCACTGGATGGTCATTAGCAGCCCCATGTTGCAGCGGGAGGTGATTGGGGCAAAGTGAAAGTGCTTGTGCACAGTCAACGGAATCCCTCCGTTCAATGCCGAGGGGGAAACAATGCAACCCCGTCTCTCATGGGCTTCTCACCACCAGCCCACCTCGTGAAAAACTTCTTCTCTCCCTTATCCGGATACATTTGGGGACTTGTGTTCAAAGTAAAACAAGCCAAAAAGGAAATCCTGAAAGTATGTGCAATTAGAGGGAAAACGGGCCTGTCCATTAATTGTCTTCAGAAGAAAGAGAGGCAGAGACCAGCGTGCATGTGCACCCTGCTCCCCCATTTGCCCTAAAAAACCCCAGGCTCTCTTCCATTTGCTAAGCCAGCAACCAGAGCCCCCAGCCCCCCTCCTGTAGCACCAAGTGGTTGTGTGATCTGGGGTGACTCCCTTCCCCTTGCTGGGCCTCAGCTTTCTCTGGTGTAAAACAGGACTCCTCCCGATCCCAGCTTCTGGGATAACGAAATAGGGAATGGAAAAAAAGGCAGGGTTTTGCGGAGCACTATTCATTAGCTTGTCTGGTCCTGGAAAAAAATGGGGTGTCCTGAAGAACACCACGGTCCACCATCACGTTGAAACAAATGAACCAAATGGAAGATTCATTTTCCTGGTCTCCCATGAGAAAACAAACTAGTAACGAATTTTAACAATTTTTCCTTTACATGCTTTTAAGTCTGCCTTGGCTTTTTACAGAGGGTTGGGACGGGAAAAAAAAAGACAAAATTATTAAACAACCAGTGTCTTCTAAGATGGCTTGAAATTCCAGCCCTTTCTTCTCACAGGGGAATGTATGAACCACTCATCTTGTACTATTATTAAAGGAAGCAGATCTCCCAGAAGAAAGCACCTTTCTGGGCCTCCCGGACCAAACCAGAAGCAGCTGAAATCTGGCAGTGGTTCAAAGGTGAAGTCATTCATGCCCCTCTCGACATTCCCCGCAATTCCTCCCCCATCCTTGCACATGTCTGCCACTAGATGGCAGCACAGCCCCAGAAAGGAAGGCCTCTCACAAAGAGCTCAGTTCTAGCAGCCAGTCCTAGCCCTGTGGACTTTGTGCAGGCCTTGCCAGTACCGAGGGGGAGGGGGGGCTCGAGGGGGGCCCCCTTTTCCAAACAGTGCAGAGAAAGGTGGGCAGACCACGGAAGGTGGGCCTGGGAGCCACTCTACCATTCCAGACTGCTGCAACATGGACGCCCTAAGTGTGAAGCTTCAGGGAAAAAGAGTTAGATGGGGTGGGGGGGCGGGGTTGGGGAGGTTTGCTGGCAGAAAATCAGAGTCGAGAGAGGACCCCTGTCATCGGACAGAGATCACAGCCTCACTGGATCTAGAAACCCAGACCTCAGATTCCTCCAATAAGAGGCCACATTGTGACTTGGCTCCAAAGTCAATGAATTGATATTTAGTGAACAGCTACTATGTACAGGTATCTCGAGAGTTTATAGATAGTACCTTTGAACTCCGGATTCTTAGGAGACACATCACAACACACTCTTATCATGTGAAGACCTTCCTACCATGTGAGAAGTTGAACTATTTTGTCAGAATTCAGTGGCTGAAAATTTGGAATTTAATTAAAATGTTATCACTGTGTCCCAAGTCTCCCCTACACACACACACACACACACACACACACGCACCCGCACACACAACTGCAAATGAATTTCACCCACAGAAATGTCTCGGGGGATCTTATTCATGGATGTAGCCTCGGTGCTTAGCACAGTGCCTGACACACAGTAGGAACACAAAAACATTTCATATTAAAAGCGCTGACTCCTACAAGTGTGAAAATTCCAGCGGTGTGGTAATTTGGGAATCAAAGGACTCATCTGGGGAGCAGTGGGTAGAAGCTTATCAGGCGTGGAGAGAGCAAAGAGGGAAGGACACCCAGAAAGGGGGGAAGAAGGAGAGGGTCATTACCAGCAGCTCCTGAGGCTTGATGGAGTTGTCAGTATAAATGCACAACTTCTCGGCCGTCAGAGGGATGGTCTCTTTGAGCTTGGAGGCCAGGAACATGCAGACAGCACCCAGGAGCTGCAGATGGGTCTTAGGAGTTGGGACTCCAGCCAAGAAGCGGTCCAGGTAATTCATGGCCAAAGGGAAGACCTCCTCTTCACACTTCTGTTCCTCGCAGACCTACAATGGGAGCGGGAAAGGGTTGGGGGGGAAGGGGGGTGGAGGGAATAGTACCAGGAAAAGACAAAAAAAAAAAAAATGAAAAGGCATAACCTATGGAAAGAAGCAAAAATATTTAATTTTTGAGTGGGGAGGGGGAGGGGAGTAGAATATGTGATAAGAATAAAAATGAGGAAAACGGGGTAAATCTAAAAAGCCCATCGGCGCTGGGGTATTCCCCAGCAACGTAAAAAAAGAGGTGAATTGAAGATCCGACCTGGGAAGGCAAACACACGCGCAGTAGCCGCCCGGCTCTGCGACGCTCCCTTTGGCTACTGACTTCTTTGCTCACTCTAACTCACTCACACTCTCTTTTTTGGATTTCGTCATCTTTTCAAAAAATCAATAAAAATATTCTGGAAGCTCCGGGGGTGGTCTTCTTGGTCTCATTCGGACCCTCGGACCCTGCTCTATCATTCCCGACAATTGAAAAAAATGTCCGGGGGGGTCCCTGCGGCCCAGGCGCCGCTATTGGGGGGGTGGGTGGGGAGAGGTGGGGAAGAGAGGGGGAGGGAGGAGAGGAGGAAGAGCCGCAGTCTCGGCGGCTGCACTCGGAGCATGGGGAGACGGTTTCAAAAAATAATTAAAAATCGAGGAAATATCCTAGAAAAGCCCTTTTGGCGTGAAAACCCCAAAGAGGCTCCAGGCTTCCCGAAACGGAGGTTTCGGGTGCCGGAAAGGTCTGTATCTCGACCCCTGGGGCTTTGGATCCCGAGGGGAAACTTGGAGGGGTAAGCGCCGCGGCGGGAGTGTCCGGCTGCGGCCCACAAGGGCAGAAACTGGGGATCGTGGTGACGAGCTGGGGGAAAACCGAGGAACGGGGAGCCGCCGGAGAGAGGCACGGGGCGCTCTGACCTCTCCTTTAGGGGTGCCCCGACATCTCCCCCTACACACACCTCCTCCCCCCCCTTCCTACCCCACCCAAATCTCCGCACTGAGGAAACTGGAAAGCCAAACTGTAAGTAACCTTCGTGAGGTGGGGGTTGGGGAAGCGGGCACTATTACAAGTGGGGTGGCTGGCATAATGGGGTTCGAGGGGGGAGCGGGCGACGTTTTCCAGCCTTTCCAACCGGAGTTTGCAAAGCAACATGGCGAAACCACGGCAGGTCCAGAGCTGTGCATACGTGGGCACACAGCTTGCTCGGCAAAGATTTGGAGCAAGGGTAAAAAAGTGGTTCTTTTGGGTTCCCCTAAAACACACGTTTCTCCATTGCGACTTCCGGGGCTCCTGAATTCTCCGTTTCTCTCCTCCTCCCTCCTCCCCCTCCCTCTCCCCCCCCCCCTTAAGTGCCAACGCGGAGTCGCGACCACATGCGGGGACCTGAGGCTAGGACGAATTTGCTCTGGCCTTTGGGGGGCTGCTTTTTTTTACTTTGTGGCCCCGATTTCACACTTCTACTCCCTTCTTCACTGCACGGAAAGCAGCCGCGGCTTCGCAAGACAGGTCGGGATGGGGGTGGGAAGAAGAGGCAGCCACATGCAGACACACGCGCGCGGGATGCTCCCCCACCCCCGCCCCAGGACAGCCTCATTTCTCCCAGATTTTCCTCCTCCCTCCCCTTTCACCCTCCCCTCCCCCAGTTAGTCTTGCATCCTGCAGGGAACAGAAATGAAGCCACGCGTCTCGCCAAAGGGCGCGGGGTAACCTCGCGCACCCGAGCGGGGCGGCGAGCGCGGAGCCTGCCCTCTCCCAGTTTTAGGGTCCCTGCTCTGGGGGGTGGGGGGGCCGAGTATCCGTATGGGGACAGACGGAGTCTGTCTGCAGACCTACCTCCAGCATCCAGGTGGCCACCATCCTGCGCATGTAGGGCTGGATGTCCTTCTGCACGCATTTGAAGTAGGAGCACTGGGGAAGGTAGCGCTCCTCGATGGTGAGCAAGTTCTGCAAAACGCGGTCATCGTAGAGCAGGTTGGCGTCTGGCACGGCCCTGCGGACCGGGTCCACCTCGCAGCACAGCAGCTCCATGGCCAGCCGGGTGCCCGCTCGCTTCCCTGCTTTCTCCGGACTGGAAAAGTTGGGGTTTTTTTTGGAGGGGGGAGGGGAGAGGGTTCCCCTTACCTCCTTCCTTTGGCTAAATAGGGGGTTTTCGAGAGAAAAGTTATGGGGCAGAGAGAGAGAGAGAGAGGCTGGGGGAGAAGAGAGGAAAGGGATGGGCGGTGGGAGAGGAGAGCCTCGGGGGCTGCTAACTCTGCCTGCCCTCCCCTTCAAACTTGTCTCGCTCTCCCCTGCTCGCTCTTCTCTGCTCTGCGAGGCAGTGACGCAAACTGGCTGGGCAGTTAGTTCTCCTCCCTCTCGCCTCGCTCCCCTCTCCGGTTCCTCCTCCCCTTCCCTCCCCTCCCGTCCCTCCCCTCCTCCTTTCAATCTCTCCCTCCCTCCCTCCTTTCCCCTCTTGTTATTAAGGAGAACAGCAGCTGGCCCGACCTAACTTCAAACGCGGTCCCCCGCCCCCCACCCCTCTCCTTAGCTCTCCGAGGCCCTCTCCCTCTATCCAGCCCCGCATGCCAGGGGCCCCGGACAGGGGAACCCACCAAAAACACACCGATTCCTATTTATTCCCTCTAATTTCGCACATTCTGTGGGTGTATCATGCCAAATTACGACCCTCCAACTTTGGCTTTCTCAATCTTTCCACTCCTGCCCATGTATGTAAGATACGAGAAATGACGGGTAGATCACTTGAAGATGGGGTAGGCTCATGCAATTTAGAAACAGATCCCTTAAGTGAAGACTAAGGAGGGCGATTTTGGAAAATAGCAACCTTGGATATCCAGAGATAAAGGCTCTTTCCCGGACGTTTGAGTTCCTGATCACTTCGAGGCTGTTTCAAAAGCCCGATTAAAGGGGCCAAAACAACGTCCCCCCTTCCCCCACCCCCGCATGTGTGTGTGGAGAGGAAGAAGAGGAAGGGGTGGGTGTTAGGAGGGAGGGGGCGGCTTCTCCGACGTGATAGAATGTGACCCTAGAGCAGAAACCCTCCCCTTCTTGGGGGCGCTACAGGCGCCACGGGGAGCAGCGGAGAGGCGCCCAGCGCTGCCGCAGGCCTTGGGGGGGGGGGTGCAGGGCTACCATAGGTTGCTCCGCGGCCCGCGGCCACGCAGGAAAAACCCGCTTCCTCGCCCCTGCCTCTGCTGACAAGCCGCCCGAGGTGTCTGCGCCGAGCGTGGCCACACTGATACAGCTTTCTAGGAAATAGCCTGGGAGGGGGAGGGGAAGGGAGGGGGGCGAGGGAGGGATTAGGTTTGGCTCCCCCCCTCTCCCCCTGCGCAAACAACACCACCCCTTCCTTTCCCCGGAGGCCCAAGACTTCCACCCTGTGTCCTTCGCTTTGCATCCTCGCCGACCCCTCCGGGTTCACGCCTCACCCGCCAGCCAGGGCTTTCTCCCCCGGAGCGGGATTGCGGTGGAGACGCTGCCGGCGCAGTCGGCTCTGACATGTGCTCAAATGCATCCCCGGGTCAAGGCTGCTTTTACAGGGGATATGGTGGCGTTTCCTCACCTCCTTCCTCCCTCCACCCCACCCCCCAACTTTCAGTGTTATTTCACTTCGGGGGGAAGGGGAGAGAGCCCGGCGCCCCCAGCAAGTTGGTCGAGCTGACACGTGCAGGGAGCATGGCGTGGGTCAGGGCTCGGGACACACCGTGGTCGGCCGAGCACCTCCTTCACCGAGAAGGGGGGCCCGAACCCGGGCGTGGAGAGCTAGCGGGGTGGGGGGGGGCTGGGTGAACTGTACACTTGGTTCCCTGAAAGGAGGCGGGGGAGTGGAATAGAGAAGGCGGGGAGTGAATAAACCAGAGGTGCTAGCGATTAACTCGGGCCCCGGGGCCAGCCCCTTTAAAGGAGGGTGGGGCGGAAGGGGTGGGGGGAGGGAAGGGGGGGATATCGCTTTAAAAGGGTGAGTAAGAGTTTGGGGCGCCGTCTCCCCTCCCTCTATTTGCATAGCCAATAGCTCTGGGGCTCCTGCTACTGCGCGCTGATTGTTACCGGGCAGATTACTTTTTTCTTTTTTTTTTTTTTTTTTTTTTTTTTAGTAGGACGCGTTCCCCGCTACATCAAAAGGAAGCCAAGGGAGGGCGGAGGGAGAGCGGGGACTGGGGCGGGAGAGGCCGGGGCGCCTGCGACCTTATCAATAGCCGAGGGAATTAGTATCCAATCTACCGTAGGTAAAGAAAGGGGAGGGAAGGGGGAGGGCGAGGAAAATGTCTAATTGCTGTGGAAGCCATTAGCTTTCGGGAAGAAAAAAGCTCACTGAGAAACCCAAGTTGCAACTCAAAATGAAACAGTCCTGCGCAGCGATGACACTCAGGCTGAGTACAGTGTTCCTCGGAATAGAGTCGGTCCCTAACAATTACCTATTGATTTTAGTCAACTTGGACTTCCCGACTCAAGCTTGAGTCACTCCGGATAAATATATTAACTTACATTTTAAGACCCCATAAAAGAATTACTCAAACTTCACCTCAGCCACCTATGAGCCGTTCAAAGAAAGCTGCTGGGGAGGTGTGGGGGGAGAGGTGGGGGGGGCGGTGGGGGTGAGAGAGGTATTTTTAAAGTATAAATCTAGCCCGACAGGCAAGGACAGAAGTCGGCGAAGGCTTCCAGCCTCTTGACATCACTTGATAACTAACCCAGCACGGTCTTCTCTCCACCTCCCTGCAGGAAAAGCATCCCCAGCCCTGGGGCTCCTGAAGTGGGGAGGAGAGGGGGAGGGGAAGAGGCGGGTGGTCGTCCTCCGGGCCTGGCCCACCCTGGGGAGAGAGCCTGGGTGGCGACGTCTCAAATCTCGGAAGCGAGCCGAGGGCCCTCTCGCCCCTTCCCTCCCCTGTACCCCCACCCCTAACCCCGTCTGGCTTCCCAGAGAAATTCCGGCGGGGCGCGGGACTGGGGGAGCTGTAGCCGCGAAGGGGAGGGGCGCAGAGGGGCGCGGGCGGATGCCCCCTCTCCCCGCGGCCTCTCCATTCACCCAGGCCCACGAGCGTGGACGCTTCCCGCGTGGCAGGCTCGCCTCAAGTTCCCCCATTCACTTCCCCTTCCTATTACGGACTGTTCCCGAACATTAACCTCGCATCGAATCCGTCCCCCAGTCGGGTTTCAGTCTCCAACGCATGGGGTGGGGCGTGAGAGGGTGCGGAGGTTGGCAGGAATGTCTCCGGGAGGCTTGGACTAGAAACTGAGTTTTCCCTTTTGGTCGCCACTCCGACCATGTGTTAAAACCTTAATTTTTGCTTGTTAAAAAGCACTGCGCCTAGCACGCGGGAAAAGGCACGTTGCCTTCTGGGCAAACGTGCGCGTTTTCTTTGAGTATAGACTCAGGTTTAGAGAAAAAAAACGCAAGCTCCTGTGCTCTGACTTTTAAGTCAAAACTGGTCACTGTGGAAAAAAAGGAAAAAAAAAATGTTGGTTCTTCCTTATCCCTTTTTCGCCCTCAAGAGAAAAAAAAAAATCCTGTCCTTTATGGGATCAGTGATAAACTTTAGTGAACATAAGTTTTATTGGACTTTTATTCCCTTACGTGCCGGCTCCCCACCCCCTATTCCCCGCGTTTTGGAGTTTCGGTTGGAAAGTGTACAAAACCCTGTAGGTGTAGGGTGCAGCCGGGTGTTGGGTGTTTATAGGCACATTTCTGCAGGAACCTACAAACGCTAAGCACACATACTCCGAAGCTCACCTGGCAGATGCCGGCGGGCCAGGTGATCACGCTGTCGGCTCAAAGCTTCAGAGCCGCGCGAGTTCGAGCCCCGCTGCCTCAGCGCAGGGGCGCTCGGGCAAGGTGGGGGGAGGGGAGTGAGTTCAGGCTCGGGAATGGGGACCACCGCCCTCCCCCTAAGTCCTCCAAAGAGTTGGGCTGGGTCTGTGTTTCTCCACTGAGGGATGATCAGACAATGAAAACCAAAAACCCGACGGTTACTTAAAAGTAGGTGGCAAATGTCCTAGTCTCAGCTCCTGGCTCCCGGGATACCAGAAAAGAACTAAAGAAGGTACAGAAAGAGAAATGGGGGGGCGGGGAGAGGGGGGTCACAGGAAGGGAATGAAAGCGAACTGGAAAAACGTGCGAAAGGAAAAGGACAGGTCGGGACGGAGGGCACAAGGCAAGGAAGGTGGGTGGGGACAAGCCGACGCAAGGCTTCCCAACGCCCGGGCCCTGGGACTCCAGGTGTGAATACGCTTCCGGGACCCTGTCGTCGCCCCCCCCCCCCACCGGTCGCCTCTCTGGGGCGCTCGGGATCCAGCGGGGGGCAGCGTCGGGCCGGGCCTGTGTATTAAGACTGCCCTTTCGCTGTGTTTCAGCTCGGACCGGGTCTGTGTGCCTGAGGCAGCAGATGCGATAGGCGTGGGTCAGGAAGGCTTGCGCCTGCCGTCTGTTCACCCACCTAGCATCTCACTCCCCTCCCTTGGAAAAAAAATAAAAAATAAAAAGACCCGAACTTCCCCCTCTTCCTGTCTGATTCAGCTGCAGGACACGCCTCACGAGGCCGAAAATAGCTCTGGAAATGCATTAGCTTTATAAAAGTGAATTTTCCAATAAGATTTGGGGCGGGGGGCGCCTGGCTCGCGGCGTCGGCGGGGCCCTGCCTCCCCGGAGGAAAAGGAACCGGCCGTCTCGGTGCTTCGCCCTCCCCCCGGCGCGCCCGGGAGGGGGCCACTGGGCGGCGGAATCGCGCCTCCGCTCGGGGAGCCACCACGCGGCTTTTTCGCGGAATTTTGACGTCACCCACACGTGGGGGGAAGGGGCTGGGAGAGCGAGAGGAAGCGGCGGGGGAGGGGGCCGGCGGGCGGGGGAGCGGCGCGGGGCGGCGGCGGCGTGTCCGGCACCTAGCAGTGGGAGCGCGAGCCGCGGGGCAGGTCCGCCGGCCACGCTCGGCCCCGCGGGGCGGGAGAGGCGGTGCGGGCCTGCAGGCGGGCCGGGACTCCCACCCTCCTTCCGCACCCTCCCCTCTCCGCGCGCCCGCCGCCGCCGCCTGCCACCCCCTTGGAGTTTATTTTTTCACTTTGAAATCGGGAGCAGCTCTTGGCTGCCGAAAAGGCTCATTTCTGGGGGTCGTGGTCCAGTTCCGCTCCATATCGACATCAGACTGAATATCGCGATTGCTGGTCGCGACGCACGGCCACTCAGCTTTCGACCCTGTCTCCAGTGAAGGAGACGGGAATGTGTTTTTTCTGTTCGGGTCCTGAGTTCTGCGTTTACTTTCACACCAGGAGTTTTTTCACGCGCTACATATTCCTCCCCGCCCCCCGCCCCATTCACTATTTAAACACCAGCTGGGTTGGTTGATGCTCTAATAATTACATGTAAGATCTATCTCCCGAAGATGGATATGAGCGATATTGGATGAATTTTACTGTGCGAGGAGAAAGTCCGTCTAGAAATCTGCTTGTCCAGAGAGTTCCACAAATAGACGGGCAAAAGTGCAGGGACTCCCCTCCCGCTCACTGGGTACCCATGTGGTGTCCGTACTCATGAAGAACCTTCTAGACTGCAGGAGCTGGAAACCCCAACTGCAGAGAGAGCCCATGCACCTTCAGTTTCTCCTAAATTTGGGCAAAGTCTTTTTAATCTTTCAGTCTGGGGGGTGATATCTAAAATATGTCATTTTCTGAACCCACAGTGACAATTCTGATTATATGCTGAAATTTACAAGGAGCAGTAGTGGGAATGTTTGGGAAAAAGGAGTAAATGTGAACTGGCTTTTCTCGCAATGAGGTAGACTGTTGCAGGAATCAGATGCAGAAAGCTGGGGGCTTCTTTGAAAATGTGAATTTGAGGTGGAATTATTTGTTTCAAATGTAAAGGAGAAGCTTTCTCTTCCGATCAGATATGAAGTGTAGAAGTGTTTCTTTTTTAAGATGACAGAGTTTGATTTTGAGTATTCCTTTCTTCATTCGTTTTAGTACATTCCCTCTATTTTTAACTTATTATTTATTTCTTTTTCGTTTAATGGTTGTTGATCTGACCCAAAACACTGTTTTGTATCTTTTGAAAAAGAAGAAGAGTTAAAATTAGTGGTAATGGCAATACTTGCTGTTGAAGCTCAGTCTGAGGGAACTGTATTTAAGAGGGCTTGCTTTTTGATGCCTGGTTTGATGGATACTTGGTTTGTGTATACAAAGGTAAAAAAAATAGAATAAATTATTAAAAAAAAAAAAGGAAAGAGCCAAGGGAAGTGTTTTAAAAACTTAAAAGATGAATGTCCTTTAAATTTTGCTCCTGCTTAATTTCAGACACCTAAGTTGTGGGAGGTCAGGTTAAGCACTTTGTAGATCTAAATTCTTAGTAAAATGTCAAGACTACCCCCACCAGAAATTTTTTTTGAGCAGTAGTCATTTTTATTTGTTTTCTAAACACTTCAATTTTGTCCAAGTTCATTCATTCCCTTTTAAAATGTCCACGTTCCGGGTGTGATTGAATATTCTTTTGATTTCATGGTTTTATTCAGCTGTGTATCAGTTACAACCAAATTGAAGCGATATAAAATATTTCTAACAAATATTCCTTATTTCATATTTTATTTTGCAATTTTTAAACACAAGGATTGCCAGCATCTGTTAGTATAGTTTATAACATAATTCTACAACATGCTGAGTTCATATTCTCCAAACTTTTATGAACTAATTAATAAAAACTGGAGAAATAGTTTTCTTGTTGGGGCTTTTTGGGGTTGTTGTTTTGTTTTGTTTTGTTTTGTTTTGTTTTGCTGGTGGCAAATTACAGGAGGCAGATTGAAAATTTTTCTAAAATTATTTTCTTGGTGGTCCTTTTGTTGGCATAAAAAGGAATGAGTTTTAAAATGTGAAGCAGGTTGTTTTTAAAATTTTGTAATCTTCAAAATGTATACCTCTGGAGAGATACAGTCTTTCTATTTTAGGGTTGACCTGAAAGCAAGCAGTTTGTATAAGTGTGTTAGACAATCCAAGCTAGGTTGGATTTAGACTCAGGAGGAATGTATTTCCTCTTTGCTCAGTCTTAAGTAAGGGCATCTGCTTTTACATGAACTTGAAACAAAGTCTGCGCCTATACATTATGTAAACAACTTAGAAAAGCCCAAATCCAGAGCAGAGGGGTTTATGTGGAAGGTGAAATTAGAGCAGAAAATCCTAATTTATTTCTGCTGTTAGTCATCTCAGTTCATACTTTCATTGTGGTCCCATTAACTGTAAACCAAATACTTCTTTCTTTGTGATGTACAGAGGTGAGTTCCTTCAAACCCTATTTAGTGATGATGGTGATGATGATTCCTCTCTCTCCTTTCAATGAGTGTGTGAACCTTCACATTCTTTTTCTTTAAAAATTGTCATCAAATTGGAAGAAAAAAAATTATGAATACTACATTAAGTTTTTGTCCTGGGAAGTAACACCAAAAGCATTCAATTTTGCACTTTTGAAAATAAAAAGTCACCAAAATTTACTCTACCTATTGCTTAGAGGGAGAAAAACACACACGATTAAAAAGGAACAAGAAAATTCTTTTGCCTAACTTCCAAATGCTTTCCTTCATCATGCCCACATGTTTCCTTTTTGAGACCAGCCAGTCAGTCCGTCAGGCAAATGCAGAGACCCAGTACCAAAAAACTCTTTCCTGGTGTCAAGGAAGATGTCCTGAAGCAAATGGTTTGGGTTAGTCTACATGAGGTTTCAGATGAAATGTCTGACATCTGGCCACCAATTATTTCAGGATCATGAAACATTATTTAAAAAAAAATATTTTGAGAGAAGGGAGTCTAGACCTGTACAGGCCATTTTGTGTGGGGGTCTTCCTGAAATCATTTAAACTCAGGAAATTTAGTTGTATCAAGTAGCAGTGCGTGAGATCTCTACTGTGTAATTCTAATAAACTGGGCAAATAGTTTTTCTACCCCCCACTTCTAAATTTATATTCTTCTAATTCTTCTCTTTTTAAATAAAATGGTGTATCTAATTTAAAATTTCCCTAACAAAATACTGAATAAGGCTCAAATTTACTTGCCTTTATACAAGAAAAGTTCATATAAATACTCTTTGTAGTGTAATTACCAACAATTTTTTGTCATCCAGCAGATGATTTAAGTAAATCAGTAATGGCACTCCAGTGAAATTGGCTCATTTGGGATGAAAATCATACTTAGCTCAAGAAACCAAAGTCTTACCTTCCATTTAGATACTTAACACTTTACCTAGGCTGCCTGTATGTTTCACTGAGTGGAAATCTTTCAGCTTTAGGAAAGCCTTGTTCTCTACTATGGATTAGATGCAGTCTTGCTTGGAAACAGGCGAATGTACTATAGGACCTCATGATATTTTGTCCAGTCACAGAATATGCCTCTATGTTTAGGAGTCTGTGATTGAAATTCTATATAGTATCCATGCTGAGTGATCACATATGTGTTAAACTGATAACATCATAGGTCTGTGCACAGATACATCAAAGCAGGTCAGGGGCATGCTTCAGATTTGTAAGGTAGAATTTTAATGGTTTAAATGGAGGAGTCAAATATGCGGAGATTTCTGTGCTTTGAAGAATGCCTTTAGCTTTTGTGATGTATTCCTTCATTTTTTAAAGTGAAAACTGAGTCCTTACCATGTGCCAAACAGTGTGCTAGGCATTGGGAATGTCGTGGGCATAATAGTTGGACACTCAATGAATGTTTTGGAAGGCAGGCAAAAGGGAAAAAGAGTTGAAGAATACAGTCCCTAACCCTGAAAAGCACATTTTCTAGTGATTAAGCATGAGAAATGAGTGCTTTAAATATAATAAAACTATAGAACAAAAGGCACAGAATGAGATGCCATGTTTTACCCATCTTACACAACCTACTGAGCCAGGGATAGGAAATTTATCTTCTCTAAAACTTGGTCCAGTCAAGTAGTTATTACGTGAATTGCACAGTGTTTTTTACAATGTTCTTAAATTATTCTCAAATTATGTTCTTAATTTGTTTATACTCTGTTGGGACTAGTTGGTTGGATGTCTGGATTACATGTTTGGGGTTTGGTTAGTCCTTTTAAAGTTGCCAAAGATGGAGCTGCTTTCTTGGTCCATCTGAGAGCATTCCTTTCTTAGAGTAGATGTATTTCCCAGAGCATCTGTTTCTCGTCTGAATGAATCCTCCCTGAATCCGACAGGGTATCGATTAGTGTTTCACTCTTTTGGTTAGGAAGTGGAGGTCAGAGCAGATCATTTACTTGTCCCAGAAGTCCTCCAGACACTGACAGAACAGAATATAGACCTCTAATTAGTAGCTTGGATGTCTTCTAAAATTGATGCAGAAAATATTGTCCTTGCCACAGCATCATGTTGGTGAAATGGCACTAGGCTAGAATTCAGAATATTTGCACTCTGGTTCCTACTTTACTACGAAGCAGCACTGTGACCTGCAGATGCCTTAAATGTTTCTATTTCTGAAGTTCCTCATCTACAAACTTAGCTAGCTGTAGTAAATGATCACTAAGTTCCCCTTCGGCTTTAAAATGTTTGTTATGTCCCCATGGCTTTATCATCATCATCATCATCATCATCACCATCATCAATAGGAATTTTATCTTCTAGCATCTTTTATATATTTGATGTTTTACATAACAATTCTTAAATTGTGAATTGAGGCATAGTCTCACTCCCTAAGTATCTTGGGAGATGTTAACTCATCCCAGATCGGAACCTTTTAAATTCTGTTCCCTATATAGGTGGGCACTTGGATGCATGTTGCCAGCCAATAGAGAATGATGTTTTCATAATCCTAAATTGATAGAATAGGATGGCATTCTTCAAAAAATATATGGAATGTAGGGGTGCCTAGGTGGCTCAGTTGGTTAAGCAGCCGACTCTTGATCTCAGCTCAGGTCTTGATCTCAGGGTCGTGAGTTCAAGCCCTGCATTGGGCTGCATGCTGGGTGTGGACCTAACAAACGTGTGTGTGTGTGTGTGTGTGTGTGTGTGCATAATGAAAATATATATGGGGAATGTAAAAATATATGGAATATATACTTGTTCCAGAGTGCTTAAGTGCAGAGTGCTTACCCAGAGTGCTACACAGAGTGCTTACCCAGCACAAGGGGTAAACCAACCAAATGCTTTATTCCTACAACTCAAACACAGCCCCCATTTGAGCACATATAAACATATAGTTTTGCATGGACCCTAATTTGCATGTCCTTCTTTAGGTGACTAAGTGACAGCTCAGAGCCTTATGGGCATCTTTAAAAGAAGCATTTTCTAAGCTAATGGAGCTCATGTGCATCAGGTGGCTACTTTGGTGA
Organism: Halichoerus grypus; assembly: GCF_964656455.1. Lineage (NCBI taxonomy): Eukaryota > Metazoa > Chordata > Mammalia > Carnivora > Phocidae > Halichoerus > Halichoerus grypus. Next base: position 80,583,654 of record NC_135717.1, on the reverse strand, counting down.
AAAGGGATTACAGCAAATTTCCGGAGTCACCATCTTTACACAGGACATCCCTCCTTGCTTTCTGGCATGTCCTAATAAACTAGGAATAAGCAAATAAAACTTTCTGCTGTGTTCCGCTTTTCTTCATCACTTTTCATTGCTTTGAACATGTGAGAAACTTTATTCATTGGGATTCTTTGTACTCCAATGAAATCTACTTAGATTTAAATTATTTGCTTTATAATATTATGTGTTTATAGACATGTTTCCTTCTTAAAATGTGGCTACAGAGAGAAACTTGAAACTTGTGATGAATAAACAATTACACTTGGAATAGTTTCTAGACAGTGTTCTACATTATTTTTTTAATGTATGATATATGATGTCATGAAGAGAGCACTGGACTGAGGGATGGAAGAGGTGGGTTCTAGTCCCCGTTGTGCCACAAACTGTGTAACTTGGGGCAAGATTTATATGGGATGACAACAGTTTAGGGTTGGAAGGGAACTTCGTGGGTCTCTCAGTCTATACCCCATCTATCACAGAGGAACCTCTTTAGTGTCCCTGCCAGATAAAGATGATGCCTTTGATCAAACATTTCTGCTGATGAGAACCACATGTCCTATAAGGTATCCTCATTGTCTATTATATGTATATACATTGCTTTCTTAGGTTGAACAAAATACTTCATCAGCATCTAAACTTAGCAGCATTGGTGTCTACTTACTATTGATGGGCCTTGAACTAGGTCCTTTGCTATATAGACTCTTCCTAAGAACCATGTACCATTAGGATCCTGAAGGATGATAGGTTAAATGACATATTGAAGGTCACACAGCTAGTTAGGGGCCCAGAACTTTCTGCTGCCTGGCAATCTCTGCCCACAAACGGTATCTTTGGCCACTGACACAAGGCAGATTGACCATCTCTGTCATTTATGTTGACAGTTGGCCAGATATTAGAGGATGTCATCCCTTCACGCATTCTCCCCCAGGCTAGACTACCCTTTCTCTTCAGCTATTCAGTTGGATGCTGGCCCCTCATTAGCAGGCTGTCCTCCTCTGGATCTGACTACTTTGCTGATATCCATCTTAAAGTGTGGTACCTTTCTTAATGTGTGGCTAATGAGAAAGAACAACATGGAGCAACTTCAGAAATCTGCAGACCATTAAAATGGTTACAACAAAACACACTAGGGCCATGGACCACCATTTGCCTCCCCTCACCCACTTTTCTGGTACCACTTTTCTGGCATCCCCAGTGCTTTTGAGGCAGACTAGTCTAGACAGGAGAGAGAAAATGGTCATCCCATCTTCTGGAGGCTGATCTTATTAATGAAACCCAAAATTTCACTCCATTTTCTCATCTATAAATTGGATAAATTAAACTACAGATGATCTTATCTTATGTTTTGTAGCCCTAGGGAACAAAACTAGTGTCTCTGATAAAACAGTAGAAGGAGGAAGATTTCTGCTCATATAGTGAGCTTTCTCTGCAATCCATTCCAATATGGCAAGGGTTACCTCCAGTGATTAAATAAAGAGCCTCATTAGGGCTGTTACAAGAGGATTGATGAATCACTTATTTGCTCTGAGCCTAGGTTTCCTCATCTGTAAGATGGAGATAATAGTATCTACCTAGCAGAGTGGTTGTAAAGAGTAAAGACAGTGTGCTTAGCCCAGTACTTTGGCGTAACGTAAATGCTGAGATCAAGTTAAGCGAGATTTATTATTATTGTCAAACTGTACTATGTCATGTTCTCTCAGAATTGGTTCAGCTCTAGTATATGGGATTATTAATGTATTTCATACACTCTATGAAATCATGAACATTTCTGTACCAGATCTCACCTCTGGGGTGTCTCAACCCACTTTTTACCACCACCATGGATCAGTTACTCAGTGGCTGTTGCCAACATGTTTTGATCACAAACTGGTCCATCCTAAACTCCAAACTATCTTGTCCTCAGAGAGACATATACCAAGAGGTAATCTTATAACCTGAATAGAAAGGATAGGGGAAAGCCCAACCACACAATCACAGAAGTGGAAAGAACCTTACACATCAAGTCTACCAAAGTGAGGTAGTTGGTACCTGGAGGAGCATTGTGTATTTTAATGGTTTGAGGTTTATTTTAATAGTATTAAAAGAAAATGTAACATATCAAACTCATAATTTGGCAAAAACTATAGTAGTGTTTAGAAAAAGGATCAAATTTTTAAAAATTAAGTTGACAATGTGATATATAGATATGGGGGTTTAAAAATCAGGAAGGTTGTATACAAAAATTAAAATTTGGGAAACTCCAAACCTAATTCTTCCTTGGAAAACTAAGGGATAGCAGTTCAGTTACACCCACATACATATAGGATGTTAGTGACAGTGCTGGGACTAAGGTAGCAACCCTCATTTTAAAAACTAAAGAAGTTAAGGCTTCGCATGGATCTTTTCATTTAAGCTGTATCATTACAATTTCCCTAATCTTCCTGTTTCTTCTGTCAGTATTTTATTGTGTTTCCAAATTTATTATGTTCTCCAACTGGCCTTAGATACTTATTGCTCATTTTAATTTAATTTTTTAAATTTTTATTTATTTATTTGAGAGATTGAGACAGGGAGAGCAACAGAGATCACGAGCAAGGGGGAGAGGGAGAAGCAGGCTCCCTGCTGAGCAGAGAGCCCGATGCAGGGCCCAATCCCAGGACCCTGGGATCACGACCTGAGCCGAAGGCAGATGCCTAACCCAACTGAGCCACCCAGGCACTCCGCTCATTTTAATTTTAAAGATTTTCCCTACTTTGAACTTATGGACTGGGTGCCTTGTTTTTTTACCAGTCCATAACTGCCTGTGACTTTTGCCTCTCCAAGTAGGATTTTCTTTTGTCCTGTCACCTTTTCCAACTTCTCTGCCTTTTTAAAGGCAGAGAAATGTCATTATTTGACTTATTTAGCAGTTTTCTGGGAAAGCTCCAATCTCAGGGTTTGTCATTATTTCACCTGACTCAGAGCTTGCTCTCCATGAACAGCCTTATTCCCAGCATGTTTGTCCAAAACAATCAGTGGCAGTTGTTTAACATTTAACAGTGGGCAATACCCATTGGGGTTAATAAGAGGCTGGCTAAAAAAATTAGAAGGAAACACTGGAACATGTGCTGTCCATAGGGACTTTGAAAAGCTCTGACATGTTCTTGGGAACCCAGAAGGCCACATTCATGTGTATATGGCTTTGCATGTGCTCAGGAAACACCTGAGAAAGCCCTAATTACTTGCCACCAGCTGATCTTGAGCCTCTGTGCAAACAGAAAGCTAAGGTAGAGTTTTAAACTGCTTGTCAGATTGTTGAAGGTGTGCCCACACATACACTAGAGTCCCTTGGTAAAGGCTCAGAGACATATTGGTTCAAGGCATTTAAGGAAATCTTTGTCTAATCATTATTTGACCATGAAGCAGGCTAAACAGAGACTTCCGTGGTTGGGCATGACCAAGAATACAGATTTTACAGAATTAGTCCAGGAAAGTCACTAAGTAAACAAAC